>NC_087292.1:9374839-9729839 GCF_015220805.1 Pogoniulus pusillus | reverse complement strand
GCTGGGAATCTGTGATCTGCCAGTCCAGATGGGATTAGAAATCACTGTCACGTATAAAATGTCTGGCTCTCAATGAAATTATCTTTGAGGGGTAGGTTTCTAAAGACACTTCCAACACACGTAGCGAAGGAATAGAAAAGGGGCTGTATGTAACTGTACAGCTGAGATCAAGCTCAATTACAGTTGAGAGAGCTCCATTTGCAGCACTTTCAGTGAACTCCTTCCCTCAGTGAACACCATGCTGGTTACTCGGCCTCTTCAATACAAGAGTTTATTGACTTCTGCAAAATGATTACTACTTATGCCACATTTTTCAAAAGCAGAAGGTGGCACACGATGGTGCAGATGCCACTGCACACCTGGCAGACATGCTTCTAAAATTACCAAGACCACTCACACTGAAGGGATGACTGTAGACACTGGCAGCACCACAGTGCCCCTCTACCACACATTCACCCCACAGTGATGACCACATGCACGTACACAGCAAACAAACAGCACCATCACACCCCCTAGCCTCAAGCCTCTGCTGTTGAAAAATTGATCACTTATGTCTTGTGATGCATTTTTACCTAAGTGGCAGAGAGGTGATTACATTTAACAGAAACCAAGGTTTCCAAATGAAGGTACAATTTTTGAAGCCACAATTTCTGTTACTTTCTATTACCTTTACTTATGTTTTATATGGCAAAGGGTCACAGAACAGATGCAGCTTCTAAACTGGGTGGCTTAAGTCAGCTTCTGCAGAGAAAAGCAGAAGGAAGTTAAAGGACATGAATGAATTCACTTCAGAAGCCAAATAAAGTTTTAAGTCACTGATGACTCAGGTAAAACTCCAATTTAATATAACATCTCTAAAACACAATCTCTTATAGAAAAGGCAATAATCATCAACTAGCCAAAAACACTCAGAACAGAAAGGGGAAATTCTGAGTACAAGTAGAAAAAAGACTCGTTATTTTGATAATGTTTTTGATATTATTTTTGCAGATGAATCTGAAAGCTCTTAGGACTCAGTTAAGTCGCCACAGCCAAGAAAGACAAAAGACAAAATCAGGGCAGATACTTTCTGCCTAGACACCATAGTGATGGGCACATCAGAACTGAGGTAGATTAGATAGATGAACTAGACAGACACATCTAACTGTCCTCCAGTGCATTCATTTGTTTGACAGCCTGGAAAATGTCAACATTCCTAGGATTAAATGAAAATAGAGAATTGCATTTTTGCTGTAAAGTATACACAGAACTTTGCTATGTCAGTTTCCCTTTGTTAAAATAAACCAGGGCCCAAGCAAGTCCTCCTAGAGTGACCTAAAGCACAATAAGATAAATGAAACTGTAACCAAGATGCAACTAACTGAAAGCCCTTAAGTCGCTACTCTTTTACCCCAGGATATTAGTAGAGTGGTATGACCCTCACACACCTTGATACATTATTTTTGCTTGAGCTCGACACCAAAAAAGTCAAACTGCCCATCTTGTATTGCTGTCTTGATACTGTATTTATTTTCTTTATGACTTCCAGCTACTTTACCTATATGGGCTAGCCAAACAATTTTTGTTCTGTGGTGCCTTCTCCCCTCACTTTGTTCATCAAGAAAGTAAAAGTAAGCAAATGTTTTGACTAAAGAATGCAAAGAACAACAACTGGAGTGATTCTCCCCAGAGGCTTCTTTCCATGTTGCAGACGTATTGGTGTGGCTTTTGCTTCAGCTCACAGCAAAACACATGCATACACAAAGACACACGGTTAGCACTCGTGTTCGCATTCAGCAGCTCCATTTTTTTCCCCTAGCGCGCAAGTACAGAGCTGGATTTGGCAGTAAGCAATTTGGCAATCTCAGAGATGAATCCTACTCTTGCCCACTCCAGCTTTGACAGTAGTGCTGGCTGCAGCCCGGGGAGCTGTGCGACATCCCGGTGGTGTCGGGGAGAACAGAATCCAGCTCCTTGTGACAGTTTTCCCCACACAACATCGCAATCAGCCAAACACATTTGTAATCTACTGCAGCTGGTGTTTCTATAATTGATAGAGATATAAAAGCCCTTTTTGCTAAAGTTGTACTTTTGTATTTTTTTTTTCCTTGGGGGAGTTGTGAGAAAGCAGCTACAAAAAGCAAGCTTTAAATTTCAGATAATGTAGCTCCCTTTAGAATCCCAAGCTTAAAGCAAGTAGTTACGAGTTTTAGCAATGCAAAAAAACAGAGAGCTAAAAACAAACATTTATTTTACTTGACGTAGCAAAACAGTGGATTAAAAAGTTAAATCAATGTGCCGTCTGAATGGTTCCTGCTGTAGCTGCAATTTCAAATGAAATAAGAATGTTATAAAAACTTGTGCATATTAGGCACATTTGGAAATGTCTCCTTGTAACTGTTCTTTAAGTGTTCTGTCTATGAGCACTAACAGGTCACTGCACAGGAAATGCAAAAATATGTTACATTTTAATCAGGGCATATAAAACACTGCCTAGAATGTTACATTGCCCTTGGGAATCTGTAGTAAGTAGGGGAACTTTTACAAAGTCCAGGTCACTCTCCCCATTACATCACTTTAAAGAAAATTATTGGGTTAAATTATATAGATGTCATATATTAGAACTTTCCCAGTTGCAGGACGATGGCTAAGAGATGCTTATTTCCTCAGGGAAACCCATAGTCATTCCCTTGTACGTACTTTGTATATTGAAAAGAGTGCATCTGAAGTGAACTGAAATGTTTTCAAACAATTGTAATCAAAGGGGATAAATATAAATATGAGCCTGTTTATATATCTACTCTGACAACAGATCTCTGCACTTGCCCCTAACACGCACACACAGAGACACACACACCTCCCCCCCCCCCCCCCCCCCCCCCCCCCCCCCCCCCACCCCGAAATCATTAAAACACTGCCTGGTTATACCTCTTAAGTGACAGAAACTGAAAGAAGGTATTTAAGCAGAGATGCTTGGCAATGATTTAGGTAGAATGTCCCTAAACCGAAGAAGTGGAAATCCAGTTGTTGGTGGTATCACATCCCCCTGCTCCCCCTGCAAATATTTACCTCTCCTTAACTCAGATCACAAGTTCATAAATTCCTTGACAAGCTCACAGAAACAACAGAACAGTAATGCAAGCGTGGCCTTTCTCTGAATTAACATTCACAGGGGTTCAGTTACTTAATGTGCAAATCCTGGAGGTGACACAGAACTGTACAACATCCTGAAGGCAACATGCCCTGCTCTCGTTGATCCTAGTTCAAGTGCTGTCGCTGTCTTCCAGACAGGAAGATACTTTGCTTCTGTGAGAAAAATCTCCCTTGGGGCGGCGAATGTAACAAAATAAAACCCCCTGTCCCAAGTGAAATCCAAGCCAGAGGCACAAGGGCCCAGATCCTCTGAGGGAAGTGGCAGTTGCTCACACAAGCGACACAGGGATCAGCCCACTGCAATTTGCATGTTGCAGCATGAGAAGAGATCTTAGACTAACAGGCCCTTTTTATCTCAACAGCTATCTGTGGCTGAAACTCCTGGCATGATTCTTTGTGTTTTCTCCTAGCTGCTTGCTTTCGCACAGCTACCTAACTGCCGGTAACTTCCACGCTTTGTTCTGGCTCCCCTGCTTCCCCCGGGCCTCGCACCGCCCCGGCCTGCTGACCAGACAGCTCCTCACAGCCGCCATCTCTGTTACACACACTACACATGGCTTCCACCAACCTCTCGGTGTGCTGCCTTCACTCCTCCACAGCTCTCTGCGCCAAGGTCTGGCCGCCAGCCTCCCCTCCAGCCTCCAGCAGGGAATCAGGGTTTCCTTCATTGCGGCGGTCCTGCCGGACACTGCTGGAAGGCCTGCGCAGTGCCGTGGGGACTGCCTGCGCATTGGCACCACCATTTAACTGCAGCAGGGCTCAGCTCTGGCAAGTTTTAAGCAATTTTTTTCTGCCTTTTCCTCACCAAAAGACATTTCCTGAGGCTGAGCACCCACCTGAGCGCCAGGCTAGACCCCACTGCGGCCTGGAGGCTCTGGCTCCTCACTCCCTATGCTCCCACACAGTCCCAGTGGCAAGCAGCCCAACACATGGGACCCTTGTTCTGTCTGAAGCAGATTCATTTCCCGCACAGATCCACCCCCTGCCTGCAGCAAAGCCAGAGCCCGGCTGGGCTATGAAAAAGCAGGTGAGGACAGCTAGGAACCACGAGTGTGGAGTCACACTTATATTTACCCAGGTCTTAACCCAGACAGAAACTGATGGATGCGTGCATTTCAAAGGCTAACGCTCAGTATCATGGTCTACACTGGCCTAGCAGCAGAGTCAAGCGTACATTTTTACCACCTTTTTCTATGGATTTTGGTAATTTTATGCTCTCTTCTCTTGTCCTTACCCCTGCTCATCCATGCTCGGCTTCCTAAATTTCCCTGCTTCCCATTTCAGAGTCCAGACTCTAGCTGAGCACACAAGACTGACCATTTCCTCATTCTCCTTTTACTGCTTAGACCCATTGCTGTCCTGCAGCAGGGAACACAATTGTCCTGCTTATCTCCAGCTATAACATATTTTAGGGGAGTATAATTGAAAAAGAGAAACCAAGAACAGAGCATGTGCAGTGGAGATGGCACTTTGGAGAATGCTGTGTCACCTTCTAAAAATTCTTTGGCAACGACAACTTTTAGACTTTGTAAGTCAGACAAATTTGGGTGGATTTTCTCAGAGAAAGCAGGAGATATCTCTGAAAAACACTCACGTCACTGCCAGAAAGCATGGTGGTCCCACAGCTCTGAAAGAAACCCTTTAGTTTTTTTGCCAAGTAGCATCCTACCCTAAATTATAGGAAGAATATTTTAAGAAAAGAAACACAGATTTTGATAATGGAAATTATTGCTTTGAGCATCTCAGAACCAGAAACGTAATAACCAGTAGAAATCAAATGTCTCCGCAGAAAACCCCAAACAACCTGGACTATAGGAACAGTTGCCCCCCAAATTATGGATGTTATTGATGCCATGCCCCTGGCTATGGAGTGTCCATACAACACTGCTCGGTGGCCTCTTCTCCCAGGCAACCAGCAATAGAACAAGGGGACACAGTCTCAAGTTATGCCAGGGGAGGTGTAGGCTGGATGTTAGGAGAAAGCTCTTCACAGAGAGAGTGATTTGCCACTGGAATGGGCTGCCCAGGGAGGTGGTGGAGGCACCATCCCTTGAGGTCTCCAAGAAAAGACTGGATGAGGCACTCAGTGCCATGGTCTAGTTGACTGGATAGGAGCTGGGGTATAGGTTGGACTGGATGATCTTGGAGGTCTCTTCCAACCTGTTTGATTCTATGATTCTAAGGCCTCTGCTGGCTTTCTGGTCTTTTCAAGGTCTTCTCTAGTTTGTTTTGTTTTGCTTTTCTCCTTTTCATTATCGCATAGCTGAACTTTTGGCCAGGCAGATGAAGGTGCTGAGCCCTGGGCAGCAATATTGGCTACTTGCTCTGCCCCATCCACAGCATGATGCTTCTCCAGTTAAAATAATCACCTGGTTAGAAGGATCATCAGACAAAATAAACAAAAGAAATCTGTAGTTCTGAACACAGAAAAACTTGATGGCTTGTTCAGTGTTATCTGAGATGGGCTTGGGGGTGGTTTTTTTTTTCTGATGTACAAGACAGTAACTGTTTGAGGCCACAAAACTCAGGCCAGAGTCCTTGATTCAGTTGGAGGGGCCCTTGGCCACACATTTCAGCACAGATTTAAAAATTCATAGAAACTCTCTTTTAATCATCAAGTATTCTGCTGCTCATTACTGACACATGCTTTAATGATGCACCCTTAAACTCTGGTCTAGCTTCAAAACTACCATTTCCACGAATTCAATAAAAAAATTCTAGAGCTCTGCAATGGGGCTCCATAATTTTGTTCAAGTGCCTTTTGAGTTCCA
Source organism: Pogoniulus pusillus (assembly GCF_015220805.1). Lineage (NCBI taxonomy): Eukaryota > Metazoa > Chordata > Aves > Piciformes > Lybiidae > Pogoniulus > Pogoniulus pusillus. The sequence continues at coordinate 9,723,936 of NC_087292.1, read as the reverse complement.
AGGTGTGTTTGAAAGGAGTTTGCTATGTCAGGTGACATTTTGCTAGCTTTTGACAAGAGAAAATATTTAATACCCTAATTTTTTCCCTGTTCTGAATATTAGTTTAATTGTCACAAATAATTAAATGCTTATGAGCAAAAGACATCTTCAGACACTTTGACAATACATATTAAGAGATGCTTTAAGGGAAATCTGCACAGATCGGGTTTTATTTGTTATGCTAAATGATGATGCATTCTGATTGCATTTGCTCCTTATTTGTGTGTGCAACAGGAGATGTACTGTGAATGATCTGTAAGGAATGAAATGACAGTATTTGACAGGCTAGGAAATGTCTGGGCAAGGATACAGCATAAGAAACCCTAAAAGGGCATTGTTTATGGAGGGGCAATGGGATAGAGACACTCCCTTCAATCTAAGGCAATGAAAGGTGCCAACAACTAAATTACAGTTAATAACAGTAAGAAATAAACATAAATTATGTATACAAGGCTCAAGCTCAAGGACTTTGGACCACTAAAAATGTATATTATTATATCAATTATCAAAGAGAGACAAATTTCCACCCCGGGAATTTGCATGCGAACTCTAATAACCTACTATTCAGAAAGAGAGGCAAGCATTAATTTCCACATGAAAAGGAGCCATGGGAGAGCTTCCCAAGTCCCCAGCTCCAGAGAAGAAAGCCCTACCTGGCGATTCAGGGCCGAATGATCTGGCCTCAGTTCGAGAGGGTAGCAGGTGGTCTCTCAGGTATGGCAGATTAGCCCTGTATTGCCTAAGATTTATTCTGAGTTCCTGTCAATATAATGGCTGAAACGACCATTCCTGAAAGGTAATATGGTGTGAAAATAAACATAAACAATCCTTAATGAATCCATAGGCTATTACTTGCAGCATATTTCTTCTATAGGCAATACATACATCTCCACTTTAGAAAAACAACACTGCCCTCGATTGAGGCTTAACACCTCCAGTTTACACAAGAGAGGGAATTGAGGAAGGTCCATGGGAACTGCTTGGTGCTAAAAGCTTTTGAAAATTCAAGTCTCTCTTCAGACGCCCATGTAAGGATTTAGATCCTTAATGTTAGAAGCTGACTTACGAAAATTAGACTCTCAAACTCTATTATCAGAGATTCCCAACCACCTCTGGCAGTCTGGGTGGAGGAAAAATGTGTATGCTCTGTTTAGCTGCAATTAAACCAGGCTTTTCATATTTCTCATTACACACTGACAGAAGTACAAAGCTAGATTCCAGGTCTGACAGTGAAATATAGAAGAGTATATCAGGAAACAGTGACTGTGACAAAGTTCTCTGGTCCTGAAGCTTATCACTGACCAAAAACACTTCTAAGGATAATTTAGGAAAGGTAAAAGACTTGAATTATTCTGCCTAAAGCTATTGTCTTGTAAAGGTCCCTTGGGTTGTTAACAGATTTAACAGAGCTCTGCTTTCTCACACTGTGAGTCCTTCCACTTTTGGGAGCTCCTGGACACTAGCAAAGTATCACCTCCTCTGCTATGGGGAGTTGCACAGAAGGGATGTAACTGCCTCTAGTGCCAGTTCCCCAGTGTCCCAGATGGGCTGCTCTGCTCATTCCAGCAGCATGCAGATGCCTTGAGCCTCCATCCCAGCTTTCTCTCCTAGAAGTGCACTGGTGATAGAACTGTGATCTAGTACCTACAGAAGGGAATTAGGAGCAGATGCTATTTGACCTTGAGCAAATCAGCTAATCTCTCTTGGCTTCAATTTGCCTTTCTGTAAAATTGGGGAAAATATTCTACTTCATTGAGGTTATTCTGAGGAACACCTATTACTGAGAAATCCTTGGAAGAAAGGTGCTAAATGTGAAGAAATATTACTCCACTTTCTAACAAAGCACACAGATATGAAGCAGGAACCATGCAGCTAATCAAAAGCACTAGAAAGCTTTTAATATTTTTAACATTTAATGCTACAGATGATCAATATAAGTACTTAGCTTCTTTCTCCCTTCACATGTTAATTTAATGCTGCTTGTACTGAGCTTATAAATGTTGTGACATGGTTGAAAAAAAACTATTTGGTGGACCAATATACCAGTTAGTGTAAGGTTATGTTTCTTCAGCACAAAACTGTACATCTTGAAAGGATCCTGCCCTCTTCTGTGAAGTCTCTGGGAGTAAATTAGTTCTTCCTACATGTACAAAGAAAATTGCAGGCCCCACGGATTGTGGTGTTGACTCCCATTGTAATCCAGACAAAATTATCTATACATGGGAAATTCACAGTAAAATCTTTCAGCAGCTAAAAAAAATTACTTCTGTCCATGTGGAGGGTGAGTGATAGAAATAGGCTTGTCTGCACTTATCAAACTGCACCAATGTGCAGATTTTCATTCCAATCTCCTCTAAGCAGAGTGTAACTAGAAAAAAAAAAGTCTTTGCTGTTGAGGTATTCCAGAGAATTTAATTATTTTCATTAAACCCAAGAACTGTGAGCTGTCCTTTTTTCAAGAAACATTCTGCACTGATTCCACATAAACAGACCGAATATCACTTCGATAAAGTTGTTTGGGGAATACGTAACAGCTTTTTTTTTTTAAGTTATGAAAGCAATATTGAATGAGATTTACTACAATTTAAGATAAGTGGGTCTTAATTTTATATGAACAGAGAGACTGAAAAAGCAGCCAGAAGGAATTCTGAGTATATTGTGCTGGAATATTAGGCCTTGTGCAAAATTGCCCCTTTTCTCTTTTACATGCATAAAAACAAGCACAACAGGCTTTTCAATTAAACGAGTCTTCTGAGAGAAAAGCAGGAAGAGCCAGAAAGCTTCTTAAAACTTTATTGCTTTTTATCTTTGCCAGGTAGGGATGTGTATTAAAAATGACCTGTTTTCAATGCACAGTCCTTCCTGCAGGTTTTTTATCCCTATCTGACTTATCGATTTTAAGGGTTCCCCAAGGTGGCAATAGAGGGGTCGATCTGGATTAGTTTTCCCCACATACTCTGTAGTTTTTCTTCTCTATAGCCATCTAGAGCTAAGCACACTTCCCATAGTCTCTTTAGCATCATGAGTAACTAATGAGCCTCAGTATCATTAGACTACAGCAGTTTACAGAAAACAGGGAGAAAAGACACAGAAAGGGCTAAGATCCAGCTATAATAGATACAAGCCAAGGAGATGAAAGAAAGAAGTCAGCATCTCATTTGCATTAATACAATAAAAATACAGCATTAATGTTGCTAGTTGTAATTTTTTCTTTTTTCTCAATAAAGTTGAACCTGATTATATCTGGAAAAAAAAAGTAGGCTGTGCATTCCTCGTAGGTCTTGCAAGTGTTTAGACTTTAAAGAACAGCCACTGCCTATTAACTTTCTAGATTTAACTGCCAATAACAGCAGTTTCCACAAAACTTCAATTGAAAGCCACTCCTCTAGAGCCGATGGTCTGATCTCTTAACTGCTTTGTTTATAGCAATACGAATTCAGAGCTACTATTCACATAGCTCCACTCCATCAGTGCATTGTTATTTTGTTTACTGGCATTATGTGTGTGTACATATATAATTACATATGCAGCCACATGCCAGTTCACCATCTGAATCAGTCAAAAGCATTATTGCCAACCTTGTTTATTCAAAGATAAGGAAGCACAACCTCAAAAATCATAAGATGAACTGAAAATTATGAGAAGTTAAAAGCAGTCACTTTGAGAGTCATAGCATTTTTCTTCCGGCACAAGGACCTTCTAGGCTGCATGTTTGCAAGTTCCTTAGTTCTCCATATCCGGGAGCTTAAAAGAAATTTTGTTTTAGAAATGTGTATTGGGCACTTGCACAATCACCAGAGTCCCAGACTGGAGATTTAAAGAAAATAAATAGTAACAGAGGACTTAGAGTGCCTACAACTAACATGGCAGGAGTTTTAACATTTTGGCAAATATAGCTGGATTAATTAAAAATTGCTCTCAACAACTGAGCTTCCCAGTTGCTGTCAATAAGAACGGTGCATGCCTCTCCAAGGCAGGTGCTTGTCACTCCATTTTTCAGGTATGTATGTGTGCACACCTGAAGAGGATCTGTTTCCAATACATTTAGGGCTGTTTGTTCTATTTAACTGTGGAATTTTACCAATACTTGGGGCCATCAGGTGCCGCGCATTATAAACTATGTATTTCTCACAACCGAATCCTGTCATTTTGAAGCTATTGTTGTGACTTTCTTTTTCCTAGGGCAAAGGCTGAAAATATTTCTTTTAGAGAAACAAAGATTCTCTTCATTTTTCTAAATGGAACACTTAATACAACACTTAGATCATAAGACCAGTTTTTCCACTTCTTTTTGCCTGAAAAACCTCTCAAGGTAACGGACAGAAAGCCAGAAACAGTTAAAGAGGGATATGTAAATCTAATGGGAAACAGTGTGCTTCCATGATACATTTCTCCTTGAAACCTTAAAAAAAAAACACAGTTCACTCTCAAGGTATTTTGATTTTTCAGAAGATATTATTATAATGCAGTAAAAATTACTCAGGGCCAAGATACAACAGCCTCAAGTGAGAGGTCATCTTAATGAGAAAGAACTGATTTTCATCCCTAAGACTACGTGGAACTTTCAGGTTTCTGATTTGCAGAACTGTCTTCATGCATTGAGAGCTGCTGCTTGTGTGTGCAACATTAACACTGCACATTCAGAAAGGATCCTTCAAAAGGTTATAATCACCTCCTGGTACCAAGAAACAGTGTTCGATAATTAACACAGAGAATGGAAATGTGTTTGAGAAGTGAAGTTAGCTGAGCAAGCAAAACATCTCAGTCATACAGACTTCAGACAGAGTAGCATGTGCCACACAAGGTACAGGCAGAACTCTCCCTTGATTTAAAACTTAATGGCAGAATCTGGTCCCTCTTCAGAGGCAAAACATTAGTAAAAAATATGTACATTTAACTCTGTAGCTAAACAGTCCCCTCTTACGTAGGCAATCTCCACACAGGCCAGCTACCCAGCGAAGCAAAGTGCTGAGTAAGAGCTGCAGAACTGGACCCACTCTCATGTAAATTATTGTAATTAAATAGGTAATGAAAAATCACTGCTCTTGCACAAATGAAATGTAAGACTTCAGCTGAGAGTGTAATGTGTTTCCAACTGACTCTGTATCAGATTCGGAGACAGATGAAAATGTCTCTCTGATTGCATGAGTACGCTTTAGAGTTAAAACTTCACAAATATTTCCAGTTTACAGAGAAGAGAGAAAAACAAAGGCTTATTTTAGTAGTAAAGTCAGTAGGATCTCCCTTTTTTAAGGCATAATATGGTACACACATGTTGCAATCTGAGAGGTATTAAATGGAATTTGAATACTATTACTTTACATTTGCTAATAATACGTCATCCAGTAGAAGAACCAGGCCTTATTCTCCCCTCCACTAGCTGACATGATATTTTTTTTACATTTGAGCTCTTAAGATCTGCACAATAGCTTAACACAATAAGTGTTTAGCCTCTGGTTCCAACTGTAATTGATAGAGTACAGTTCCATTCCCTCTGCTGCTGCTAAGTTGGGAATTGCAGCCACAGCAACTGACAGCTTCTTTTTTTTTTTTTCCCTGAGTCTGGAGTTGCTCTCTGGGAGTGATGTCCTCATTGGGATGAGAAGTAAAATGATGGGAGAAAGGCTCATTCTGGCCTTGTGCTGCAGAGGAACTCCATGGATCTCTTCTAGGGGAAACAGTTACTTCAGGTGGGTGCTACTCATGAGAGCAAAAATCAGGAAGAGAAAACTCTGCGAGGATATACCAAAATCCTGCCTTTTTGAAGAAAATGAGCTTTTCAATTAGAAAGCACAGAAGAGGGAGAACATTTATGCAAAAGAATTTCTGACAATGAAGATGTTTTTTAAAATGCTATAAGATTGTGTCATTTACTGAGGGAAAACATCTTTTATTCCACAGTCATAGGGGCTGAACTCTTGGTGAGTCTCACTCTTTCTATAGTGATAATACATTGTGCTTTGCTATGTGAGAGTAAAACTGATATAAGGAAACAGTAGTTATAACGAATGTGATTTCAGTTGTCCCATTCAGGCTTTAGTTTTGACATGGGAAAAAAATTGCATAGCAGCTTCGGGTTTAATAGCTGATTTCAGAGTTTAATGCAGATGGCAACTAAATTTGGTGCCTCTTTAGTTGCAAAAGTACCTATTTTGGAATATATTAAATTAACCAAGATTTAAAGGCTCCTCTTGTTTGTGAACACCTTGGCTTTTTTGTCATCTGTCAGCATCGTGATGTGCACAGTAACTGAAAGGTTCTGAGGCGTGAGCTATTTAGGTGGTTTTGATGTGCACTTGCTTTTCTGGAGGATGTTTAAACAAAGCAGTACTGCCTTTTCTACAGCTTCATTCAGTACATCTTGCCTGGAACCTGCCTCTATTGCCACTGTAATAACGGACACAAATAACACTCAAAAAGCCACAAAGCTCTTGGTTACTAATATATGTATATATCACTTCCTTCTATCACAGAAATACACATACCAGACCTAGCAGGCCATTTACTCTGTTCTTTGCAGCAGTAGAATTTCACTTTCTAAATATACGTTCATTTTAAACAACCTTTTATTACTAAGGTGCAAACTGCAGCTTTCCAGTACTGACTACTAACTGTTTTCTGTTTGCTGCTTTATGAGGACTCTTCCAAAACCAAACCTATATTATTCTACATCTCCAATAAACAAAACAAATGTGGCTGATATTTGCTTCTGTTGTACTTTTCCTGAGCTTTGGTTCTTAGGTAGCCTACTGCAGCTGGGAGAGAAAGAAAGGAAGAACTACAGAATTGCAGCTGGAAAGGGCATTAAGTCCAGATTCCTCTTTGCAGGCTTTAAAAAAGCAAAGTAGCAATTCATGATCACAAAATAAAATATGCACATTTAAACAAGCTGCAGGGGAAAGGAGAGTTTAATCCAGTGAAATTGTGTTTGAAAGCTATTTCATACCCCTAGGAATAAAATCTGAATAGCAATTCTGCTTTGCTCCCACCCTTTTTCCACCCTTCTGTTAATATATTACCATTTGTTATGGAATCGTTACAAGACTTCTACCCCAGAGGTGGCTGCATTTCATTGAAGGATGAAGTACTTTCTGGGCCTGAGTCTCTTACGCATAGGAGCAGACAGTACTCATTGCAACTGCACTGATGCTGCTAGTAAAGCTATTTATGATTTGCACCTGAGCAAAAGAAGAATTAGGCCCACAGCTCATAAAGCCCTTTGTGATTCATTTGGGTGAAAGCTACAGCACAAACGGGTTGTTTATCATAAACAGAAGTATGATATTAAAGCAGGCACTCATATGAAGAGCTGCCAACTCTCTGCTTCAAGAATTATCAAAATGGAAATGACTCCCTCAAAAAGAAATGACGATTCAGAAAAGATCCGGCCCTGGAAAGATCAAAATGCGTCTGACAGAGTTTTGGTGTTGCTGTGAAATAGTGTCTTCAAAAGTGTAATCTGAGATCAAAAATCCCCATTATCAAACAGAAAGAGTGCTCCATTTATCCAATTACACTACCTTGTTTCATTACAATGGTCTGTAATATATTTCTTAGGAATACAAGGCTTAAAATTAATAATAGAAAAGGACAAAATTGCCATGTATATTTCTCTAGATAGATTTTCATCTAGCAGCAGGACTTCACTTCTGATTCACTCACTGGTTCTCTCTAACCTTTACATTATTCATTAATCAAACTAGAAACCTGCTTTCAAAGTCAGTGCATGGTAGTAATTATTTACAGTTGTGCATAGTATTTAATTTTAAGCAATGACAAAAGCAGGCATGTCCAGAATCATAACTCTTATAATTATTTTTCTGTTGGAGGTGAACTACCTAAAGAAGCTAAAAGTTGCAAACTTCTCTTCAATATCTCTGCTGCCATCAAGACAAAATTCAGTGTAACTGATACCTTTGAACTTGTACAACTTAGAAAAAAAGTGAAAATTAAGTAATTATATAATGTATTAACTCCTTTAAATAAAAGGAGCAAGGAGCTTTGCTATCAGCCTTGATGAGCAATTCATTTCTTACTGCACAGTCTGTCTACTGTCACTTTGAGGTATTTTCACCATACTTAAACAGAACCTCAGTACTATCCCTGAAAATGAAAGTCAGTTTTAAGAACTATATACAACAGGCGTGTCTGTGCTTTGAAACCCCCTCTACCCCCCAGAAACACACAAAAACATCTTCAAAGCAGGAGAATATTGTAAATGCACAAACCTACTTCAAATTGGCTATGCTGGATGAAACTGGACTGTATTTGCAGTATTTTGCTCACCTGAAACAACATTGATCTGAGGACAAATATCACCAAAGAAACGCACCACTGAAGAGCAATGAACATTTTATAATGAGAATAAGGAAGGAGAGATCTGATTGTGGCCATTCAAGTTTCTCTGTCATCATTAAGATTCTCAAAAATGCTGTATCCTTCTGGATAAAAACATCTTACTGTGTGCTCAGTAGGGAAATCCCGGGAAACAACAGCATGAGCTTTGCTCGCAAAGATTTACTTACTCTCTAGCCTATCTTTCTGAAAAAGAACAGGGTGCCCCTTCTACAAAATTGCATTAGACACATTCAAAGTGAAAATTCTACTTGGAAAACAAAATAAAATGAAGCTTCATGTTCCTGACAGAGAGAAAAAGGGAGCAATTCTAACACTGTCACTATGATGATCAGCATCCATGAAAAAACAGCTATTTATCCTGCGAGTTGAAAACGTTAATGCCTTATTCAGATACAGCCTCTTTGTGAATACAACAATAATAGCAACTCATCAGAGAGTTCTTCCAAATACATACCTACCTACCTACTTATATATGTGTGTGCGTGTGTGTGTTCATTTCCAGCTTAACTGTTACTTGTGCTTAAAGGGGATCTTTGCGAGGAATCACAGTAGCAGCCTGCATAGGTACATCTATTGGTCACATCCCAAAACACTCTGTCTGCATACCACTGTCCTACACCTCTATGAATACAGAAAAATATGTAAGTTTATAAAAGTTATGTGTGTCCCAGTTCCTCTGAAATAACATTTACCTCTGAACAAATCTCAAGTGCTACTTTGGAAAGTTTATTCCAGTATGCTACTAAACTTGCTAGTACATTCTATCCCATATATAATATGCTACACCTTGAAAATATTCGGGGTGTGTGTGTGTGTGTGTGTGTGTGTGTGGAGAAATCAGTAAACATTTTTTTAAAGTAAAAACATAAAATAATAGTTTTCTTTGAAAACTAATCTGATGAAGGATACAAAGAGAAAAAAAAACCAACAACAAAAAGGAAAGAAACCTGCCTACATTAAAAGCCAAATAAGATAATAATTGTGCATGTCTGGCTAAGAGAATCTAGAGGGCAAGCCTTACGTCATTGGCACTTGGGTTACCATGGAGAGTGATTTATTGATATATATCAAGAATGAATAGATCAAAGGCAGCAAGATGACAGGTGATCAATCAAATGTCAAATCAAAGCTGGCAATCAACTGGAAAGCTGATTTTTCAGTGGGTGGGTCTGGCAGAAGAAAAATGAACTTCCATATTGCGCTTCCCAGAAACAAAACCTCACCACACTATTAAAAAAAAATAAAAAGCAATTAAGCAGCCTGAAAGAAAACTCTTTGAAAAGATTTACTATACAGTCCCACTCATCTCTTTCTTTTTCTTGGCCCCCAAAAGAAAAAGAACACCCTACAGACGACAAAGCAAAACACTTCCAAAGTTGCAAACTATTTTCTTCTTTAGAAACAAAAAATAAAAGAAAAAAAATTGCAAAACCACTTGGCATGTGCAAATCTATAAACTCGGGTACAAAACAAAAGAAGGATTTGATTTGAAAATGTGGATTGTCTTCTAACAGTCAGAACGTTTCATTTTATTTCCTGTTGCAATTTTCACCACTGATGATCAAAGGCTGAACTTCCCCACCGGGTTCATCAGCAGAGACAGTCCCTGCACTATTTCAGGCATACACAAGGCGCACACACACACACACACACCCGCCAGCAATGCCACCAGAAACACGGCCAAATAAAAGATAAACCACACCGACCCACTTCGCGGAACACACGTTTTAAAAACAAAACCCACCAGGAGGGGGGGGGAAATCAGAAAGAAGAGAGGAAAAATGAAAAAGACTAAAGCGGGAAGCGAAAGGGAGACTGCTTTCGGTTCGGTACGCGAAAGGGGCCGGGGGAGAAGGGGAGCCGAGTGGAAGAAAGTTGGGGGGAAAAGTTTAGCCAGGGCAGGATATTAACATGGAGCGAGAGGCAGCGGGGACCGAGCGCGGTAGGAGCGCCGGGAGGGTGGAAGAGGACAGCCCCTGTCAGAGTAAAGATCTTGGCAATAAGGAATGAAACTAGCTCCACAGAGTTACGGAGGGAAAGGGAGGGGGAGGGGGGATAAATAAATAAAGATCCAGCCCGGAAAAGCAAGGGTGACCCTAAATAATAATAAAGATGGGGGGTAGGATTGGAAGGAGCGGAGAGACAGAGGCTGTGTAAGTGGATGGCTTCTCCTTACCTGCAGCCCGTTTGGGTGCTTGCTGTTTCCTCCTTGGCATCGCTCTACTTTCTCCAATCTCACTTCTGTCCCCAGATCCGAGAGCCCTGAGACGCTCCTGAGTCGTGTTTCTCTGCCTCTGCCTCTCAGCTGCTTTCCCCAACACCCCCCTCAAGCCTCCCCTGCCCCCCTCCTTTCCACTTCACTGATAGGAACCTGTTTGGATTTTATTTTATTTTAAAGATCTAGGTTTCTTTCTCTCTCTCTCTCTCTCTTTTTTTTTTTTTTTTTTTGTCTTTTTCTTTTTTCTTTTTCTTTTTTTTTTTTTTTTAACTGTTGCAACACTTGCTTTGCTTTGATTCAAACATCCAAGCTCAGGAGCAAATGAAAGGCGCCCACAGTGCCACAGAATGGCAATAAATAAATAACAAAATAGATACGTATATATTAAAAAGGCAGCTCTGGAAAGACTGTGGGGCTGGCTGCTTCCTCCCTTTCCTCTCCTCTCCTCCTCCTCCTCCTCGCAGAGCTGTATGGCGGAGCGGTGCCCGGGTGTGCGTGGTGTGTGTGTGCGTGCGTGTGTGTGCGCGGAGCGCTGCAGGTTCCGTGCTGTCAGATGCCAGGCGGTGAGTGATATGGGAGAGGACAGGGAGGCTTTGGATGGAAGGAAATCTGCGATTCACACGCACACACACACACTCGCACAGGCACACGCACACACACACATACACACACACACACAGGCAGGGCGAGGCGATGCCAGCAAACATCGATCCACTGAGCAAACTGAACATTAACAAACTCCTCCTCCGCGACCTGATGACAGGATGAAATTTACTCCGCGCAGACGGGCGGCAGAGCAGTTTATTAAAGAGACAGGGCGCGCCGGCCGCGGGCTCAGCGACACCTGGGCCGCCCCGCACCGCCCGCCCCGACGCGACACCGCCACCCGCGACACCGCCCCCACCCCTCGCGACACTGCCGCCCGCGACACCGGCCCCCGCACCGCCGCCACCGCCCCCAGGCGCGACCACCCCCATGCAGTTTGTCTCCCGAGGGAGGGCGCTGCGGGGGAGCGGCGGGAAGCGTGTGGAACCCCGGCGGGGGTGCCCACGAGGGAGGGAAGGCTTCGCCCTTCGTCCTCTGCCCCTTGAGAAGAGCCGAGCTCTCTGGAATAACGGGGATCAGAGGCAATTCCCCCGGCGTGCGTGAGGGCTGCGGGGGGCCGCGGCTGTCGCTCCCGCCGGTTTGCAGCACCACCGGCTGGCGGCTGACTTGCGAGGACTGCGTCCTCAGGTGTGAATGTCTGCGGGCGCCTTCCTCTCCTGCGAGCTTACCTTTAACCCAAACGACTGGCTCAGTGTTAGGAGCAGCAGGGGGAATTGGCGTGGTTGAATGTGAATGCAAAGTTTGCTGAAGTTCAGGTGAAACCTAAGGCTTCGCTTCAGGTTCGTCTGTAGTAGGAAAGTGCTGCACCGCGGACGAGCCCGGGAGAGCAGGGTTTATGGCACGCTAAAACATCCTCTGCTCTCCAGACTCCCCCTGGCATTCACGTACAGGGGGAATCACAATCAGGTATGTTCATCAGATGCTTCTGCACTCTCATGGCAACCCAAATCTGTGTCCCATCTGACCACGCAATGCTTCTCACGCTTTAACAGATCCCAACAACCTGGCAGGCCAAGGAGGGACAGGTGACTGTGGAGCCCTGAACGGTTTTGTTCCCCAGGACCCATGAAGATAACTTCCCCTGCCCCATTTATTCATTTCAGCTGTGGGAAAACACAGCTGCTGTTAACACCTTGAAGGTTTAAAAGTGATTTGGGGCTGAAAGGCTGGATTAATTCTCGTATGTTCAAATATAATTTGTGTAAGATCTCTTAAAAGTGGATTTTGCAGTAGTCTATAGCCTAATCCCAGAGTTTGCTGTGGAACTTTTTCCCCCTTGTGTTTTGGCATTTCTGTCTTTCTAAGGAAACTGATGGTTTAATAGGAATAATTTACATCCCTATAAAATCAATCTGCAAGATCAGGCTCTATAACAAAGCACCAGCAAGAGCCGCTGTGTTATAGCCAGTGTCACCGGCGATCTGCAAACTGCAGTCCTGCAGATCGGGCAGGGAATGAGTTTCTCTGGGAAGACCCCTAAGTGACCTTTGTATTTAGCAGCCTAGTACAAGATTGTGTTTATGAAAGTGTCCACCTAAATGATTTAGCTTAAATTATTTGATAGCCTTCCCTGTATGAGCTGTAGCAATTTTTATAAGCAATTTAAAAGTATTTATTGGTGCAAGCAAATGCTTAGTTTGAAAGATAAAATAGGATAACGCTACTATAAAATACACATTTTTCCACTTCTGCCTAGCATAACTCACTCAGAAGTGAACAGCTCTGCTTGAATCAGCTGGAATTGCATAGACCTCTTATACCTGTGTGCAGCACATGTGAAATCCTGTTGCTGCACATGAAGGGATTTCTAGTTGGTCTCCAGTTCAGGCAGGTGTGAGCACGGGACCAAGAGTGGCTAGCATCCACAGCAGTAGGATAATTATCCTGGCACTGTGATGAGAAGGGACAGACTATCTAATGTGTAAGTGGAGCACTGGACCTGGATCAGGTGGTTCAGGGGCAGGCTGGCAAACTAGGATTTTATTTGTGCATTTCATCCCACCTTGATTTGTGATTTTGAATCCTCTGCTTCTGCACATCGGTTCCTAATACTACTACTTGGTTTTGTTTCTCATCTCCTCAGCTGCACAGAAGGATGCTGCACCTGATTAGGATAGTTTATTTGTGGGGAAGAATTGTGTATTAAATACTGTTCTAACAGAGTGATGTTTTGTTAACAATTCTCTTGAACCGTGAGACCCAGCATAATGTCTTGGGACATTAGTGGGCACTGGGGGGGGTGTGTGGGTGTGCAAATGACAGAGTCTGCTCAGATTTTAACCTCTCCAAATGGAATCTGCTACTTTTGTGCAAGTTGAAAAGAGAGAAGCCCTGGATGTAAGCAAAGCAGTGATTCAGTGTAGTCTGGGATCAGTAAGTAGCAGCTATTGTTCTTCAGCCATGGCTTAAATCCAAATGCTACACACGGGGTATGGTATTTGTATCAGTGGTGTTTTCAGGCTCAACATGCAAGATGAGAAAGTCACTGTTTTAAATGGTTACTCCTTTGGGAAGGGCAAATTGAGAAGATGGACTTCTGAGTAGAGCACTAGTGAGATGGCACCCTATCCTCGGTGATAAATGGGAGCATTAACAAGGCTTGGTCGAGAGGAACCCTACAGATTTATGGCTTCCTGTCTCCACCAGCAGATGCCATTATGGCTGACAGAACAGAATGCCTTTCAAGAGGGAACTGGGGTGGGATTATGAAGAAGGAGGGGAAAAGCAAGCAGAATCTGGTGTCCATTTTTATTCACTGTCCAGAATTCGCTGATTGGTTTGAATAGAGCTGAAACTAGACAGCATTTCTGTGCCCCTGTTTCTGTTATTTATAACTAAGTTGGTGAAGGTCATTTAGCATCTCTTTTAGCACAGGAAGAACCCATAATATTTACTGAAAGCATTTTTGCACACTTGAAAATTAGAGATAATAAAATGAACAGATAGCACTGGAGGCTTCCTTGGCTTATCCAATGGAATAATCTTGATGGGTGCTTAATATTTACTTTGGAAATGTAGCAAATGATTCTGAAACTATATTGAATTTTATCTATTTTTATTACATTGCAGAATAATATTTCTCTTCCCTGACAAAATGTTATGACCAGTAATATCAATGGCAGTTATGCATGTTCAAAAAAAGAGTAATCAAATCTCATGCTTGAGAGCATGAGCTGAATACCCCACTGGGATCTGGAAAGAATTTTCTACCCCCCACCCCTCACCCCCAAGTACAGCAATGTACAACCAACTAGGTATGTTCTTATAGGTTTTCCAATTTCTTGACTAGGTGCAGATTACATGGAATTACAGTCTGATATGGGACAGTGAAGATCCTCTGTTGCTATAGCTTTGGGGTGGGTTTGATCTGATGTTCAAAATAATGTATGTGATTTGTGCTTCACAGTAAAGTTTACAGACATTTCTGCACTCACTAAAGGGCCAAATATGCTTCGTGTACTTGACTTTGATAACAGTTCCCATCATGAGTAGTCACAACAAACTCAGCTGTGTTACTTGGAGTGTCTTTTACTTTAGTTGTTTGACTTTCTTTCCGTGGCTGCTATGCTGATAATTAAAAGTAGGGTTTTTTTCTTTCCTTATTTCTAATTTGTTTTTCTAGAACTTATATATATATATGTAGGTACATAACTCATCTTGAATGAAATTCATCTCAGAGATCATGATCCCCTTCACACTTTGCCTACCACTTCTGAGAAGGAAAAACTGGAAATTCTGACAAGTTCAACAAGCAAAAAAAAAGACAGAAATTATTTGGGTTTGATAAATAAAAATTTTCCAGTGGGTAGTATTATTGCCAGCTTTGGTGTTTTCTTCCTTCTTATTGACAATTACTGGGGAAAAGATGTTTGGAAAAAGATTTGGATTACAACAATTTTGGAAGAATCAACTTGACAGAGAGACTGAGGATTTCTTGCACAAAACAGGATACCTTGGTAAGTGATCTGGTGCCATCCTCTCTGTACAGTGACAGGATTAACTGTTGTTTCACACTTGAGGCACATTGACCAATAATGGTGCAGATTGAACAGTTCCTCTGGGCAATCTCTTCTAGTGGCCTTACCATGAGACACTTTGCCTATTACTGAATACTTTTTGAAAGCCTGTCTTGCTTCTTTTTATGGTGTTCTCAAAGCAAATGCAGAGCAGTTCATTTCCTTCATCTTTGAGGCAATTTTTAATGTATTGGAAGACTTGCTACATCTACTCACCAAATACCACCAACTTCTTCCATCATTTCTTACAGGTCATGTTTTCCCCACCTGGCACTGTTTTCCTTGTTCTGTGGCTGGACAACATATGTTTCAAAGTGCAGTGCCAAAACTTGGATGTTGCATTGAGTTTGAAATCTTCCCAGCACCAAGTGGGATTACTTCACATGTCTAACATATGACACTCTTGTTTATATGTCCCAGTTTGACATATGCCCTTTTTGCAGCAGCATGACACTGTTGACTCATGTACAGCTTCTGATTCACTGTAACCCCAGATGCTTTCTTGCAGAACTGCTTTGTAATCAGTTGTCCCCATCCTATATTTGAACAACTGATTATGCATCAGTGACAACTTTGCACTGATTCATCTTGAATTGCATCCTATTTTTTCAGACTGTTCCTGCAATTTGTCAAGATCATTCTGTATTACAATGCTGTCTTCAAAGGCTGTTGCCGTTCCCCCTGGCTTGGTACCATCTGCAAATATCATGCAAAATATTTTCTGTAATAAAAGTACTGGATATTGCTGGATCCAAGACTCATTCCAGGCATTATTCCAGCCTGACAATGGGCCATCAAGGTATAATTTTGGAATATGATTTCCTGACCTCTTCCAGCCCCCTCCAGTAATGTCACCTCAAGGATATTCTGTATCTTTCCTATATGAAACTGCTCTGTGAGACAGTGGTAAAATCAAGATATGTAACTTCTCTGTCCACAAGAACTGTCACACTCTCATGGAGTAGATTTGACATAATTTACCCTGAATAAATCCATATTTAGCTTCTGTTCACTTCCAAACCCATTATTCTAGGTTCTCATGGATAGTTTATTTTGTTCCAGTGTTTTCACATGAATGGAAGGCGAGATGACCCAATGGTCCATCCCTGCCCTTCCACCCTAAAGACAGCTGCTGTGTTTGCACAGGCCTGACTCGTCTGTAAACCACTGGTCCTTCACAGGCCTTCAGGGATGATCACTGATAGTTCTGAAATTCTTTTAAGATGAGTTTATTGGCCTGACCTTATATATGTGCTTTCTGAGTGCTCATGAAACTCTTCTTCCTACTGTAGCCAGAGCTTCCTCTATTCTGGCACTGGTCTTGATTATTTTTGCAATCTGATCACAGCTGATTCCTGTAGCAAAGATGAAAGTAAAAGAGGCTTTCTATGGGTGATCTGTCAAAAGCTTTCTCTCTTTGCTGAGTGACAGATGTAATCTTTCCTAGGTCTTTTCCTGCACAGAGAAGGCACTTACCAAACACTTCTTATTATGTTCCTTTCTAGTTGTATCTCATTTTGTGACTTTCTCTTTGTAGTTTTCCCCTGTGTGTTCATGGTCAGTTAAAGGAACTCTTTTCTGTGGGTTTTTCACATTTGGACAAATACTCATTTGTTTATAGAACATATATTTGAGACTTTTTGTAGAGCTATTCTTTGCCATACTATACAACAGTCTTTCTCCCACAAAGAGGTAGAACAACAGCACTGGGGTAAAATCTGTTTTTCCTCCTTTCAAGCATTTCTCTACACACGGTTTAGTTACTCCAGTTTTGTGGTAGACAAGGTTAAATTTCACCTCCTGGGATGAAATCCTGATATTGCTAATAATTTATACTTTGAGTAACAGCAGGCAGCATTTCCAGAGCCTCTTGCCTTCTAATCTTCAGATAAAGGATTCACCCTTTGGCTGCAAGAAAGGCAGTTGATTGTGAACTCTCATCTAACTGCAAAAAATAATCTTTTGTGGCCAAGTAATGAGAATTTAAAACACTGCAATGGCTTGCACTGCTCTGGCTGCAGCTACCTTCTCCAGCCACATCTGTGGTTCATCTTCCATCACAATGTCATCAGCTGAAATATCACAGGAGATCTCATACAGAACTATACATACAGCTCACCATGCATTTTTAAACTATGACATCCTATTTCCAGAATTTATAATTCAGTCTTACAAACCTACTGCAGACTGAAACAGCCTGGAAGCTCTCATTTTAGGAACTGATTTTTCCTTCTTGAAATCACAACAAATCTCCAGTTTAAAAAACCCAGCAATAAACACGCCACTTTATTCTCTTTTTTCTGCAATAAGAGCAACAAACACTGTAATGCCATTGCCCAACCAAGACAGCAAAATCAGCTAATTGAAGTAGTTTGATCTGAAAGTTGATCACACAGCAATCCACAAACCTTCTATTTTCTGCAGTGAATTCTGAGCTAAGTTCCTGATCAGCAGGCATATTGGACTAGTGGATTTATCTTGTTTTCTATTAAAAAAATTATTTAGAATTAACAAAACATAATAACAATTGGTTGGAACTGGGTAGGAAACAAACTGTAGCCTTCAAACAGTCCTTGGGGGAAAAAATACATTACTGGGAAAAATAAAAAAGAAGAAAAAAGAAAGAAAACCTGCAAATGCCATTTTTAGGGTGAACAAGCAACATCAAGAAGACAGTGTTCTTCCAGAACCTTTTTCCTAAAATACCATGTTTCATTGCCAAATATGTTTTAATCTATTTTTTTAAAGTATGCTCTGAATGTTCAAATTACAAACCAGGCATGTTTCATGCAGTGCCTCCAAACCTGCTGAATACCTTAGTGCAAAAGAGAATTTTTAAGATTATAGCAGGATTTCATTTGGTTGGGTTTTTTTTAAGTGAATCAAAAAAATGACTGTGTACCACTGTAAGTGGGAAGGAGGGGAATGAAAAACACAAGGGCTGCATCTGGTCCTTTTGTTTAAAGAGCAGTGGTTCTAAGGAACCCTGTGCTCATATGAAATTCACACTTAGAAAGGTCTTGTTTGTTGGCTGCCACTAGTTAAGAGGTTGTGTCTTCTGGAGGAGGCACAAAAAGTAGGCAGAAGCAGTTTTCCTTTGGAAAGTAGAACATCTTTCCTCTCTTGAAAGCACTGAGGGGATGGGAGAGGCCAGGCTACTTTCAAAGGCAGGTAAGTAAATATTGGGAGCTCTTTGATGCTGTATTTCTCTCACCCTTTTAAAGACTGGGTAGCCTTCCAAATAAAGAGAGCAGATAAACTGTGAAAATATGCTACAGAGTTGAAAAAAACTGATAAACATCTACAGGAAACTTTGGGTAAAAAGCTGCTTCCCCTGATCAGACGGCATGGTAAAGGCATAGATGTTTAGGTCTAAAGCTCTTTAGGTAGTGTGGATTTGCTGAAGTATGGAAAGACCCCTGCCTGTCTGAATAATTCCTTCATAAAGCACCCAGTCACCATGGTATTGGGATTTATGCAATCCCTTATGCCTATGGCATAATTAATTCTTTGTTCAGTGTAGGTCTGTTCTTTCTTTTATTGATGGAATTATTTGTTATTGTTATTTATAGGAGAATAAAATTATGGTGGTAATTGGCATAATTGATATATCTGCTAAATAATATGGGGGGTAAAATAATATGGGGGCTAAAATGGTACTGGCATTTTATCTCTGGTAATTGTTGGGGAAAAGTTGAGGCACCTAGCACCATGTAACTCTCTTTGTTTCAACTTGTACCTCGCCACCATGGAGCCATAGTGGGATTTTTTACAACATCAGTAAGAAGTAACACAGCTGACACATGCTGAGCACGTTTGTTTAATGAACAATGTACAGAGCATTCAACTGAAATGCCAAAGCCACTGAAAGGGACATACATGCCTCTGTCAGGTGTGTGGTTATCAGTAGTATTTTTTTCTTGTGTAGTCTGGTGTAAATATGTGCTGTGAAGGAGCTTCTTTGAGAGAAACCATCTCTGACTTTGTAAGTGGAGAGTGTAGCCTGCCAACTCAGCTACTGAACGTAGGTTGCTTGTGCCTAAAGCTAAGTGCCCATCCTTGGTGTTTTGTCTGCGCTGCACAAGCTTCTTTGGGTTAAGTAATGGGGGTTTATCAGTGGATCACAAACAACACATTGCAAAGATCATTCTATATAAATCACTGGAAGTTACAAAAGAAGCAAATCAGAAACACTATAGCTTTGTGGAAGTCTAAAAGATTAAGAGTGAAATCTGAGAGGCAAAGTAGGCAACATCATTCCTAACTAAAAATTTAGGAACAAAAAGGAGGCACTCAGAAACAAGCTTTATTACCAAGTGCTGATTAGGAAGCATGCTTGGTTATGCTCCCTGTTCCTGCCTTGCAAAGATGAGGGCGCTTGGTGTAGAAATGGGCAAATGTTTTTCATGGTCAGAGTATGTCTCATCTCTGAAAAAATGTCTGAGGCTGCTCAGTTTGGCTTGAAGAGTCTTCCATAAAAAGCAGGATACTTAATGGAGGAATGGAATTCTAGTTTTGTGGAACAGTATTACAAAAGGAGATATCAAGCCATTTTAATGGAAATTGAATGACACTTTTATAGGCCTTTCTCTACTTCTGCTTTTAATATAAACTGTATAGTAAATACAGGTGAAAGGAAAAAAAAAAAAGAAAAGCCCACCTGTCAAAATATAGCTCTGTTTGGTTACCTCTGTCCGTGGGACAATTTTAGTAACCTGCCAATCAATGGGCTGCTAAATAGCCTCTCCAAAGTACAATCTGCTATTTCAGACGACATCAGCGTGTCAATCATTTATTGAATCAAAGCCAAATTTGAAGCAAAGCAAGCCCAGTTTGTCAATCACTTCTCAGTATTCTCTCCACTAACCACCTGACAGCTTTTAACTTTTCACTTTTATATTCCATGCAGCTAGTTAAGATTCTTTCATTTTTAATTGGGCTTCTTTTATGATTGGTAGCTAAGCAACTAATATGTTGTTTTATATGGTAATAATGGGCCTAAACTTGAGAGCTTTCTTGACCATTCCTATTTGTTGTTGGGAAATTATTTTCCTTCAAGTTGCTAAATAGCAGATGTAGCAGAAACAGTTACTTAATTATGGGTTGTCCTGTTGTTTCTATCTATAAACACTTTTGGCACTGTTTAAAAATAAACACTGCATGCGCTGGCAAATATATACTGAGTGATTTTAACTCCTGATAGTGTCCCTTGGAATTTCACTGCTCATTTGCAGGGGAAATGGGGGGCAAAAATAAAAGCATTGCCAAAAAATCAGTTTGGAAAATTACTAGCAAAGGACAGAGCTGTCCAGAATCCCACTAGGCTTTAATCCAACCTGATCAGTTTTCAGTCTTCATTTAGGTACAGTTAAATTTCAGAGGCCACGTACAATGCTCTGGACCACCATCTTTCACAACAAGCCAGAAGCTCTTTCTGAGCAGGCTCAGCTTGTTTTTCACTTTGAATCAATGTTTTGAGCTCATTAAGATTTTCTGTATCCAAGATGTAAAACTTTTGGATCAGAACTGGGTGCCTCCCAAGATGACCACAAATCCTGCTGTGGTTTCAGTCTCATCTCCCCATCATGCACAAGATGAACACTACTTTTGCATGCATAAAATGATATTACAGCCAGTAGTAAATGTTCTTGCCTTTCAGTTCCTGAAGACTGTCATCAGTAAAGTCAATGTGTTGCTTTCAGACAGAAAGAATTAACTTTCTATCCTTCCCATGAAAGGAAGTTTGGGAAAAGAACTATTTCTGTGTTACAGAAAATTCTATTTTGGGTTCAAAAGAGTTTTCTTCCTTTAATTCTTTTGCATGTCTGCTTGATGGGCTTCTGGCTGTCTTTTGACAGACTGCTGTCATCTGGTTTGATCCAAAACTGTGAAACTCCAGATGTGCCCAAGAACTTGGGAGAACATGGGTATAGTTTTGCAAAAAGCTGCAGTAGGTTTCAAGGCAATCTGACACAAATGTACTTCCCAGTCCTATTTGAATTTTACATTGCTTCCTGTATTTGTTTTTTACCAAAGACTCAGTAAAAGAGACTGACAGCCCATGAAGATTGACAGTGGTGAGGTACATGAGGACTTTGGTGGAGTCTGGAGTGTTTCAGAAATCCTGTCCAGATGCTAAATTGAGGTGTCTTCCTCTTAAGAAGCTGGGGAGGATTCAGCTGATGTTAAATATGTTGGTACTATGACTAAGTGCCTTTCTCTTCAGAAGATCCCAGCAGACTGTTGAGATTGGGCAATTAATAAACTGAAACAAAGGCTGTAAAGCAGACCATCCTTTGAAATTTGAAAACAGCAGCTACTTCTAGCTTACAAATAAGTTCTTAAGGAAGTGCCAAAAAAGATGTGTTTTTCTTTTGTTGAGATTCCTGAAGCCTTCCATTGAGTTCAATGGGAGTTAAATAATAATGAATTGGTATGAGATCAAGGATGGGCATCTGCTGTTCAATGACATTGACAGATGTGCTGTAAGTTTGTCTGACTGCAGAAGTGATTAAGAGAGGTATTTTTTGCGGACAGATTTGTACTGTTTATATAACTAGATATTAACAACCATTTTTAAAAGGTATTTTGATCTCAGACTACCTCCATAGTTTGGCATAGATTGTTAATCTTGGCTCAAAGGGTGTTCAGGCCTGGCTGAACGTGATGCTTAGCTCTTGTAGTTCAGGCATCTGAGCAGAGGGGAAACCCACACAGCACCCACCCACACAGCACCTGGTCTGTGAATCAGCATAAGAATCTCAATGGAAGAGTTAAGATACACAAGATCATAAGTATTATACCATCAGGAGAAGGGCAGGGTCAGGAAAGCCAGAAATGCTTGTGGAGGATCTTTTTCAAACAGCTCCATTTTGGTCACTCACATAAATAATACTAGGAAATGTCCTTGTACATGAAGAAATGTCACCTTGCCTACATACATGTTATTGCCCCTGTCCTATAGCTCTTAAGGGCCTTTTGGACAAGAAAAGATTATACTTTTATGTGTATTCAAACATATAAATTTTACATTAGCATTTCTGTTTCATGAAAGTAGTTGGTCAAGAGCAACTCCAAAGCACTTACATGGTTGAAATCCCCAGTTGGGCAGAAATGCTGGAGCCAAGTTGCTGCTTGTATATGGATATATATGCTCAGTCTTCAACACATCCACTGAAGTCAGTGACTCACTTCAGTGTCATGGATTGCACAGGGTGCACAAGGATTTAAAAGGTTTATAGAGCCATTCTTCCCAGCAAACTTACCAATATAGGGTCTGAGTCTGTTCTTCTCTTGATTAGTGGTAATTCTTCTCTGAGCAATTTCTGTGTAGTAAGATGGACATGTGTTACCTAGAACTAGAGAGAGAAAGAACAGGAGCTTTCCTTGACTGTTAATACTACCTAGTTCTTTATCACTTGATCTGCCCAGGGCTCTGTAGTGCTGCAGCCCCAGCATTTGGTTTTAGCCTTTGTTTCTCTTTACCTTATGCTGACAATGATTTGTCTAGTTCATGGCTGAGTACCACTTGTCCCTGAGTGAACTGTTCACTGATCTCCATCTAAAACGTTAATAATCACCATTACCTACTTAGCAAGCCCATTTTTTCCACCTGTGTGTCAAAAAAACAATCAGTGTCAACTGTTGCTTTTGTTCACCCCCTGTCATGGGAGTGGCACAAACTAAAAAAACTGAGGAATGCATTTTCTAGTTGGAACTGGAGGCAGGATCTGCAAAAAAGAATGCAGTTACCTATGCTGGAGACTGTCCAGGATACTCTGGTTAGCACAGCTACTCTTCCAACAACTAAAATGGAATTTTTAGCTGTGCTGAGTGCTTGGATTCTTTGAGTTTACATCTCAAACGCCTACTAACCAGGAGCACTGTGCAGCCCACTAAATCATCAGTAACCCTACCCGTGTCACCTTGGTGTTACTTGGAGCCCATTCTGTCACATTCTTACCAACCCGCTGTGAAGCTTATAGCAGCAGAGCATTTCCAGGAGCAGAGAAAAGAGGCTATGGTTACAAACCATTTTTATAATCTAGAATTTGTACTTTGAACACTGTAACTTGTGTCATTTAGAAGTACAAACTGCTAAAACTGCTGGCTTTCAAAAACAGAAAAGCAAGGCTTAGCACTTGCTCAGTTGTACAGGTACTTCAGCATTAAAGAGAGGTTTTCCTTGTTTGTGTGTGGGAGGGCAGCATTCAAGATGGGCTTTGTTCAGAACAATATTTGTTCCTTAGAACTGGAAGCAAGAACAAAATGGGTTAATGTACACAACAAATGCATATACTATGCTTAATGCCATAGAAGGGATTTAAAACCTTGGAAAAAGCACCCTGAGAGATCTCAAAGTAGCAACAACAAAAGATTGCTTAATTTTAAAACCTGGCTATTCTTTGTCTTAAATAACAGATTGAGCTGTGTTTTTTTCACAAATCCTAAATGATATGCAGGATTTCATACACCTACCCACCCCCTACTTCTTTTTTTTTTGGTTGTTAGTACTGGCTTTCTGATTAATTGCATATGTTCTAGACTCACAAAGCTGAAAAGTATTGAGTGCCTGAAATTATGAGCACTTCAGCAAAGCAGTGAAGATATCTGCAATGTAAACTTTACACCTACGTGGTCTGCCCTGCCAATGACCTTATTCCTATGCTAGTGTGTGATGCAGACAGTGTTGGCTTTTTGCTGATTCCTTTTTAAGCACATACTAATAACATCGTGGAAGTGTAGATGCTGTTGTGGGCTCAAGTCACCAGAAGATACAGTAAATGAAAGTCACTTGACCTCCAGAAGAAGCTGCTTCTTTGAACAGGTAACACTCAAGTAACCCATATTTTCTATACCATCCTGTATTCCAAAGTTTTTATAACAGTTAAAGGATATAAAGCCCATGGTACCATTAGGCTTGTTTTGGGGCAAACATAACTATATCAGCCTGAAAATAATTATGTGTTACTTCATTCCTCAGTGTCTCTGATATTTTCCAGGATTGGATGAAACTGAATTGTCACCATTCTTGTAAGACTTGAGGTTTTCTGGTAACAGATAGATTAGTTTGAAAGTTATATAACTATGTTACAAAACATTGTGTGAGTACCAAACCTAGTTGTCCTTCTTTAAAGAACAGATCATAAACTCTTTGGTATCATTCAGTGTTTGAAACTATTCTATACTGGGGAAGTTGGTTTGCACAGGAGGATGTAAATGATTCAGTGACTCCTTTATTTTCATCTGTGCTTGCTTAACATCCATGCTCTGGTTTATATCTTGATTGACTTTTTTTTTTTTTTTGGTAGCTGCTTCATTGTACTCAAAGTAGCTTAGGAAAAAGTATCTGAAACTCTGATGCAATGTACTTGCAAATATGATTCCTGAAATCATAGAGAAAAAATGGAATCACAGGTTTATGTCTGCATCTTTCCACACATTGCAGATTCAACTGGTGTCATAATAAATGAAGTATCTAATATACTGCTATAATCAGTCCTGAAGACCTTGAGAATATCCTTTTTTTCCCAATTTTACTTATGTCCATTCTTAGTTCGAGGTGTTTGTATAGTTGTGTTGTAAAAGACTCATTCACTCCTTCGAGCTGCCCAGTGCCCTTTCATTCCATTTGCTGGTACTTTCAAAGTGTTGCTTTTGAGTGTTTTTTTACCTTAAAGATAAAGGTTCCACTATGATGAAAGAAGCATTGTGTATACAGAAACAAGTTTAATGCTCTAACTGAACTACAATCTGAATAGAACCTGCAATGCTGGCTAATTCAGATTCAATGCAGATTTCAAGGAGAGGATTTTTTCTGTGGAGCATGGTGTGATCTGTTGGCTTACTGCTGAAAGATGCAGAGCAACTCCAATGGTAGTTTTTGCAGATATTGGTGTCGTGCAGAGTTCTGGTGCTCTTATGTTGTACATCCTGGCAGGATAACTGCCCAAAGGTCTCCTTGTGTTTATGTTGACAGTGCCCACTGTATGCTGCCTT
This sequence comes from Pogoniulus pusillus, assembly GCF_015220805.1. Taxonomy (NCBI): domain Eukaryota; kingdom Metazoa; phylum Chordata; class Aves; order Piciformes; family Lybiidae; genus Pogoniulus; species Pogoniulus pusillus. The sequence goes on along the minus strand of NC_087292.1, from coordinate 9,698,700 downwards.
GATCTTATTCTGATGCTACCTAACTGAAATGTAAAGGTTGTGCTTTGCAACATTACTCATGGTATAGATATCCAATATATGAGACAAGTGTTCTGTACTTAGCGCTTGGAAAATGGGAATTGTTGAGCTGATTATGGGGGTTGTACTCTGATAGGTATAAGCTGTAAAGGTTTTGGGGTTGCTTTGTTATGTACAGCTAACATGTGAGCTCTGTGCTGTGTGGGTCCAGTGCAGCTCTGCAATTTGTGCAGGGTATGTTCCCCTGCAAGAAAAAACAGGGCTTTCTGTGTGCCTTGTCAGAAATCTGTCCTGAGATGCTCACAATGCTGGCTGCTCCAGTCAGTGATGGCCTCACTCGTGTCTCAGTGCATCCCCACACAAGAAATGACAAGCCTCCTTCATTTCATTGCACCATGGCTAATGTTCCCTTTTTAGGGAGGGAGAAGAAACTTTTATTGAGAAGAATGGCCTTGGACTTGTGGGTGTTGCTAGAGCATTGTGTACAGGGATGTGTCTTCTTTCATGTCTGTCACAATTTTCATAGTTGTGAAGTTCAGGATATCGTGGTGTTTGACATATAAATTATAACCAAATGCTGCTCTTTACACAACTGCATAGACTATCAACTTGATCAGATGCTGATTTTACTTTCTTTTATCCCCCCTGAGTCACTTCACAAGTGTCTTGGAAATATTAACTTTTTAAAACATAACTGAATACTTTATAGAAATTCTCTTTATCACTCCTATGGGCAAATTTCATTCTCTTGGAATTTAAGAGCTAATTCTGCTTCTTAAATTATATTGTCTTCATTTCACATTGGCATATTTAATGAAATAAGAGAACACTAAGGAAATAATTAAATGTTGTGCAATTAGGGCTACAGCACATCAGGATATAAATAAATATAAGCCAATATATCCTTTCATGAATTAAACTTGTCTGCATTTTGTAGCCTTTGATCTCTGTCTACCATAATCTAAAGTCTTTCAAAGCATGGTCGTCTGATCTAAGGATCCCAAGTAAGAAACTGGCTCTGAGATACAGTGTGTGTCAGGTCAAAAGCTGCAGGGAGATGCTGATTTGCAGGTATGTGTAATGATGATCAGAGGAGAAAAAGCAAGGTCCAGTACTAGAATTGGGTTACGCTTATTTATTGCAGGTGTCTTTGAGCTTCATATGGGCTACAAATTTATTCTGAGTTCCTGAAACAGATTAGGCTTTAAAAAACCCAGCAAAACAGTAAAGCAATATTCAGATTCCATATTCAATTTCCTTTTTTCCTGAAACCAGTTTGTGGGGTGTTTTCTACCTCTTCCATTTTCCAGAGTGTTTTGTGGCCTTCTGGATCATTGTTTGGAAAGACCTTTTTGAAACAGGGAAGAGGGATGCTTACCAAAATATTACTAGGTTAATTCCAGCCAGGCTAGCATTCATGAGAGGTCCCTGACGTTGAACAAACCTGTTTCCTTCACTAGGATGTGTCAGTTAGAAACACCAACTGCAAGGATTTCTTATGTTCTCACGAAAAAGGAAGGAAACAGCTGGTAAATGTTTCACAGATGGTAAAGCTCTTGGCATCTCTCAGGAGAGGGCCACCCATACAGATGGCTCATTATTTTAACATTTGGATTTTCATCTTATTAAAACATCTTTTTTTTTTTCCTCCTTTTTTTTTCCCCCTGGTTTTATTTAGCATCATAAATTCTCTTACACTTTAGTTAACAACTGAGTGATTTGGGAGAAGTGTGTGCGCTATAAGGAACATCATTTGGCTAAAACATGTATCTGCATCATTATTCTCAGCTCTGATGTGTAGTGAGTGGACTTGAACCTGATTAAAACTATCAAATACAAGCAAATGCTTAAAAATATGACTTTATCAAGCAAAGGTCAGCTAAACCTGTATGGGAGCTGAATTGTTCAGCAAATGAAGAAATGTACTGTGTGAAACAAGGAAATGTTTCTGTCTTGGGCATTACATCAATTAATGCTACAATGCTTTCTGCGTACACCATAATAGAGAGGCACTGCTTGTAGTGAGCATTAGTATATTTTTGGTGTTTATAGCATCACTAAATACAAAATACTATTTTTGAAAGGTCTGGTCAGTAACCCAGATGATACATGGGTTTTTCAGAAATGGTGTAAAACAATGCATTTGCAAAGGCACTTCCACCTTGCATTTATGATGGCATGTGCAATCATAAACATGCAAATAGATGGTATGTTTAGCATATGTCATACATAAATCCCAGCTCCACACACAGTTTAGTAAATATCATTAGTCCCATTTGGCTTTACGGCAGGCAGAGAGGATGGGAGCAGTGCCAAAAGGTGACAGAACTTACCCTGTGTGGCAGAGGAAATTGGGACAAACTTAAATTGAGCTTGGATCTTCTGGCTTTAGGCTTTAGTGCCTTGTCTTTTTTGCTTCCTTGATGCTAGCTGGTCTCAGCAGCTGAAGCTCTGCAGATGCATGGTTTGAGGAAGCAGAGGCAGAAAAGTTTAGCCTTTTCTACAACACAAAGCAAGCAATAGGTAGGAGGTAGTGGGGCTAGGGACAGGGAGGGGGAAGGATCAGAAAGTCCTGAGCATAATACCAAATCTTTGGCCTCTGTTTTTCAGAGGTTATTTTGAGTTTCAGCATGGCCCCTTCATGGAATCACTAAAACATAGGCTTGTGGTGTAAATATGGCTCAGGAATTGCACAGGTTTCCATATGGATCAGTCTATAAAGATTAAAAAAGAGCCATTGATGCATGTCCTACAGCTGCCTTATAAATCTCATTTTGGTCTTAACCATGATATGCACTGCCTGAAATAGTCTGGTTTTCTTATCATTAGGCATGTTCTCTGCAATTTTGTTTTAATTAAAAATTAAATAATCAGGAGTGGGGAGAAAGAAACTTAAGTCTTTTTCTGAATTTGTGTATGCAACTCCCCATTGATTCCAGTAGGTTACATCAACAGCAAAGATTTGACCCAAAAGCTAACTACAAATATTCCATTAATAAATACAAGGACAGATTTGTGGCATGTAAATCACTGGAGCTCCACTGATGCCAGTGTAGCTATGCTGATTTACATCAGCTGAAGAGTTGGCCTGTGGAATTCACATTCCTTCTGAGATCAAAGATGTGTCAGCAAATGGTAAACTTCATTTGTATTTTTCAGCCTTCTAATTTAAAAATAGCCAAATTGATTTATTATTAAACGGCTGAGCTCTTATGGTGAGGCTTTGTATGCCACGTTTTATCCAGACGCCACTCTTGCAGCCAAGCTATAAATCCTTCCAAAATGGGGTTTTTAGCTGAAATGCTCTAAACTCTCTAATGTTTGTGGGTACTGCTGTGTCATATTTATAATGGATGGGCTAATCAAACCGTATCCTAAAAAATGAAAGGCAAGAGGGGCTGGATGGCTCAGAGGGTTGGTAGAATTGCCAACTTAAATTCAGTCATAGCCAAAAGTGACAGTGTTGTTACCATTTTTGGAAGCCTTTAAGATGAGTTGCTGGGGCTCAGTCAATTTATTGCCTTTCTCTTTTTTGACTAATCAAAGAATGAGTGAACCATGGAAGAAACTGCTACTCTAACTGCTTTTGACTTTTGGTTCATGTGGCACTGCAGCTAATGCCTTTCAAAAAGTACTTTCCAAAGTGAAGGGCTGTGCTCATGGGCTGGTGAAGTGTTGAATGTTTGTTTAGTGTGCATGCTTTAGGTAGTGAAAAATTTGACATGCTATCTTCATCAATCATGGAGTGGCTGCTGTAATTTAGAGAGGGGAGTGTTTCCAATATCCTTCCTGATCTGCTTCCAGACTACTGTACTGTTAATCAGTAAGCTTTAATAGACATCTCAATTTAGGTACCTAAATATTGTGGAAGCTTACCAGAAGTGCTCAAAATGACTGGCAGCATAACAAACTTACATTAGAGGGTACTTTGGGCCTCACCTGGCGCAACCTAAAGGAGGTTGAACCTTTGAAGTTAGATCCAGCTTTGATGTCAAATCAGTTTGGGACCTTCTTCAACTGAGTTTTTAATGTCTCAGTGGATGGAGATTTTGCAATATGCTTGCATTGAAATCAAGACTAAGCCATGAAAGAGAGGATTTGTTAAGTGTGTTTTTCTCTTTAATTTCCTGTCAAAACAAACAAAATGCAATAATATTGTACATGGGTAATAAATCTAAGTTGTGAGGGATAACAGAGTTTCAGTAAGTTGACTAAGGGGAAAGAGACCATCAATGAAGGGCAGACTGGTACAAGGAAATTGGGGAATCCTTTACAAATGCTCCAGCAGCAGGGTTAGCTTCAGGTGGATGTTGCCACATCTTGAGTTTCAATTGACTGCAAACCCATAAAAAGCAGGCTTTGTTAGATCTTGTCATGTAAATTGCTAGTGTCTTTTTTAAGTCTTTAATTGCAGTATTTAGTGTTGATAACTAAAAGGCACAATCTCTAGCTGAGACTGAAATCTGGGTGTTTACCATTAATGTCTTCATTTGGGATTCTGAGGTTTGGGTGCTCTGTACTCTGAAAAAGGGCACAGTGGAAGGAAAATGATGCAGAAAATGAAGTGAGGAAGAAACTTATTTGATCTCTTAAGAGCTTCTTTTTTTAAAATGTATGCCCTGTTACTTCTAACCTCTTCCAAAATGAGAGTTTCTAATTCTGCACAGTAACAGGTATTCGAATGGACTCCTAGTTGACCGTAGCACAAAACCAAACAGTGAAATGGAAAAATAGTTAATGAACTACACAATATAAAATGCACACTTCTCTTTTGGGACTTACTGCTGCAAAATATCAATGAAATGGCTTGGTAGGAGTCACATTAGATATCTGCATGCAGGCTGAGTGTATCCAAATAGCATTAGCTTTAAAAACAGCTTGAGCTATATTGTCCTTTCTGCTCTATACGAGAGGGTAATCGCTAACAAGCAGAACTGAGGAGAGGCTTGCAGCACTGTGCACACTTATGATACAATGTCTTGTGTGGAGGTGGATTGTCACTGCTGCAAACAGGCTACAGGAGAGGATGGACCAGTGATCTTTATATAATACAATAGTTTGTTTCACATTTGTTTTACCCTTCAGAAACATGTGTCCTAATTTTGTGTAGGCTTAGATGTTATTAGCTTGCAAGGAAGTGTGTGGATTGCATCTCTGAAATCTAATGTGGGCATGGGGGCTCTTTTTTTGATCATTATAGGGTATGAGTGTTTTGTAATTCTTCTAGTGCAAAAGAAGCTGTTTGGTGACAGGCATCAAGTCAAATTCCTGCAAGAGGCTGGCAGCAGAATACATTTGTCTATTTAACTGCATGCAAAACACTTGTCAAGACAGATTCTGGTCCCTTTTCTAAGCAGGGATTCACTATGTTGAGTTCCAGATAACCTGGCAGAGAGGCTAGTGCAGAAGCACATACTGAGCTGTTACCAGGACTCTCACCATGCCCGATTCCAGCATCTGCCAGATACAAACCTTGCTAGCACATTGCAGTGGGAGAAAAATGAAAGGCAGAAACATTCACATCTGGAGGCAGACTAAAACAGAACAGTCTTTCTCAAGACTATCCTGAGATGACAAGTTGTCTCATTCTTTAATGCATTTGCCACCACATCACCACATTTGGTAGCAAAACACAGGGCTGAACTTCCTCTGGGAGAGGACAGAGGGTGAAAGACTGGAGGAAGTGTGGAGATGGTTAAGACTGCTGGGTGATGGGCAGAAGCCTTGAAATGAAGCTTTGGCTCCTTTTCTGAAGGAGAAGATTACTGCTGCTTTGCACCAAGTAAAGCAAGAGGAGGATGAGGGAGCTTTTCTTATTTGGTAAGTTTGGAATGTGCTATAAACTCTGCTAAAAATTCAGGTGTAGAAATATGGGGCTCAGGTAGCTGCTCATTATGCTACTATTCCAATTACAGCTATTTGGTTTGTTTTCAGACCCTCTCTGCTATTAAAATTGTGCATATCTTCATGTTATCTTTCTTCCCATTCTTCTCACTTTTTTTGTTTTCTGTTATCTTGATTCTGTGTCCTCCTGTATGCATTTCTCTCTTTGCCAATTTAAAAGTGTTCTTCTATCATTTCAGGTGCTTCAAACTACCTCTGGGGCTGTCTCTTCCTTTAGCTCTATCTCACGTCTTCTGAAGTGAAGCCTCACCTCTTCAAAATCCAACTTCAGAGGCTAAAGAGACTGGCAGGCATTGGCAGATGATGGTTAGCTCTGGCAGAAGAATGTATATATTTTGGAAAGGGAGAAAGAAGAAAGATGGGCTGAAGTAGCTGAAAATTGTAAAGTTGCCACAAATCTCTCTGAACAGAAACATTGAAATATCCTGAAGAATAACTGCCCACCCTTGAATCCTAGCTTGGTCCAATCTGTGGTTTTACAGATTTCCTCCCTGCTATGTTGTCATGGCACAGATGCTTTGTACTGTCTTTTTGTTCTTGTTTCAGTGTTGAGAAATCTGTGCTATCTTAATTATTAACCTGTTATGCTTAAGTTTCATTACCTATATATTTTTTAATGTCTTCTATTGAGGTGACAAATGAAAGTGGTAGTTCTGCCACGGCTGCAGTGCTTTAAATTCAGATTCTGCACTCACTGTGTGCCTGTAGTAATGACTCCCATAAAAGTCCTTTGATTGTTCTCTGATGCAAATTGAGATCAGCAATAATGTACCATTCTCTTCATAACAATTGTATACTGCTCAACTTCTTTGGACACCTTATTGAAGCATAAGTCAACATTAGGATAGGTTAATAAATACTACGGTAAAAATTTAAATATTTGCAAAAAGCATACATCCTTCTGTACTGCTTCTAATGAAAGAGGCTTCTCTTTCACTAAAATAGCCTGGTTTGGCCCAAACCCCTTTTAGAGAGGATTAGAGGAGAACACCAAAAAGGGATGTGGTAGGGTGAAAAAGACTCAAGCCACAACAGCTAGCTACTTTTAAAATTAAGCCTGTAATGACAATATGGCATATTTACTTGAGTCAGGCCCAAGTCTGTGCCTGCATGTTTGGGCAGTTTACAGTTGAGCTATTCCAGCTTATTTATGTGTCCACCAGCTCCATAGTGTAACTTCAGTGAAAATAAGGTTGCTAAAACTTTGCAACTCCTTTCCCAACTCTTGCTTATCTGATGGGGAGAGAATATTTGTAGATATGATGTGACTAAGGAAAGATAGGTTTGATTGCTTGCCTCTTGCAGACCTTCTTTGGATTTCTCACTGAACTTCATGCCTAACTGAATGACATGACATCACTTTGCAGCGGTGTTGGGAGAATTAATTCAGTAATGTTTGTAAAGTGCAAATGCAAAGCAATAATTATCCTGTTACAGCCCCTTGTTTGTATATCCACTTCCATGTGGAAATGCCCTCAAACTGAGTAAACACACAGAGAGGAGGGTTACAATAAACCTACCAGGGACAGACACTCCACAGCCCATCTCTTGCAGCTGCCCTTTGTCGTGCTCACCCCTACACGTTCAATAGCCACCCAAGGCCGTTTGTCTGTGTTCAGGCTAGGGCAGGAGTTCCTAGCTTCTGTTTAGCTTTTTTTCTTTGTTTGCTCAGTTCTTTGTTTGCAGAACTCCTGCATGCTCAGTAGAACTTTGCTATAGCCACAGTATCTTAGAGGGGGGAAAAAAAGCCACTTCTTCATCCTTTTTATGAATGCTCTAAATATAACTATTGAAGCAAAACAATACAGTCAGATAAACAAAGACATGCAGGCAGTGTAAGCAAAAGGCTCTTCAGCAGGTCTCAAGTCAGCCAGTCTTTCTTTTGTATGTTTTAGCTAACAGCCCATTGAGCTAACAATGAGGAAAAAAAAGAACAAAGATTTAATGCTGCTTGTCAGTGTTCTTTTAAAGATATTAATACTAGTACAAAAGGTGTGATTTAAAGGAATGAAACCAAGGGTGTTCAGCTAGGACTGCTGGTTTTCTTGCATTCTTCCTGAAGAGCAGTTAAGGAATTGAGTGTACAGCAGTTGGGTCATCTGTGATGTTGGCTCTGTGACACTTCATAGTAGTGCTTCTCTAAAGGGATTAAACTGGTTTAAACAGCTCCTATACTTTCCCTACAATCTGTGCTTGTATCTTGACTTCATACACTGCCCCTATCATTGTACCCCGCTATCGTGTTTGTAGCTGCACAGTGAAGCAGAGCCAGGAAGTGAGCTAGCTGAAAAATGGCTCAGTCAGAAAAAAAAATTAATGGTGGTTTTAAGTTTCCTGGACTTGCTTGTCTAGCCAGGCTACAGTGGAGGTGAAGATGATCTGGAAACAGAGTAAGCTGCTAATGGGAGGGGTGCTTTAGGCACCGATGCCACCAGAAAATTTGTGGTTGAGCTACAACCTCATAAACCAGTGTCATGCACAGTCTCACTCCCAGTACCAAACCAATACTTTTACAACAGAATGAGGGACAAAAGCCTCATTTTCTGATTCCCTTATGCTACTTTGATCACCAGCCTATGTGCCATGGCATGCAAGAAGACAAGGTAAAACTAGGGTTAGAGCAGAAAAACATGTATTAGCTTTTAAATACAAGTAGTATTGATGCATGTTAGCAATATATTTTAAATATATCTAGTTGAATGAGTAATGAAGGATGTAATTCTGCAAGCCGTTGTTCTCTGATGACAGTTCTTGGAGTGTGAATAAGGGAGTGGAAGGATGAACCCAGGGATTGAACCTCTGACAATATATACAAGACTTTCAGAAATACTGGTCTTGTTTTCTATTGAAGTTAATGGGACCAAAGCTAGGCATTTCCTGAGCACTTTGGAAGATCCTGGTGATGGGGCAGTCAGCATTTCTCCTACAAATTGGGCAGCAAATATGACTCTGTTAACTGTTTTCCCATAGAAATCACTGTGTAAGTGGATCTGATACATAATACATTATAAATAGGAAGCTGCTGTGCCTGCACAACAAATGTATTCAATAATTGATATTTTAAACATATATCTGTTGTCATATTTGCCTCCTGGAAGCCCTGGCCCGTGTGGTTCAGCATTGACACTGGATGGACTCTGTTCCTTTATAGTGTGAGCTTTCACTGAGAGGATAAATCTGTAGTGCATGCTGGTGCCATGCAGCACAGCCATGCTAAATCATAAACTAGATAACAGATGCCTTTAAATTTGTTTGCTATTTAAGAGCCTACCTCAGGATTTTTTGAAGTGATAAGTAGGTGATAAAATAACAAGTAAGGTTGGCTTTGGATGCTAACACATGCAGAACAGTATTTGGTTAGCAAGCACCTGAGTACTGCTTGTATTTGAGGGAGACAGCTTCTGAAGGGCATTGCAGGGCTGCCACCGGTCTGACTCTGAGGTCTCTGTGGCTATTAATGGTGGCAGTAGAATGGAGGGCCTGTGCCTCTGGGAAATAAGGACAATACACAGGTGAGGCTTAAGCTTCATTTGAGGCAGGACCCTGTTAATACAAATATGGAAAGGAAGATGCCCTTAACTTCCATCTGCAACAGATACACTCTTGGTGGAAAGCTTAAGTATGCTGAATCATGCCAGCAGTGTGTGGCAGTGTGTTACAGGGAGATTGGCAAAGGAGGATATTGCTCCTTAAAATAGCATCTCTTGACATTATATACAGCAAAGGCCAATTCTATTTCACTGCACAACAAATGCATTTGAATATCTGATGAGTGTTTCTTTAACTTTTAGCTTCTGTTCTAAGTTGTACTAGAAAGTAGAGATCTAGAGAACTTGATCTTTTAGGGTAGGTCTCAATAGCCCTTTTCCTGCCTCTTTATTAAAGAAATGGAAGTTTCCTCCAAATCAATCTTTTATATTATTCTGCCTCCCCCCTCCTCCCCTCCCCCCACACCCCCCAGTTCATGGAACAGTTTAAATGGTGTGCAAAGTCTGAAGCTGGAGAATTGGGCTTCTTTGGAGCTGATGGCTTTGTAACAGGTCAAGGGACTCAAGAGAAACCTCTGGCAAATTACTGACATGGGAGAACTCCTAGGGGTTGCCCATCTGGTTATGAAGGCCATATTTCTGCACCTGCCAGAACAAGGAACATACTGGGCTTGAGACTGGAGAAGAAGTAGTAAATACAATTGGCAAAACATCCAACACATCAGGAAGAGCATCTCCCATGCTGCGTGTGCTGTGCAAATGTTGGCACTGCTCTGGAAATCAGAGAAGCATAACTGCTTCCCTGGAGGACTCCGATGCTTTTCTTCACCCTAAATTTGGCCCATTATTAATATCCCCTATCCCCCTTGCAGAAATCATCCACTGCTTTGTATGTCATTTCTTATTTAGGATAATGCCATCTGATGTGTCCAGCATGGGCCCACAATTACTATTGCTTCCTTTCAAAATCCTTGACCAGCTACATGAGAATGATTTAACTTCCTCTCCTCATACCTGATTTATCTGTCTCTTTCTCTGAATAAGGGAAAGTTCCCTAATCAGATCCTTATTTTAATGTGAACTTTTACACAAAATAGAGCTCAGTCTGCAAGCATTTTCTACTGGTGTGAAACCTACTGGTTACAGAATTCAATCTAAAATATTCTTGGCTAATCACTAATTCATCTGCTTGCAATTTATTCATCTTTATTTCACCATTTACCTAATGAGGATAATAGGGAGCATCAAAACCTAAAGACTGATCATTTTTTAAAAGCAAGCACCTGATGATAATTAATTAATAATAGTGACAACAATAACCTTAATTTTCCAGGTATTCCCCAAAGAGAGATGCATTTTAATTATAGTTGCCACAAGGCCAAATTAAATCTCATGCATTCAAGATTTGGTTTGTGGCATTCACTTCAGAAGGGTAAGGAGAGAGCTGTCTTCATGTAAAAATAATCTGAAGTTTTTGGAAGCGCCTACGAATGGCAGAGATGAAGAGAAGATAAATACTGATGATGATATTTGGTATGACATTGGTAATTCTCAGAGGGACTCCACAGTGTAGTGTGCCAGTGTAGATGTTCATTGCTTTTATGAAGGTGACAGACTTGACCTGTCATGTACTAGTTACACCCTGGACAGACTAGAAATGTCACAAACTGCTAACAGTTACTATATAAGATATAAAAGCTTCTCTTTGGAAAGCTGTGGCACTTAGAAAGGTGGGGGGCAAGGCACTTTGCTATTCTAGGGTGGGTTTGGTTTCTTTTTTACTCTGTCTTTCCATATGACAATATAGGTACTAGAAATCACTGAGGGCCAAAAACCCCACCAATTTTAGCAAGCTTAAAAATGCTTAAATAGATTGATGGCATCGAGTAGATACAGCATCTTTTGCTGTTTCAAAGACTTTGTAGGGTATGATGCTGAGTGAGACTGAGACAATGGTAGAGGAATTTATTATACATAAAGATGATACAAATATCAGGAAGGTGTGTGACTAATTCTCTACTGATTTATCTGGGGAGCATTTACTGTAAGAGAGCTATAACTCAGCTATGCACAGGGCTTCTCCAGCTTACAGAATCACAGAAAGACAGAATCATTCAGGTTGGAAAAGACCCCCGGGATCATCAAGTTCAACCATTAACCCTACTCTACAAAGTTCACTCCTAAACCATGTGCACAAGCACCACATCTATATGACCTTTAAAGACCTCCAGGGATAGTGACTCAACCAACTCCCTGGGCAGCCTGTTCCAATGTCTGACTACTCTTTCTGTGATTTTTTTTTCTCCTGAAGTTCTGTTGCTGTTTGAGACCATTACCTGAGCACTTCTTTATACCCTGAGGACCCACTGCAGCATTTTGCACCTCACTTGGACTCCTGAGGAGCACATAAAGACTTCAATGGAAGTCTTTACAGAATCACAGAATGCCAGAGGCTGGAAACGACCTCCAGAGACTATCAAGTCCGAAACCCCTGCCAAAAGCAGGATCACCAGGGTAGTCTGCGCAGCAACACATCTAAATGGGCCTTCTCTCCAGAGAAGGAGACCCTGCAACCTCCCTGGGCAGCCTGCCCCAGGGCTCCAGCACTCCCCTTGCAAAGAAGTTTCTCTCCATGCTGAGGTGAAACCCCCTGCACTCAAGTCTGTATGCAATGTTCCCTGTCCTACTACTGCACACCACCTAAAAGAGATCAGCCTCATCCACCTGACACCCACCCCTCAGGCACTGACAGACACTGATCAGATCCCCGCCATGCCCTCTCCTCCCAAGACTAAACAGCCCCAGGTCTCCCCATCCCTCCCCATAGGGAAGATGCCCAAGACCCCCAAGCATCCCTATAGCCCTCCACTGGACTCTCCCCAGCAGGTCCCCATCTCCCTCAAACCAGAGAGTCTGAAACTAGATACAGCACTGCAGGTGTGGTCTCAGCAGGGCAGAGTGGAGGGGGAGAAGAACCTCCCTAGACCTTCCAGCCACAACCCTTCCTGCTGCACCCCAGGGCACTGCTGACCCTCTTGGCCACAAGGGCACATCCCTGCCTATGGAGAACTTGCTGAAAGACCTCACACTTTGTATAAGTATATTTATAATTTGTATTTTTGTTTCTTTTTCACTTTTATTTCTTGGTTTTCCTCTTTATCTCCTCATTTTTTCCTCACGGGCCGGTGTGACTTGCCCTTCTTCAGCCAACATGGTGAGCCGGTGAAGATGTCTGGCTACTACTCCAAGCAGAGGTGACAAAAGAGTTGGTCATGAGAAGGCTGGGTGCAATGTAAACACTACAGTCCAGCTCTTATTTTTAGTTTTCTGAAATCTTCTCCTCCTATTCCCCCCCAACTTCCTCTTTTCCTCTCCATCTCCCTCCTTTCAGCACCACTTCCAATCTCCCACCATGTCTGTCGCTTTCCCACCCTGCCCCACCCCACATTTTCTCCTTTTTTTCCCCCAAACTCAGAGCACTTGAGTGCTGTTGGAGTCTCCTCCCACCCCAGGTGTGACCACTTTACCCTCCCTGCCTTCTCCCCTTTATAACCAGTCCCAGGAAAGGCAGAAGCCTCAAGCTGTGCCCGACTGGGCAGAGGGATCCTCCTTCCTTCATCACTGGTGAGTTCCCATGGTGTGAACTGGGTGAATGGGAGTTGGACAAAGGCCGGGGGGCCTGGTGGCCCCCCGGCTAGGTAGGATAGGGTCTTGATGGTCACTCTAATATCATCAACGTGTGCTGGCTGCATGTTCTTACTTAAGCTGAGCATCTCTGTGTGGTATGTTGGCTAGGTGAGGGTCTTGCCCCACTCTCTGAGGTGGGTGAGAAAGTGGTGGTGGTAGAGAAGGAGCTGTTTTGGCAGAGTGAAGGGTGGTGATGGAGCAGGGGTTGCGTGGAGAAGCTGAAGTTGGGAGTGGTAGGCTTAAGCTGCCGTGCAACTGGAAGGAGTTGGTTACTAAAAAGATATTTCTGTGTGTGTCTCACCCTAGATAAAGCTGTGTAGTAGATAAAAATGTGCCACATGTGCCTGTGTGAGATACACATGTCCAGGATTGGAGGTTTTGCATGTGTCTGAATTCTGCCTTTCAGTGCCATGCCCAGCCTGGTGAGCACACCCAGGAGTTGAGCTCCCAGTGCTGCTTTGGTTGCAATTTATGTGCTGGATTCGGGTGCAGCTTGTCTTTCTACTGCAGCCAGAGGCAAACTTTGTTCTTGGAATTGGTAATATACCATGAGGCTGTCTTTATGGCTCTGTGACATTGTTTTGCACTTGGCGGTGGAATAGCCACTATATATAATATTAAAATTGCTGAATTTCCTTTCAAGGTGTAAGTATTTTGCCTGTAAAACATATCATCAAGTGATCAAAGAGCTAGAGCACCTCTCCTGTGAAGACAGAATGGAACTTTGGCTGCTCAGTATGGAGAAGAGAAGAGTCTGAGGAGACTTTATAGCTAGATTTCAATATCTGAAGGAGACCTACAGGAATACTGTTTGGAAGGGCTTGTAGCAATAGGACAAGGGACAATGGTTTGAAACTGGATGAGGGTAGACTTAGGTTGAACATAAGGAGGAAGTTCTTTGCAATGACAGTGGCAAAATATTGAAACAGATTGCTCAGGGATATGGTTAAGGTCCCGTGCCCAGAGACTCAACATGGCTCTGAGCAGCCTGATCTAGTTGGAGGTGTCCCTGCAAACAAGGATGTTAAACAAGATTGCCTTCTAAGGTCCCTTCCAACCCAATGCAACCTGTGAATCTGTCCTTTCCTAGCTATTGCTGTAGTGTGATAAGGTTAGTGGTCAAAGTGAGACAGAAATGTGTGGCTTCATGTAGGTGAATCTTTCAGCAAACTAGGAAGCGAAGGGACAAGCTGTTTGGTCTGAATGCAGTCTAAACTTGAAGTTCAAAAAACTTTTAGGTTGCTAATATTTGGCTTTTACATGGCTGCTCATTTTTAGAGGAAATTCAGCTCAGAGCAAAACAAACACAGTCTGGCTTGCCTAGCCCAAACACATAATCATGTCTTTGTCCATATCTGAAGTGCTTCCACATTACAGATTGATGCATGAATCGTATGTTCTTTGTAGGCTGGTGCACAGTGTAAAATGCTCCTGTGTTCAAACACAACTGCAAAGAGATGCATGAGTCAACTGACAACCCTGAGCACAGTGTGCCCTGCTCTGCAGCTGCTGGCTGCCCCTGAGCACTGTAGCTCTGATAGCTGCCTTGGTTCTTTGTATGTGTATTTGACTATGATAACATTGCCTAGCTAAGTGACTAGACTCACTCTTAGGAAATTTTACTGTTTGTTTTGATCTTAAAGTCAAATACACTTGGAGCAGGCTCTCTTGGAGTTGACTTTGCTGCAGTCCAGTTTATGACAATGAAGCTGCATTATTTAAAGGTCTCACCACCAGTCTTCAAAGTCAGCAACTGGTCTTCTGGAGGTAAGCACTAGTAATTGATGTATGAAGTATTACTTTGCCACAGAGGTATGTATTTACTAAAATGTAGTTCAAGTTTGCTTTTGCTTGTTTATACTTCCAGGGAGACTTTCAGTTGCTTATCATTTGATTCCATTTTCTGTTGGACCATACAGCAAGCCCAGCAATGTACCAACTCTTGAGCTATAATTAATCTAGTTCATTTCAAGGTAAAAGCTTCCATTTCGCCCTAGTGCCAGTATGAAGTCTATTGCTGCAGGACCTTTTAACGCTGTCATTTCATAGCTGTAGGACTCCAACCTCCTCCATGTGCTAAGCAAATTCTGGGTAAGTTTTATGTGGTTGGTTTCTTTATTGTCCTGTTTTGGTGGGTTGGCTTACATTTCTAGGAAGAACGTGACTGCCTCTGTGGTAACAGAATGCCTTAAATTGTAATGGGCATGTTGACGTGAGAAATATTGAGGAAAGCTTAAGAGCCCTGGACAAAAGAGTGGTGATGAGAATCTGCTTACCCTGTCTTCCTGTAAGGCTAGAGGAGTAAATAGATGCCCAAAGAACAGCTGCAGGATTGCCTTAGTAAGGATGCTGAAATTGCCAGGAAATAGGTTAGGGATTTACCCGTAATCAGTTAAAACTTAGAGGTTCTTCTGTCTATAGTTTGTGGAGAATGCTAAAAAATCCTAAAGAGTGGGCATTATGAAGTGTTTGACAACTCTCTAGAATATCCTTCTAGTGAAAATGACACCAACTAGAGTTATTTCAAATCATTCTTATTAATACACCAACTAACCTCTACCTTCTCTCTTGTGTGCTGATTCGAGTGTGAAATAATTTGGGTTCCAGTTGTTCTGTCTTGCTCTTGATCTGAGGTTGCTGGGAGCCTCTTTGTGCCTGCAATGAACAGCAGAGATGCTGGACACTTTCTGAACTAGGATATTTCTGTAGGCTCCTCTTACACCTTAAATGAAGAAATGTTCTGGGGAAATGGCAGTAATAGCTATTAAAGCTGCCTATGAGGTACTCTAGGACCTTTATCACTTTTTATGTGTAAAAGTAGCATTTTAGAAGTGGAGTAGCCATAAAGTATACATTGGTAATGTCAGTCTCTGCTGCCTTGTAATACACAGCACATTAGAACTGCAGGGAGGCTATGCATAATCTTGACTTCCCTTATGTTTTTCTTGCCTTCTAAAATAGACGCTCAAGGAAAAGAGTCCAGCATCTGCTTCAAGCAAATGTAGAGCTAGTCATTAGCACTGGCTCAGCTTTTAGCACTTTGTTGAAGGTACCTACTGGTCTCAAGAGGCATGACAAGCTGTTTTTGTTCTTTAATTTACAGGAGGGATGAAATGTGCAACCTACTTCACAGTAGGTAGTGGTGAATCTGCAGTGTAAGTCTTCAGTCTTTCCTCTGTCAATTTTCCTTGGGCAAGCCAATGCCCATGTAAAGATTTTATTTTTTTGGGGGGGGGTGTGTGGGGGGTGTGGTCATAGTCCAACTGTTGTTGTTTCAAGAGCAGATAGCTTGCTTCCTTACTAGCAATAACATTGGTGTAGTAAATGCCTAAGCAATTTGGAGATAACGAAGGAGAGAGAAATCTTCAGGTATTATGAATGCATCAAGGTTGCTTATTTTCTTTTTCTTCCTGAGTTCCACATGTGACAAGCAGCGTCATGACATGTCAGGTCAGGCTGCATCAATCATGTCCTCTTACATCACATCACATGTGCAGGATAGTGGAAACCACTTATGGGTCAGACAGGAGATTGGAGAAACAATTTTTTTGTAGCTTGAATTGAGGGGAAAAGGGTTGGGGAAAGGGAGAAAACTTAAGTGGAACACAGGAATTTCTTTTCTTCCCTGAACAGATGGCCAGCCCACCCACCATCAGGTGAAATCAGATAGGGCTGGGGGCACACACATCATCAGATGCATTTTCATAATGCTAAGAACCTAGGATTCAAAAGTGCTCTAGCTTCTGGAGGGAAAGGCTTTCAATTTAGAGTTGGGAAAACCCTTGAAATCATCCAGTTTTGGAGCAGAGATTCCAGTTTGGATATTGGCTGAATTTAAGGGTACAGAAAGCAAAAGTTTAGACTCAATAGAAGAAAAAATAAGGCAAAGCTCAGACATTTGAAGGGGAGAGAATACTTTGAAAAGTGCTCTTCATTTTGTCCAAAGCCTCTTCTAATGCATGCAGTAATTTAAAAGGTAAAATATCATTGATGTTGAAATTTAACTTTGGTTTTTGGTGATTTTCTTTTTTTTTTTTTAATATCCTTGAGACTTTAGTAGTAATTTCTTTAGCTCTCTAGTAGAGACACAATTATGGAAGCTACTTGTTTGTAAACAAGACTCTTCACCTTCAGCAAAAACTCTGCTGTTCAAAATGAGCTTGTCAGTGGGAACATCTTGACTTTTGATGCTTTCTGAGGAAGCTTATAATCCAGAAAATGGATGCTCCAGGGTCATTTGAGGCTCAGCTCTGCGATAGAAAACCAAGTGTAACATACAACAAATGTTTATTTCCCTATTGGTGTCTGGGTCACAGAATCAAAACAGGTTTCAGAAGATGTTAGCTTTATCTTTTTTCTCAGATTTTACTTCTGTTCTGCTGTTGTCAGTAGCAGGTTTGAGTGGTGTTCTGCTGAGATCTAACTTGTGTGGCTAGTGTGAATCATGGGTAGGGGGAGAAACCAATGAAAAAACCCACAACACTTCTCCTCATCTGTGTTAAGCCAAAATTAAAGCTGCTTAAACTGTTTTGTAGGTGTTCCAACTATTTTCACTGTAATTAAATGTTCATCTTGACATTTCCAATAAATAAAATGAAGTGAGTCAAATATTCCCTTTGAATGTTACCTTTTTTTGTTTTCCATTGTAACCTTTGGTTTTTTTATTAGTTCATTTCAAATATCTCCTTTTAAAACTCAATAAGGACAAAACAAACCAGATCCCCACCCCCAATAAAACAAAACCAACCAAGCAGACCCACACAAAGCTCCACCAACCAAAGTGAAACAAAACCCCACAAACAGCTTGCTTCTTCCTGACAAGCTGTGGTGATTCTGCAAAGATAGTTTAATCACAAAATTAACCAGGTTGGAAAAGACCTTTGATATTATAGCTTGGACTCTATAGCACTAATTAGAAGTGCTCAAGTGCCACCTCCAGCTGCCTTTTAGACACCACTAGGGCTGGTGACTGCACCACCTCCCTGGGCAGCCCATTCCAATGCAAACACTCTCTCTGTGGAGAACTGCTTCTAACACCCAGCCTAGCCGGGCCTGCTGCAGCCTGAGTCTGTGTCCTCTGGTTCTGTCACTGGGTGCCTGGGAGAAGAGACCACCCCTGGCCTGGCTACAACCTCCTTTCAGGTTGCTGTAGAGAGCAATAAGGTCTCCCCTGGGCCTCCCCTTCTTCAGGCTGAACACCCCCAGCTCCCTCAGTCACTCCTCAAAGGACCTTACTCCGCCCCCCCTCACCAGCCCTGTTGCCTTTCTCTGGGCCGGTTCAAGCACCTCAATGTCTTTCTGAAATGGAGAGGCCCAGAACTGGGCTGTACTCAAGGTGTGGCCTAACCAGTGCAGGGGTGGAATGACCTCCCTGGTCCTGCTGGCCATACTATTCCTGATGCAGGCCAGGATGCCAGTGGCCTACTGGGGCACACTGCTGGCTCATGTTCAGTCAGCTGTCGACCAGTGCCCCCAGGCCCCTTTCTGCCTTGCTGCTTTCCAACCACTCTGTCCCCAGCCTCTAGTGCTGCATGGGGTTATTGTAGCCAAACTGCAGAACCTGGCACTTGGACTTGTAGCAACTCATGCTGTTGGGCTATGCCCATTTATCCAGCCTGTCCAGGTCCCTCTGCAGAGCTCTCCTACCCTCTAACACATGCTCCCAACTTGGTGTCATCTGCACGCTTACTGATGCTGGACTCAGTTCCTTCATCCAGATCATCAGTGAAGATATTAAACAGGACTGGGCCCAGCGCTGATCCCTGGGGCACACCATTAGTGACTGGCTGCCAACCAGTCATGATTCTTTCCAAGGTTTCCCAGCAATGCCAGCAGCTCCTGCAGCTTACAAGTCAAATAATGGAGCTTTATAGTCTTGCTCATCCTTCAGGCTTTGGAGATTATTGAACTTTTTGGGGTGCTTGTAGGCTCTCTCATTTCGCTTGCCAAATATAGTGGAAGAGAAGTATGTGATATCAGAATTATTTCAGTGGTTACTGCTCCATCCAAAGAGGCAAAACACCCACCAGAAAAACCCTGCCCCTCATTTCTTTCTCAAGCTGCTGCATGCTTCAATGGTTTGGGCAGAGTAAGCTCTAAAGAAAAGCTGTTGGCTCACAGGTCGTAGCTGGCACAAAGCAGAATTTCTTTTTAAAAGGCTTATTGAATTCAATTACTTGGAGAACTGAAATGAAATACAGTAAGTGCTGTCCACTGGATGTGTGACTTCTTAAATGAAGGATAAATTTGATATCTAGGAAGTTGGCATTGCCCAATGGCCTCAAGAAAGGACAGATGGGAAAAGGGAGCAGCTAACCCTGTGGCTGTCAAGACAGTACAGCAACAAGTACTTCATGCAAACATGTTTTCAGGCAGAAAGCCTAAAAGATCTAGCAGGTCTCAATATTGAAATTCTTTTTTCATATGTCTGTTCTTACAATATGTAGTATAAATGTGTGTACCTTAAGCTATACAGTGCAGCTGAATCTGACATATCTTGTCTAGACTCAGTTTGTCATAATAAATGCCATTTTCTTAAGTTAGAATGAGTTCTCTCTTGAAAGAACGAAAGGGAATAACTGAGTGTTTCTTCTTTTTCTTTCTCTTTATTTTATCTTTTTCCTCATGTAGTTATGGCAAGTTCTTGGAGCACATGTTGCAACTTGCCTCAGCTCTTCATGTTTGTTTCTGAAAGTAATAATAGTGTGGGACACTTCTTTTGATGGGTTGAGCTTCTCTGCCTATTCTTTTGACCTTCCATTCAAGGTTTTCCTATTTCTCTTCTCCCGCTGTGATCTGATTAGAAGATGAAGGGTGAGCTCTTCTCAGTTGTAAGTCAGACTTCACTTGTGCAATGTCAGCTGGCACAGATCTGACTTCTGGATATTCCCTGGAATAAGATCTATCCAAGCCCAGAGTTCTACAAAGATGAGATCATCCCTGAGTTTCCCCAGCAGAAATGAGAACTGACTCAAACTTTCAACTATGATTAGAAGTGAACTACAGGATAAAAAATGGAGAACAGGGCAGTTGTGATTGGCAAATGCCTGGCTCATAGTTTCAGCTCTATTTTCATTATCCATGCAGCACCTCTTGGAATGCCACGTAATTGAAAACACTCTATTTCACTTTAAAATGATTCCTGATATTAAAAACTGCATCTAGTAATCTCAGTATGGGAAATGTTCCTCAGTTGATCCCTCTGGAATAAAATGTCTCCTGAAGTGGAGAAACCATTGCAACATATTGATATAATATAGGAAACAGAAAACTGCTGTGATTAAGTGGTTTGGTGAAGAGTAACCAACCAAGGAATGTGCATACTCCAATGTGCTTAACATGAATCCATAATAGTATTGCAAATATATTTTAATGAGATGCTCTGAAAGCATTGTCCATAGCCTCATTGGTCATGTTATGAAAATGATTATCTGAGACATGACAGAATAAGTGAGGTAACTATGGAGTGTTTTTGAATGATTCATTCCCATACATGGAGATGAGCTTGCACAAGATGTTCAGAGTATCTTGAGGTTCTCAAAGTAACTGTAGGATTTATTTATTCTCAAATATTCCCATTCTTTTTCCATTAAATTTACCTTACCTCTTAAAACTCTAAGTGAACGGAAATGCTGTATGTCTGTCTAATCTCTGATTTGGGTTTTTCCCCCTTTCCAGAAAGTATTAGCATTGCAGACAAGTTTAGAGGATGTTAAATCGTGGCTTGCTAACAGGAGGCTCAAAGATACTGCAATCTGGCCTCAGTATAATGAGCCCCTTTGTTATATTTAAATACTATCATACTATCCTATATACAGCAAAGCACTGGGATGTTTTATATTAACAATGCACCAGCACTAAAACCTCAGACAACTCTAAAAAGGCACTAATTATTATTATTAGTGTTTTACACTAACAATAAATGTCAAATGGAACCCTGCAAACAAATAACTACCTGTCACTAAGTGAATGAAAAGCAATCTCAGTAAAGTGAATTAAAACCCAAACAACAGAAAACTCAACAGGCAGGCGCTACTAGGGTGGCTTAGCTGGGTGGTTGATGCAGCTCCTGTTACAACAGCAGCAGCAGCAGCAGCGTGTTCTTGATTGTGACAGTGCTGATAGTGTCTTTTCATTGACGTGTAGGGCACCTGGTTAGTGGGAGGTGTATGAGCTCATATGAGCTGAAGTGCATCAGCTGCAGGAGACAGTCATGGTAAATGGAAATTGGATACTGTGTATCCAATGTAGCTGGATGCAGCTGGTTTATTTATTGCATTGTTTGCAGTGGCTGGAGTTTTCTCAGCGAAAAGTTACAGTTGGACAGTAAAAGATGTATTTGTTTTGGTGACATTTATCTTAAATTTTTCAAGGGACTTCGAGTGTGTCTCCTGAAGACTTATTTTTATAAACTGTACATTTTATTTTTCAACCTTCATGATTCTTTGATATCTGATTGACATTTTCAGGACGCTCTAATCCTTTCTACTGAAGGAAGCTCTCACAGTGGCAGCTCTTGCAATCAGCTTCACAGAGCTCTCCCCCGTCTGTTTTTATGATGGGGATGAGGTCTATGACTGAAGAGCTGAAAGGAATAGAGATCTGGTGAGTGGCAGGACAGGCTTTCATAGTGACAGAGTTTTTCTCACATAGACTTGTTCATAAAATACAGATTTGTAGATCCCAAGTCTACTCTCATACCAGTTTGAGTCTAACAGTCCACTAGACTCAGCTGAATTGCAAGAATATAAAGGAAGCAAAGATGATGAAATGACATGAAGGCTCAATTCAAGCAGTTGGGAATCACAGGTGGCAATGAAAGTTTGCACACTTTTATTACAGGTTATCTAAGCAGCATTTCTGCAAAGGCTGAGAAAACAGGGGAGGGCTCAAAAGGCAGTGGTTTTGAGGCATCATCCAAAATGTCATGCTTCTGCTGAGGCAGGCCAAGCTGAAGTGGGCAACAAGTAATTACATCAATGTGAAAATATTAGTTAGTACTTAGTAGATTTTCCTGCATTGTGGATGACAGTCAAAATCAGTTCCAGCTATATGTTAGAGAGATTATCCACCTCAACCTTTCTTTTCTGTTTCCAAAAGGAAATGAAACCAAAATACTCCAGTCTCACAGATGTTCTGAAATGATGTTCAGCATTAGCAGAAGCTGATCTTTGTCTACTCACCCACCTATATGAAGTACAAGACCCAGCACAGGTGAGTATCTCTCCATATATGTCCACTTGCCAGATTCATGCTCTTTCTTTTAAGCTCTTCATACTGGAAACAAGTACTAAAAAAGAATACCTTACAGTCCATTAGAAATGGGTTCATGGCTGCAGTGATCTGTTGTGATTTCTTTTTAGTACTTGCCAAATTATCTTGATACGTTTACCTCCTCTGGGTAGGAGTAATGAGGAGATAGTTTAAGAATGAAAGTGTGGATTGCTCTATTCAGATTCAAAAGGGAGAAATTTTACAGAAGTTGTCTTGCTTGGTTTTACCATTTAAAGAACATGGATTTCATGGCTGTTTTTGCAGTGTTTTGAGCTTCCTCTCAGGACACATTCTGTCATACAGAGAGAATGGGCTTCTCTGTAATGATACTGGCAACTCTTGCTTTCTTTTCCCAGGTGTTGTGTGCCTTAGAGCCATCAGGTAGTACCAATTCTGCATACTATTGCAATCCTTCTATTGTTGAAGCTTGAGGGGTGCATTAATAAAAGTGCAGCCATCAGGTCAAGGGAGATTCTCTCCCAGCTCTACTCTACCCTGGTGAGGCCCCACCTGGAGCATTGTGTCCAGTTCTGGGCTCCCCAGTTGAAGAAGAATAGGGAACTACTGTGGAAGGTCCAGCAGAGAAGCATGAGAATGATTAGGGAACTGGAATATCTCTCTTTGTGAGAGGCTGAGGGACCTGGGGCTCTTTAGCCTGGAGAAAGGAAGACTGAGAGGGGATCTTAGTGCACGTAAGTAGCTAAAGGGTGGAGGCCATGAGGATGGGCCTGGTCTCTTTTCAGAGGTGGTCAGTGATAGGACAAGGGGCAATGGGTACAAACTAGAACACAGGAGATTTCAGTTGAACTTAAGGAGAAACTTCTTTATTTTGAGGATGCCAGAGTGCTGGAACAGGCTGCCCAGAGAAGTTGTGGAATCTCCTTTTCTGGAGACTTTGAAAACCCACCTGGATGTGTTCTTGTGTGACCTGTCCTAGGTGATCCTGCTTTGGTAGGGAGGTTAAACTCGATCTCCAGAGGTCCCTCACAACCCCCAACATTCTGTTATTCTGTGTCTGTAGTTCTGGAGAAGTCCAGAACAGATACTCAGTGTGGGACTTTGCCCAGAAATGCTGAGGGCAGAGCAACCAGCGTCAGCCAGCATCCTATATTCAGTTTAAGGCACAAGTAACCACAATTAAGCAGCACCCTTGTATCTCCACTCCCTTCTCTGAAACAGTTTTGTACATTGATAGGTGCCAAGGTGAGTGTAAATGCTTGCAAAGCATAGTGAGTGGGTCACACTGTGCTAAAAGTAGTTTGTGTTTCCATTAAACAGCTAAATCCACTTCTTGGAAGCCTCTTGCTTTGCAGACTGAGAGCAAAGCAAAGCTTGGAGATAAACTCATGCAGAGGATTGCTTTTCAACAGAGAACTCTTTCAAAATTTCCCACCAGGCGTCAGCAGCTCTTTGAGCCATGCTGTCTATTTTGAGTTTTATTTAGATTAACAAATTCCACACCCTCGCATACAAAAGCAGAATAGAGTGAAAACACAAGCTGCCCTAACAGAGCAATATCCAACAAACATTATGCTACTCAGAAATATTTGCTGTACAATCCTCCCCACAAAAGGGACTTGTGCAGCCAAAAGATGTCAGATAGCATCTTGCTAAAAGCGATGGTGCCAGTGAAGCTTGCTTCCAAGTTCATGCAGCTGATTTTTTTTCCCTCCATTTGCTTTATGCTGTGAATATCAGGCATTTAATTCTGCAAATCTCTGATCTTAGAGAAACCAGGTAGATGGACTTTACACAGGACTCTATCTGCCAAGGAAATGGACTCCTGTGAAAACAGAAGATGGTATAGTGTGCAGTGGAACCTGCTGCTCTTTATTTAACAGATATATCCTATTCCACAGCTTGGTTTGTCAATACGTGTTGCTGCAATTGCTCATTTTCACTCTATCAGGCCTTCAGGAGCTAATAGAGTATAATTTTAAAAAATATGTTGTGTGGCAGCAGTTGTTTTTTTCTTTTTTGTGTGAGATCTGGGCAGTTTATGTGCTGGAAATGTATGGAAATTACTGAAATCCCAAAGATTTTTGAGCAGCCAGTGAGGGCTTTGAACTGTGAAGCCATGCTTGATACGTTAAAGCAAAGACACTTTTGTCTATTTTTGTAGTAGGGTTTTAGTTCTCTATTCCCCCCACCCACCCACCCCCAGAAATTTTCCTTCATATGCAAGTCAGAATTTATGTTATTATTGTGGATTGCTTTTCTTTTTACATTAAAGCTTGAGGATAAAGGGAAGTGAAAGGAAGACTTGCATGCTTTTTGACTACCTTTTAGATAGATCAATTTTGCTTTTAGTACTAGGGCTAGATTTTTGCTAATGAAAGAAAAGTAATCCCTCTAGTGAGCTGCCTGTATGAGAAGTCCAGTGCTATTGCTTTGATTTACAGAAAAATATTTGTGTAAGAAGCTGCCATGCAGCATTCTAAGTGAGGAGGACACAGAGGTAGTTACACAGAAGCTGTTGTAAAGCTAAGCATTTCAATCCATTTATCAAAATCCTCATCACTCTCATCTGAAGGCAAGTGGAATAATAAATATTGAGCAATTAAACCTCAACTAGATCCAAACCATTTTAGTACAGGAATGATTCTTTTTTTTTAAGTAACAATCTTTCAGCTCTTGCCAACTTGCTTATAATTAAAGCATATCCCCATCTATCTGCTGACCACAGCAGGCTCCTGTAAAGGTGCTTATTGATCAGAAATGTGATTTTTTGGGTAATATGCTTTTGCTTTATTTCTTAGATTTTCAAATAATGTTTAATGGAAATGGCTTCTCCCTCCACCCCCCCACTCCCCCCCCACCCCCCCAAAGAATATATTAAGAGGTAATTTGAAGACCACTGTCCTTCAAGGGATGAAAACTCTCTGGTATTTTGTGGAACTGCAATACTACTGTTTTAATTGCAGCAGTAGTTGAGATAGGGCAGGGGTGGAGAAACAGCCAAATTAATTCTTGGTGTGGTCTCTGTTAAAGAAGGAAGAATCTCATTCTAACCTTGAGCATGATTTGCACAAATGTCTGTAGAGTAATGATTCTGGCATAGTCAGAAGAAGCACTTCTCAAACACTATGGTCTGAGAGGCCTGGAACACAAACCCTGTGAGGAGGAGCTGAGGGAGCTGGAGAAGAGGAGGCTCAGGGGTGACCTCATTGATGTCTACAACTACCTGAAGGGAGGCTGTAGCCAGGTGGGGGTTGGTCTCTTCTGCCAGGCAGCCAGCAACAGAACAAGGGGACACAGTCTCAAGTTGTGCTGGAGAAGGTCTAGGCTGGATGTTAGGAGAAAGCTCTTCACAGAGAGAGTGATTTGCCACTGGAATGGGCTGCCCAGGGAGGTGGTGGAGTCACCATCCCTGAAGGTGCTCAGGAAAATCCTGGATGAGGCACTTAGTGCCATGGTCTGGTTGACTGGGTAGGGCTGGGTGCTAGGTTGGAGTGGATGATCTTGGAGATCTCTTCCAACCTGGTTGAGTCTGTGATTCTATGACTTGATTTATTAATTTATAAGACTAAGGGGAAACAAATATATGATTTAAATTATTTTTTGCAGTGAATCTAGGAGCATTCCCCCTCTCACACACACAGCTGGTACTTCCCAGCTGTGTGCAGTTGCTTCTCCAGCATGCAAACTGCTCTTACAAGAAAATGCTATTTTCTTAGCAGAAAGAAGAAATGAACACATGGACAATACGTGGATGTCAGACCAGAAAGCTCTTACTGAGTAGGTTGAGGAGCAGTGCAGTAGTTATGGCCTACATTGCTGTTTCTTGGTTTCTGCTGTCATTTAGCCAAGCTGCCATGTATGTGTCTTAGAACTACTGTTAGGATATTAATCTAGTGTAAGATTACCTCATGAGTTTAGAAATAACACTATTCCTGCAATGATTATGGCCCAGCCTAGCAATTCTTACCTCTTTTAGGGCTTCTGGAGAAACAGACAAACTCTATTCCTCCAGAAATGCCAATGACTTTATACTGGCTTATTGAAAGTGCTGAAGCTCATTGTAGCTGGATTCTACATTCAAAGGCAAGAGTTTCGTTTCTTCTATGAGCATTTTCCTGTTAGGTCTTTGAGCTTTTTTTTACTATGGGTTCATAGTGAGCTTAATAGCCAATGCTCTGTCCTTTCTGCCTCTTTAGAGGTTCTATCATGCCTTGGGTTAAGATAGTTCTGGTTTTAGCAAAGATGGCTTCCTTTCCTAGTTTAAACCTTACTGTTTCAGGAGAATCCGTTACCAAAGATGTCAGTGTTGATTCGTATATCAATAATGTATCAATAGCCACAGGGTGTGACACAGGAGTTTCCATGAGCTTTTATTGGTGGTGTTGCTGCAAGTTTGTTCCAATTTAGCTTCAACCTCATGAAAGCAAAGTATAATGTTGTTTCCCACTTGTAAACAAAATGGTGACTAAATAATTGCTTCAGTAAGGAAAATTGGATGGTTTGCGGCTTCTTCTGACTATACAAATGTCTGAATGCTGTTTGCCACCTTTTCCTCACTGTTTTAAGGCCAGATACACCACAGGCAGATTGGAGAGGAGCATGCTTAGAGCAGTAATGAATTTGGCTGTCTGTAGATGTCTTTCTTGTCCTTGAAAGTAGAGCTATTTAACGCTGGCTCACTTAAAAAAAGTCTATGGGACAGCTATTGGAGACTAGCTAATGCCATGAAACTTAGTTTCATAATGAGAGACAAGCAACTCCAAAGTTAATTAGCACTTCAATCTAAAGATTTATTTTAGCTCATTATAGATAGTCAAGCTGTTTGCAAGATGCAGGGAGCAGATTTGGTTGGAATATAGCAGTACTTTCCTTGGCATTTTTGAAGCCATGAAGGATTTGGGTGTTTTAAATATCAATGAGGATTTCTAGAAGGTTATGAAATACTTGTGAGTCAAGAATTTTAATATAACTTTTTAATGGGATACATTTTCAAAATATTTTTTAAAAAATATGCTATTTTAAAAGGGGGGGGGGGGAAGGGCCCTTTTATCAAGAAGGAAGTTAGAAGGCCTCTTCAGTTTTCCATTTTTATCACTAGGCTGTACAGCATATCATGCATGAGGATTAGCAGCAGCACAAAGCAAGTGTGCTAATTTTACTGAAACAATAGGACTTTATATCCACTCTGTGTCACTGTAAACAATTGCAGAAGGCAGAGGGCAAATGGGGAAAAAGATCCAATATAAAGGCTCCGGAGAGCAGAAGGAAGCTGATTAATCTTCTGCTATCTTACAACTTCATATTAGTAGTTTCTCTTATCAGACATTTATAATCCATGCCCCATGTATTTCAATTGCAGCTAACTTGTACTTTCTAAAAGCCAAATCCATGAATGCTTCCTTGCTGATGTCCCTTTAAAATCAACTTAAACTGACACTGTAATTTACACCACTGTTTGTCACTATTTAATTTTCTCTGACACTCCCATTAGTTATACCTGTTCACATCTGTTCTGAATTTATCCCTTTCAATTTAATTTATTATTACTTTCAATGCATAAAAATCTGAACCAGTAACAAATTGTCCAGGTAATAAGTCCCATCCTCTGGCATGCCTATAGCCAAGAATTTGTTGACATTTCCATTATATATCTTGAGGTGCAGGTGTAGGTAGGAAGGAAACAGTTTAATACTCTGACAACTGAAAGACTCAAAGTGCAAAGGAGGTTAAGATCAGGTTAAGAACAAGATAGGTTTATGAAGAGACTAGATGAGATTTTAAAGGGAATGGTAATAATTAATATGTTGCCTTTGTACAAACTGAAAAGACCTTCAAGAAGAAAAAGATTTACAAAGTTCTAGATAGTTAAGTCAGTGTCTGCTGAGTAAGTTCACGTGAGAGGGCTGGGATGCAGATGTGAAACTGGTAACATTTGGGAAAACAGAAACTGGAAAGCATATTTTTAAAGTACAAGGAAGGGAGAGCAACAGGTGAGCACCTGAGATGTGCCCCAGACAGAAAACTAATGGTTGGTTCCCCAGGAGACAACAGAAGTCTGAAAGTAAATGATGAAAAAATGGGAGGGCAAAAAGCTGAAGGAGCAAAACCCTGTGGCTGTTAAACTTCCACCAGTGGAGAGAGGGGTGCTGAATTGCTTTGGATTTTTGGTCATAATCATTCATGATCCCATTTGTTTTATGGGATCTGACAGCCCTGTAGAATAACAAATAATCAGGTTTGACCTTGGTTTCTGGATCTAGGATGTGAAAAGGAAACTCGAGGCTCATTTAGAGGAAGTAGCTTGCAGGTCAGCACTTTCTCATTAAAGAATGGACTGGTAAAGCCCACTGCAGGGTGGGCATGCTTGGATGCATGGAAGAATCTGATGGTCATGTTTGATAGACTAGAGGGAATAGGATTTGAAGATACACAATCACTACTGGAAAACCAGTTGGTGACTCTGAGAAGAGTACAGTGGATTATTCATTCTGTGGGAAGGTGAAAGTCTTCGCTTCTGGTACTATGCCTTAGTGAATAATCTGGAACATTATGAAAACAGTGAATTCATCTGTTCATGAATAGTGTGGATATTTTTGCTTTTGTGCCATACCCATCCACAGCAATATTTTTTGTATTAAATACTATGAATCCACTTCACCTGTCAGCACTATTCAAAACACAAAATGCTGCATGAATAGGAAGGATGTTCTGGGATCTCTCAGATGATTACTGTTGCTAGGAAAACCACTTCCTGATATCTTTGTGCTCAGTGTCTGTGTCTCTCTTTGTGTACAGCCTTCAGTGACAGGCAAATTCGTATCAAGGCAGAGGGAAGAAATAGGAAAAGTTTAGAAATGTTTAAAGGATGCTGCTTAAAGTTAAAAGGCGGATGTCATTGCAAATAATAGCTAAGAGTTCTGATTTCTTTCCTATATGGGATTATTGGTATTAAATTGGAGAGAATTGCAGTGCTGGTTTTGCTGTGACTGAACCTGCTGCAGACTTGGGCTGCGTTAAAGCTGAAAATTGTTAGGACCTCCAAAGCGCAGTTAATGAGCTCTGTATTGTGACAGCAAAGAGGCTTATGCTGGGGAGTCACAAATACTGGCTTCTCAGCCTTATTTGTCAGGGGAGGGGCTTGCTTATTTTAATTTATTTTTTTAAGTGTATTTCTGAAAGCTAAATGTTTGTGGTAGTCAGGAAGCTTTGTAAGTTTGGGAGTTTCGCTATGTGCTTGCAAACACAGGAACCATAATGTTTAGCCAGGAGGAGAGCAGGTCAAAGGGGAATCATATTAATGCTTACAAATATCTAAGGGTGGGTGTTAAGAAGATGGGGAAGTCATCTCAGTGATAATGGGCATGGATTTGGAAAGTAGGGATATCATCTAAATATGACAAAGAACAACTTATCTTTGAGGGTGACAGCATGGAAACAGACTGCCTGGAGAGATGGTGGAGTCTCCATCTCTGGGGACTGTCGAGGCCCACCTGGATGTGCTCCTGCACATCCTGCTCTGTTAGGAGGGTTAGACTCGATGATCATCAGAGGTCACTTTCAACATCTACCATTCTGTGATTCTGTTATTTAATCTGCTGGGATATGATGTGTTAATGCTAACAACTGTGGTATGACGGACTAATGTTCTGAAAGTGATGGTCTGACCAGAAACCCAGACTTAAACTGTAGAAGACTTGGTGCCATGGTCTAGCCTTGAGCTCTGTGGTAAAGGGTTGGACTTGATGATCTGTGAGATCTCTTCCAACCCTGATGATACTGTGAAGACAAGGAGACTCATACATCATTATTATCAGCATAGTAATACTTTGTTATTTGAGGCCTGTCCTTTAAGCTGTGGATCCTAAATTAGGAGGGCAGTATTACACTCATTACAGAATAAAACTACAGTCCAAAAAGCTAGTGTCAGCTGGGGGGAAAAAAATCCCTCTCTGTTCTCCAAACTTCTGCTGTCACCAGCACCAGTCTCTTTACTGCTACTGTT
The DNA here is from genome assembly GCF_015220805.1 of Pogoniulus pusillus. Classification (NCBI taxonomy): domain Eukaryota; kingdom Metazoa; phylum Chordata; class Aves; order Piciformes; family Lybiidae; genus Pogoniulus; species Pogoniulus pusillus. Next base: position 9,668,367 of record NC_087292.1, on the reverse strand, counting down.
GTGCCTGACTGGATTCCCACACTGGTGAGGTGAGGTGTGTGCAATGTCCCCTTCTAGATTTTGGAACTGAATGAGGTAAAACTGAGTTGCCTTAGTTAAATACAGTAAGGACTTAGACAGTTGTTTTCAAAGGAGTTTGGGATAGCTACAGTTAATAAGGAAAGATTTAACTGTCTGGGGGGGAAAAAAAATTAAACCTTCTACATTTTTTATGCAAATCTTTCATTTCATTTGCTTGATAATTCGTACCTATATCCCATCACATTTGATGTTTTTTTTGTTTCACTGAGAACAAATACCTCATAGAAAGAAGTCTTCCAAAGGGTGTTTCTGTCTCAACAGAATGGTGAAGTTATGTAGGTGCAAGTCACAGCAGAGGCATTGTGGCTGAACCTTCAAAAAATCTTTCACCTAAGCAATGTCTGTAAGTCTGCTGTTACTAACCATGTCTGAGGTTCCTCTCAGGCCACCCTATGGAGCTTTTTCTTCTCAGGCCTCACTGTAGAGATTTAGTCTTTTTATGTGAAACACCTCTGTTTTTTTGTCTTTAGAAGCCCCTTGGGTACAAAGCTGGTGTGCTGAACGAACCAGCATCCATCGCATTCTTTCACCCAGATGTTAGCACTCATTCTTGTCTATTGATGGCAAATTTGCTGCTGAGCTGTGCTGAATTTGTCAGTTCTACCAGCTGAATAAGAAGATGCAGCTGTACAGGGTAGATTTGGCTACTTGATGGATAGATTAGTTTTTATCTCCTGCACTTGGCTGGAACTAGTCTGAATGTACCATTCCCTCCCAAGCTGAATGTGTAGTTCTGCTGCCTGCCCTAAGGAGAACAATGGCTCCCACTGGATGCTTTGTCCTATTTTTTCCACTCTCTAGCTGCAACATCCTTTTAATAAACCAGCTCCCAGCCAAGTACAGTCTTTCCCCAACACATTCTAATTCTTTAAAATAGCAGAAAATTTATTCTGTTCTCCTGGGTCTTTAAGTCCACATTTTAACATTCGAAGGGAGTAAGCAGAGTATCCTCTGCTGTGACACAGCCAAAAAGAGGGATATATTATATTTTCTAAAAGGAGCTAGCTTAACAATTTGAATGATCATAGCAGAAAAGCATCATAGTAGTCATTAAAGGAGAAAGTTTGTGGATGGTAACTGTGGATGAAACTGATTTTCTGACTTTCCACATAAGTGTTTCACTTTCCTTCTCCTTTTCTTTTATCATTATTTATATTTATTTGTTTTACAGTCTAGTGGACTCAGAGGATAAATTTCTTTACATGCTCAGTGCTATAGAAGAAACACGTTGAAACATAACTCCTGATTTATTTGGAGTCTAGTGAAGACAAACAAGCAGAAAATGGCAGTGCTGGCATTACAGATGGCTAAATGAGGACTGGTGGCAATAAGCAACAAGCCTGGGATTGAAGTAGGTAGCAGTGTCAGAGGCTGAAATGAAACCTGGGAATTTTGTGTCATAGCTCAGGAGGTCTATGGGATTTTGTTTTCTCTAACACTTCTTGGCCTCCCTTTCCCTGCCACTTCCTTTGTTCATCTTTTCAGTTTGCCCATTCTTCTTTGTCTTCTCCAAGGTGCCAGAAAAGGACTAAAACCCCATCAAATAATATAACTAGTTTTCTTGAGATGGTCTAATGAATATGTAATGAAATAATTGAAGTAGACACTTACTCTCCTAGAATTTCAGTCTGAATGACTAAATTTCTTCCTTTCCCCCCTCCCTGTGTGAAGGAATCCAAAACTTTTAAATCATTATGTGGTAAATTTACCCCCACCCACCTATTGCTTTTGCTCCCACTTTTCCTTTTTTTCTGCTAATGAGTCATGATATGTAATTACCTTCTGTCTTTTCTGCATTTAGTGAATATGCCAGTGCAGAACGATTTAAGAAAATAAAAAAGGCTTTAAAAAGAGATGAGGAAACAAGCAACCATCCAGGACTGCTTTGGCTCCCACTCACCATTCTTGCTCTTGCCAAGTGTAATGAATATTGTTTTTTTTCTCTATGGCACTCTGAAGCAAGATTAAGTAAACTTATGTCTATATTATTACATTTTAATGACTATTGCTGTATTTGCCTTTTTGGGTTGGGGTTTGGGTTTTTTGTTTTGTTTTGTTTTGTTTTTCTTTACTGGATGCTTACAAAGGTGGTAAAATTCAAATGAGCTGAGCTCTCCCCGAACCCCGAAACACTTTGTCTTTAAATCTATTATTCAGCCTTGCAACATGTGCTAGAATGAGCTGTGCAAAAAAAATATGATGAGAAATAAGCAAAGACTGCAGTGTGATGTGGGAAGGGCTGACTGTGGGTTGGGACACGCTTTTCTCATGGCCCCTCCACAAGTGCTGATTTCAATTCTGGCAAAGCTAGGCTGTCTTAGACCCCCTAAACCTCAACCTGAGTTGGGGAAGTGCACATCAAAGTCAAGGCACCTCAGAAGTGCCCTACTTGCCAGATCTCTGCTTTTAAAGTGCTTTTGCTGTGTGTTGCTGTGACAGTGTGTCCTAGAGAGAGAAATGTTTAGTGCTGCTTATTTAAATAGTGGGAACCAGAAGTTCATTGTCACTTTAGGAATTTGTTTTTAAGGATTGTTTCTTCTTACTGATGTGAGGAAGAATGCAGAAGCCAGCTCTCTCAGCCACTGAATAATAAATGATTGAATAGCAGAAATTCAATGGGGCTTTTTCTGTGATTAAAATGGCAAAGAAAATAACCATTTCTTTGGGATAACTCATCCATTCATGGATAGATTCTTTTGGTAAATAAATATCTCGCCACCTGCAACTTTGTGCTCCTAAAGCTGTTGTGTAATTTCCAGTATTTTCTGATGACTTCTGAAATGAGTTTTAAGAAGATTATTGTTTAAAGTAAACAATAAGAAAGAAAAGAAAAAGAACTTACATCAAAGATATCAGCATTTCTACTCTCTCTGCGTGTTTCCCCTGAATATGGAGTTGGCAAACTCTCAAATCACTTTATCATGTTTGAACTTGGAAAAATGTATGATAATACCAGCTGAGCTAATATTTAAAGAGCTCTTCACTTCAGAATTTTATTGTCTCTTTCGCAGTTCTTCTAAAGTCTTCTGACAGGCATAGTGAGGCTGTTGAATGGCTCAGGGAACTGAAAAGGGGGGCAAAAAAAGACTAATGCAACTGAACTGAGATCAACTGTGCCTGAAACGGCCCCTTCAGAAGTTCTTGGAGATAAATTTATTGCAGTAGTCTCAGAGAATTAGTAACCAATTCTCAAGCAGAGTACAGTGTCCTATGGCTTTCTCTGCCAGCTCTCCACCTCTGTAGAGTCCTTTGGTGTCTACAGGAACCTGATTGAGCCTCTGGAGAGCTGGACTCTGTGCTCAAGCACCAGTGGTCACAACCACACACTGGAGCTTGCAGTGTCAGGTTGAGATGGAGAGAGCTCTCTTGCACAGATAGAGCCCTCTGAAGTTACACATTTGTCTGTGGTTTTCCCTAGCGTTCCACTCACTCCAGTGGTTTGGGACTTTTCTTTAGTGTGTAGCATGGTAAAAACTTCATCTAGCTGCAGATTTCCAGCAAGCTCAAGAAAAACAGGGGAAGTGGCACTTTGATGTTACGTGGATGTGCATCAGGAGAGGGGTTATCAGCATGTTAGTGACATTTTATCTTACACTATTATTTACAACTTCCTTACTGGACTCTTATGTAAGCTGAATTGATAGTAGGAAGAAATGGTGGGGAAAAAATAATTCTGAGTATCTTAGAGGTCCTTGAGGGCCCTAGACATTTAGATTTTGCCTTCAAAATGTTCTAATACTTGCAAACAGGTGTTGCCTTGTGGCTTTGTTGGACTTTTACCTCTTTTCCCCCTATTTGCCACCACGCCAGACAATCAAATCAGGCTTTGGCAGGTGATGTCTAGCGGCATTTCTCCAAAATGCTTAAAGGTTAATATATCCTCAAAATCAAGTGGGCCAGAGAGATAAGGATGTTTTGGCTTTCCTTTGTCTGTGGTCTGACCCTGGGAAGTGCTGGATATTATCTCCCTTAGCACCTCAAGTAATGAGCACTTTGGCACAGCTTTAGGATATTTGACCCTTATCAGATCCAAGCTCTAGGGTTGGTATTTCTGAGTCTGAAGACAATGTTTGCTTAAAGATCAGTTTGGTCATCTGTAGGTGAACCTCTCCTTGCAATCATTCTGTACTTTAATCCCAATTTGTGGGAGTTGAGCTGTGGTAACCTTAAGTGTATAATTTCTTCCCTGGTACATTATTTCTCCCAGTATAGGAGGTACCCAGTGTTTGTCATTTAGGAGTGTCATATCATTACATTGCATATTGCAGTGTAATGATGTGAAATGATTAAATGACAAAATGCCAGTTCACTGCCAAAAATCTTAAGTAGCATACTTTTATTTGTGGATGTGAAAGCTATTATTAATTTCTGTATGGGCTTTGCCAGATGAAATAACATAAGCAGACTGAAAAGGGAGGTGGATTTAATCCTTTTCTAATTTGAACATGAGTAGTAGGAGTGATGTCCAACTCTAGTCTGCACTTCAAAGCATATGTCCAGTGCCAGTGGTATATTGCCATAATTTGACTTTTGTCTGCTGTCAAATAATGTTAGCAGATAACAAAACAACAGGCTGGTATTTTTTTGAAGGAGAAACCCTCCGGTTCAAGGAATTCTGTGTTAAGAAGTGTAAGATGTTTTGTTCAATACTGTTTCTAAGAGCAAGGACTGAAAAATAATTTCTTGCCAAATTAAAGATAGTCTAACTAGGGCACCAAAATTAAGTGAGTGGGCCTCTATGTTTGAAAAAGCATGATGGGACCAAAGACAGCATGGATAAGTGGAGCAGGTGCCAGGAACCAGAAGCACTACACCCAAGGTGAAATCAAAACTTGGAGGGCTTGATATGTTCAAGGCAGGAGGAATTGGCAATCCTCATCTGAAAGGGCTGAAATAACCAGTGCAGAGAACTGCAGAAGCCTGGCAGCAAGGATTTTTATCTAATAATGTTGGGGTTGTCAGGCTCTGTGTAGAGACTAGCAAACAAAGTCCCCTCTTCACAAAAGGCTCCATCTGCCTGGCAGTCTGACCTCAGTAGCATGTGAGACCTTAGAATGCAGGAGTAAAGACAGAGCTAAATCTAAACTTTATAAAAATGCAGTTGAGTTCAACAAAGGCAGACCAGAGGACTATCCACTGAGAGCTTCTCCTGAGACACCCTAGAATACTTTGTTAGCACTGTTGCTAAAGGTGAAATCAGACATTAAGATGTGAAGATCAGGGCACATACAAGGATGATTGAGGAAATATTCTTTTGTACCAGAACTTTGTAAGACCAAGATTGAGAGGGCATTCAACTGCTTACTTGGAACAGGCAGTGAGCCCAAGGGAGGTGCAGAAGTTAAAAAACAAGCAAACCCCTGAGTGTTGGCACAAGAACAATGACTCTAAAACTGAGCTTGCTTCATTTGTCATTAAGGAGAGGAGGCTCAGGAACAACTCTTGAACTTGTATTCCTATTTAATGATAACCTAAACTTCCTTCTTTTTAGTTCCTTGCACAAAGATATTGTAGGCAAGAGACAGATCAGCCAAAGAATTCATTGCATTAAACCAGGGAATTACTATCTTGTAAGGACAACTTTCTTCTAGTATTACTTATATTAATCTGTGGGGGGGGAAATATTAGATACCATTTGGTGTAACAAAACACTTAAATGAGAACTACAGCTGCTTTCTTGGAAATTTCTGATGCACCTCAGGAGTCACTTAGCTTGTTTTCTAATTCAGAGATAGATCAACTTGATATATTCATGTATCTGGCATTCATGTATCTGGCTTTTTGTGAAGCTCTTTGGTGGCTTTTCTCTGGACAGCATCACTCTGATATTCCTTCAGGCTTAGTTCAATCCATTGAGTCCTTAAGCTGAAGTATTGGTAGATCAGTAACAAGAAATTCTGAATGGATGGTCACTGGCAGGGAAATATTCTTCTGTCCCTGGGTCATGCAAGCCCATTTTGGTTGCAAAGGCACACCTTAGGCCAGTTTTTGTCCTGACTTTTGCTTGAAGAGAAGATTACTTGGAGATACATAGGTTAAAGCTGGCACAGTGACACTGTTTGCCTACAGCTGTGCATATGTTTGTACTTTGCTGGACTGGGGCCTTAGCCAACAAGTGCTGTAGAGTGCTTTTCTTGAGATAGATAAGGGGATGCAGGCTCTTACAAATTAAAACTTAATAAACACAAAGCATTTCTGGCTGGGTTGTACACTAAAATCTTGATTGTTTTAGTTATGTTTTGCAGTCTTATTTTGCTATTGCTTTGTTGCTGTAGTCCATGCTCAAAGTATAAAAGGGAATAACAGGCAAATGGTTTGTATTTATATTTTATTAGGTTTCCTTGATGCACTGGAAGTTGCTTGTCTGTTATAAAGAGGTAACAGAAACCATCTCAAAACAATAACTTCATGGATTTACAAACAATAGTAGCATGTTTGCCAAGATGGCTGGTAACTGTTTGAACCTGTCTTTTTTAACCTCTTTTTTTTTCTCCTAAGAAGAGAAAACACAAGAGACACGTTTCTACTTCTAGCACATTGGCAGAAATACAGAAACCCCATTCTTAATGTGATGGGACTCATAAATGGACAAGTATCCAACTAATAAAATTGTCAAAAGCACTCATTGTGCATGTGGTTAAAAGGTTAGATGTCTGAAAGGCATTGCCCTGCTAAATATACTGTGTTATGTATGGATTGGCTTCCCATGATTTTATTTACCTAATAGATGAATTACAACACATATGATGAACTTGATTTCTAGTTGCCCTTCTGGAGGTTTAAGAACAAGAACACCAAAAAAACTCTTGTAAGCATAAGTGGGAGAAAAAAATTCTTTGTAAAAAATCACCATCCCCCCCCCAAAAAAAACCTAAACAATACCAGACACACACACAACACCCCCCCACCCCCCAAAATAAATAACCAAACCAAACAAGAGCAACTTAAATTCTAAGTCTCTTCTCTCATGGCTCTCTAGTGTAGAAAATATTCTCTGAAGCCCATTTTCAATCCTAGATCCTAATCTTACTGATGTGATTTCAAACCACTAGATCTCAATGATTCACGTTGGTATTATACATAGATATCACAGGAGGGTGATGATGCTGCAGTCCAGGACTGCAGGGCAGGTTTCTAGGATGCCCATATGCAGCACCACCTGCTGCAGTGGTGAGATCCCCACGCTGACCTCATCCCAGGTACCCAGGAGCAGCAGTCTGTGCTTCTGCAGCTAGTCCCTCAGCCCAAACTGCCACACCGTATAGAAATGCTTTGATCTTTGATAGGAAAAGGCTGCTGCTAATTTCAGTGAAGTCATCTAGCACTGAGCTGAGAATATGTTCCCTGGTCTGTTCTGGGATTTGCTTCTGATAAGTGCCTGTCTCTATCATTTAATTTTCAATCATACAGGAATAGAAAGTGTTCAATAACTTAAAGAATCAAAGCATGAAGGATGAGAGAGAAGTATTAATTTCTCTTGCCTCTTTTTGGTAGAAATAAATGACACTGACTTAAAGAAAATGGGCCATATCTATCCCTGCCATAATTCTGCCAGTTCTAGTAGCTGTACAGCTGAAGCAAAGCAGTCTCCCTGCCATTAAGGACTAAGCAGTAATAAATGGCTTAACCATAGTTAGCCTTACTTACCTTCCCAGTACTGAAAAGTCATTGTTACACGTTTTAGTCTATTCCCCTGTAAAACTTAAACAAACAAGAATTAAGCCACTTGCTACCACCCAGGTCACTGTTATGGTGAGAAGAAAAAATGTGAAGTTAAAGAAAGCAAATCTCCCTTCCAAACAGCTTGGCAAAATGTTACTTTGTTCCATATATCCCCACTCTTCTCCAGCAAGACACCAGCAATCACTTGTATCTCTAGTTTAATGGAATCGTTGCCATTTCTCCTGTGATCAAAGCTAAAAGATATTTTATATTGAATTAGTCTTGGTTCTTCTCTTGGTTTTTTGTTTTTTTTTATTTCATTCCAGGGTTGTTTTTTGTGGCAAACTTTAAAGAAATCAGTTATGTTTGAAGAGAGGATTTGGTCACAGCCTAGTTAATTAATTGCATTATCTATTGTTTGGAGAGGGGTGTCCTATGTAATGTTTTTTACATACTCAGTTTTGGCTGTAAAGTGTAAAACTCATTTTACCTGGGAGCTTATGTCATCGTAAGCAAGTAAGTGATTGCTCAAGTAGTCTTGAAGTATGAGTCAGGTTGGGTTACAGATGACACAAACCAGCAGATTTGTATGTTTTTTTCTGCTACTTAATGGCCTTAATATAAAAGAATTAGATTTTGGTGGATTTTTTTGGTACTGACATCTCTGGCCGCAGTAGGGAAACAATATCTTGGAAAGATACTTTACAGGAGGTTGATATTCTTGCTTCTCTTCAAGAGTCTGTAGGTCTTGAGTTACGATTCAATTATCTTTCTCTAAGATATATACTTTCATTACCACTTAAGAGTAACTTTGAGCTGAAATTTTCTATGAGCTGGCTGATGGGAGTCCCTCTGTCCTAACTCTTCCTCTCAGTACTGATCTGGCAGCAGAGGAGCATAGGGCTCAGGGTTGCCTCAGACCTACTTTCTTCTGGGGGTCCGAGCATTAGCATCCCTAAAAGCAATGCTCAGCTTGAAGCAATGCATTATATTTGAACACTGTATGTTTGACAATACATTTCATGCCTCATTTCCTGCCAGTTGTGAGCTCTAGTAAACACAAAGAACAAATTCACATTTTTCTTGTCAAGAAGCCCTATAGTTTGTTCCCTTTAGGATATCACTAGTTAAATAGATTTCTGTAAGGACATACTCCGTTCACACTATAATCTGTTGTGACACTAAATCTTAATCCGTCTTCAAATTGCCCATTGTTTTTGTAAGAAAAGATTATGCCTAAAATATTTTATATCTCACATTCATTTTCTTTGCTAAGAATTAATTGCATAAGCAGTGGGTATCTGACCACTATTAAGTCTTCTATCGTAACCCAAAATTAAGAATTTAATGTGGATTATTCATAACATCTATCCAGTTAATTCAAAGTAATTTTTCTTTGCACTAGGCAGAATTTGCACTCTTAGGAGCTTACCTCCTCACGAGATCTTGAAAAGAAGTCAACCTGGGCTGTCCTAAAGGCTTTGGAACCCCTGTGTCACCGTTTTTGCAGGACTGAAGTTTTTTACTCTCCTGTGCCATCCATGGGTTTGATCCTGTCCTTTCGTAGGAGCATGTGGCTTGCATGGCTGTGCAAAGGAGGAGAATGAGTAACAGAGCTGTTTGGCCCTGTGAATAGCAAATGGATGTGTGGCTCTGCTACTAATATAAGTAGGTAAAGAATTCTGTTCCTGTAGCACTTTATACAAAGTTGTCATGCAAGCAAGTTACTATGGAAGTGTGCAAGAGTGGAGAATAAGACCTCATATTTCAGAGCTCTGCCTTGTTATTTTAAATTAGCTCAGCAAGGAGCTGCCTGAAGTTTTCTGGCAGTCATAATAAGCTTCTGTGCAAAAGACCTATGATGCTGGAATAGTTGGGTTTATTTCATGATTGCTTCTTATCACAGAATCACTCAGGTTAGAGGGGACCTAGGGAGGTGTCTCATTCAACCTCCCACTCAAAGCAGGGGGAAAGACTGAGTTCAGACCAGGGTGCTTAGGGCTTTTTTCAGCTGCATCTTAGAAACCTCCAGGGATGGAGGAGATGCTGTGACCTCCCTGGACAGCCTGTTTCATTCAGTGCTTAATTATCCTCAGACCTGTATCCTCACATTTTCTGTATCAATACAGAAACTCTTCTGTTTCAATCTGTTTCTTGTTCTCATACTGCGCACCTCAGCAACGAGCCTGGGTCCCTCTTTTCTGCAAGCTTTAGGTGCTGGAGAGCTGCTATTCTATTGAGAGATATGAATACCAGCACCAGACGAGGGGAGAGAAATTCACCTGACAGTTTCAAGCAACTTCAGTAGATGTGGAGGGACAGTGAGAGGAGAAGATGTGGTTGAAAGACAGATTGGTGAATCCTGAATATAGGCAGGACTGGCATAACATCTGTCTTCTCTTAGAGGAGTGAGTGCACTATTGGGAAGTGCTGTCTACCTCCTTGAGCCCTGGGATAGTGCTTGACACAAAGTGAACATAGCTTAAGAAGTTCTAACAAGCTCCTTCGAATTATTTAATGTGTACACAGTTCAAAACTGAGCGTTCAGGTTATTGGCAAAACAGTATATTGCTTTAAACGTTGGATCTCTAATATTTTGAAAGTAAGCCTTCAAACTGTCTGGGACTTGGAAAGCCTCTAACAAATCAGTTTGAAGAAGGCTGCAAAGAATGGCAAAATTCTCCTGCAGAAAAGAAATGACTATAGCTGCACACAGGACACAGAAACCTTAACTTAAAGCACATTGCTGATTTATTTATTTTTTAAAAAACATAAATGCAAGCTAGGATAAAGCACATAGCTAAGCAGAAAAGGACCTCTTGGAGTCAGATATTTGTGAATAAAGTGTCTGCTCTAGAAAGGTAATACAAATGATATACAGTTGCTTTGTAGTCGTTGGCTCTTTAATTGAGCAGACTGATGTGCTGCTAGCATAATGGATCTTTGGAGCAGACTGAGAATGAGGCGCTGTTATTTTGTTTCTCAAAGCCACACATTTGAAGTGCAGGTGAATACAAACCATTTAAGAAATAATTGGTCTGACCTAGCATTGGAGTAGCCATTTTGGCAGCAGTAAAAGAGGTGTTACTCAGGTGACAGAACACAATGAGACAGAGATATATAACACAATATTTGCTCAGTCTGGGGAAAAAAAAAAAAAGTCAGCCTAATGAAAAGAGGAAGAGAAAAACTACAAAAGAAGTCCCATCCCTTTTGGTTCTACTCTTACTGCCTCTGCAGAGTCTTCTGCATCATTAGCCAAATTTAAATGCTTTTCCTTCTTTCCTTAAAAACAATTCCCACAGTTTTATTTATAATTTCTAGCCCTGCTAGCAAAATCCTTGTCCATAACCCAGGCAGCTCCAGTGCTGATCGCTCCTCAGTTTTTCTTGTTTCAGTTCCCTTCTCTCCCAGTCCATCTCTAAGAGCACAACTGATTTCATTCTATGCTTTAGCTATTCTGTGACATCCCTTCCTTCGACAAAACTGCCAATAGCTGCAGTAAATGCTATAAAATTATTTATATAGAGATATAGTTTCCTGGGGGAAAGAAGTCTCTGGAAAGCATATAGTTGTTATTAAACCGCTAACATTAAAATGGAAAATTAAGGCTGATGGAACAAAGCTGATCTATAGAACCAGGTACTTCTGTATGGTACTGCAATGCTATTTTATAATGTGTCCTTCTGTACTGCTGCACATGAAAGCAGCTTTAGATAGGCTATCACTGGTCAAAGCAGCTTGTTCTGCGGATTTAAGGAAAGGAAAAGAGTTCTTCCAAGAGTCTTGGAAAATCTAGTGAGAACAGGACTTACTGGGAAAGGATGTAATCTTGGAACCTCTGAAGTCAAGTGCATTATGAAAGAGAAGTCTGGTAGAAAAAAGGTACAATGCGTCAATGTGGGAGTAATATACATATTTGTCATAGCAGGGGTCACTGGCTCGACAGCAGAAACAGTGGCATGAAGTAATGTAAATGTTCTTGGTTACTCCTCATCAGACAACATCATTTTAGAAATCTGACACTGATGCAGGCAGTGCAGTGACTGGAGGAAGCGAGTTCACTTGTAGACAAGATGCAATCAAAGCAGGTGCAGTTCCAAAGTGACTCTTGCTGATAATTTTATCTGTGTCAACTTCTACCTGTGAATCTGGAAATCTTTAAAGAGGAAAGACAATGGATTGCTTTAGAATCCATTTAGAAGGACAATGTAATAATTATACTTAGATAAATGGTTGTCAGGCTTGGACTGATACACCTAGAACCTCAGGGGCACAGATGCTCAGACTCAAACATAACGATTACCTTCTGTAGTCCTTAGGCAAAACTCATTTGGTTGAGCACAAAACTGGTTTATCAACCCTACTCATTTGTTGGTTTTGTTGTTGTTTTTTTTCCCTTAATGACATTTTAAAGCACAACAGCCTTCAACATGTTTGTGTTTTGAATTATATATTTATCTGGTATTTTCAGCAAAGCTTAGTTACTAAAGCAACTTCAGTGTGCCTGGCCAAATGCATCCCTTCTGCAAGTTCTCAGTGAGTGATAGGGTCCTTAATATGTGAGCTTTGAGAGGAATGATCTAATAGCATGTTACAAGACTTCTTCCTTGTTTACCTGTTTTTCTGTCTTACTGGAAGTATGCTTATGAGTGAGATGAAAGAGGAGCATGACCTTTAAGAATATGGCAGTGAAACTTTACACAGCAAATGTAGATTACTCTGTCGCTTGAAAAGCTTCAAGTCTTCAGAGAATCCTTGGGAACAGCTGTAACTGTGCTTTGATACAAGCCAGTGCTTGCACAGACAAGTGGATTCTTGACCATGGCCAGGCAGATTCTGAAGGAGAAGGTCCACTGCTGTCAATGTGTTTGGGATCAGTCTCTCATCTGAGATTTCTGCACACATGAAAATGGGTGCACTGTAATATTTTTGGCCAGCTAGCTAATGGATTTGGGTGTACAGCTGCTTCTGGATCCTCTGGTCCTGAGAGAGGTGTGACGAGTGCAGAGGGTTTCCTTAGGTGGTCAGCACAACTGCATGATGGCAAAAGATTTGATGCTACAAGGTGTGTGTGGGTATGTATAGGGAAACCATTTGTTTTCTCTTCCCTCTCCTTTCTTTTTGACCCTTCATTCCCCCTCACTCCCTACCTCGCTCCCCCCTGAACCATACTTGCCACACAGGACCATTAGTTATCCTGACTGGTGCTACCCTTCTTGATCTTGTTAGAGGGTGCTTTGAATAGCAAGCTGTCATTATTAGGATTCTTTCAATGTTTTGTATTAATCAAAAAGCAGCAGCAGCAAGGTGTGGGATTTAAAATCCTTTCTCTCACATTTTTAGGATGCTGTAATAAAGAGTTGCTTCATAACATGTTCAAGGTCTATTAAATAAATGCACTAAAGAATTCCTGTTCCTTTGAAATGGGCTTGTCAAGCTAATCTAATTTCAGTGTCTGCACACGGAAGGTATGCTATTTTCTCCTTTCAGTGAGTGCAAAAATTAATAATTAAAGTTTCCTATTTTTTGCTTAATAATCAGTGCAAATTACTGCACTTTTCTTCCTTTGTGTTTTATAATATTATGGTAATTATTGCTATGTGTACCTGTATGCGTGACACCCTGAAAACAGCTTTATCAAATCATTTCAAGAAATCACTGAGCTGCTGCAGCTTTAGGTAGGAGAAGTTTGTAGGCCAAATTTACTAACCAATCCTGGCCTGTTGCATGGATGCCAGTTTATCAATGGCTTAATCGTGGAGTTTAATCCTGATACCTCTTTACTGAACTGTAGAAAATGTTTAAGGCTGCAGGGAATGCGAGCTTGCTGATTTCCAAAATATTCATTCCTCTTTCATTTGTGAAAAGAAACAGTGGTTTACAGCCTGCTGCAGCAAGGGCTTGAGCTGCTGTTTATGAGGGCACTCAGTACCTCTTAGGAAGGCTCAGCACTGTCCAAGATTTGGCTCTCTGCTGTAGGTGTGATAGTCAAAGGTGGATATTTGTCCAAGTTAAAAAGCTTGCTTTATGCATTTTGTATTTTAACTCACTTCTATGGAAATACAGCACTGAAGACACTTCCCCCACAGTGAGTGACTGCTTGTGGATGGATGGATGCTTTGCCTTCCCTTTTCTCCACATTCTGGGTTTGTGATGCAGGCACCTTTGAAAAACAAATTCTGCCCCTTTAGAAAGTATCATGGTTTATTTCCTTAACTCCTGTGGAAGGTAGGCCAGCTGGATAGTACAATTGTCTCAAGTACTCATCGATGAGGGTTTTCACTCTTGTTTTTGTTCTCAGAGAAATGGTCAATAAGAAAGGATTGACTGCCAGAAACATTTTCTTCTGCACAAAACCTGATGTGATTCATGCTCATACTTTAGACTTTGCTTTAGATTAGAGAGCAGGGCCACCCTTAGTGGCCTTCCCCCAACTGAAATTGTGGTAAACAGTTGGTATATCGACCTTGAACTCTCTCTGCCCACTGGCTGTCCTGTGCTCTGTGTGCTCCTGTGGCTGGATGTGAGCAGGGCTCTGTAGCAGCACTGGAGGGGCTCAGTCCAGCTCAAGAGGGAGTTTTCAAACAGGTTGGTTGTCTCAAAAATGGTTGAGTTGAACTACATCCAGTGGTTTAATTTTCCTTACTGGTGTTGAGTGGTGCTTAATGTACAGTAGTCAGCTGAGATGAAGCAGTTTGCTATTGCAAATGCAGTCATTTTCCTCTGATGAAAGCAAAAGATGGGCAGAAGTGAAATGTGCCCTCAGTTATGCCTCGTGGGCAGTGAGCAGCTCTTTCAGATAGGTGTGCAAATCAGCTAACTGCGATTTGCAAAAGGAGTCATTTGCTCTGATTTGAGTGAAAGACAAGATACCATGTGCCCAACATCTGGAAGCAATCAGTCTAAAGGTGGTAGCCACCCTCCTGTCCCCTCCATAGCAGTGCTAATCCATGCTGAGAGCAGCCTGCGTTAGCGTTTCTGGTGTGGCTGCTACCTCTGTTTGTAACTACTTCCCTAGGAGCTCTGCTTTAGGGGCTGTAGCTCTGAGAAGGGCTCTACTGAAGCCACAGGATTGTGCTGCAAAGGCAAATTTCACCTTCCACATGCTCACCAGTGCTGTTTGAGGGGGTTCACTTCACCCTTCTGAATTTCTGTTCATGTCTGTAGGATAAGGCAGCCAGTCAAGTCTGGCTTCAGGAAGCAGACTTCCCTCTAATACACTTGACCAATTTTGAAACACGGTGGTGGAGTCGTCGTCCCTGGGGCAGTTCAAGGCAAGGTTGGATGTGGCACTTGGTGCCATGGTCTAGCCTTGGGCACTGTGGTAAAGGGTTGGACTTGATGATCTGTGAGGTCTCTTCCAACCTTGGTGATACTGTGATACTGTGATACTGTGAACTTGCAGCCTGTAAGTTGCATTTCTTCCCACCAAAAGCTTGTAAGTCTTCACTGTTTGTGATTTTAGGCAGGCTATAAAAGCCTGAAGCTGGCTGCTGACATTAAATATTAAATTAATTCTCTAGTTCTAAAACTGGTCTATGCATTTCCCTAAACTGTGTGGTGCAGGAAGCCTCTGCAGAGAAAATGTATCAACTCAGGTTGATCAATTTGTGGTTATTGAGTGACTATGTGTAATCACTGTTTATAAACTATTAACAAAATTCACAGGAGAACTAAATATAATGGCAACTCAGAGGAAAAAAAGTGAGATAAGAATGGATCTGAGCATATAAACTTTCAAGATAAATGACATTTACTAAAATCAGTACTGGTGATAAAATCAGGATAAATTCACCTGCCCTTTTAAACAAGTTCCCTTGAACCTGGGCCTGGTTTGAATTGTTGGAGAAATCATAAAATCAGTCAGGGTTGGAAGGGACCACAAGGATCAGCTAGTTCCACCCCTCTTGCCATGGGCAGGGACACCTTACCCTACATCAGGCTGCACACAGCCTCATCCAGCCTGGCCTTAAACACCAGCAGGGATAAGGTCTCAACCACCTCCCTGGGCAACCCCTTCCAGGCTCTCACCACACTCATGCTGAAGAACTTCCTCCTCATATCCAGTCTGAATCTCCCCACCTCCAGCTTTGTTCCATTCCCCCTAGTCCTGTCACTACCTGATATGACCAGGTGTGGTGAGCATGACTCATTGCTTCATAGTTTAAAATTAATTTTGTCTGTTTCAGGCCTTCTGAACTGGTCTTGACCAATTCCTGCTTTGGTACAGGGTTTTGGTTTGGGTTTGTTTGTTTGTTGAAAGAAAAATGTAATTATCAGAAAAGATGGGTGGTGTTTGAAACAATTTGGTTTCTGCCTCTGAAATTTGTGCTAAATGGACCTTTGGGATCCTGCCATTAAAGATGCCCTGGTTTATCCATTAAAATGATCATTCTAAATATGTGCATTCATAATGTATCACCTCACAGAGCTGATCAAAATATTTGCAGGGTTTGGTGATGTGTATTAACGGAGTAAAAGTTATCCAGGGTATCCAGGGAAATGTAATGGGGGGGTGTGAAAAAATCTGCTTTTCTGTGAGCAAATTTAGTTAATCCCTTAGGATTTCTCATAAATTCTTGTGTGATAGGTGCAAATAGGTGAAAATGTAACAGCAATAAGCTTTATTTTCCCATCAGCTAGTTTGGCTTTAGTTGATGATGTTGTCCTTACAGTGTATCTCAGTCTTTATTTTTCACTTGGAGTCTGAAGTAATGTTAAGATAGATAACTGGTAAGTTTTCATAGCAACAGTGCACTTGGCGTGAACACATCTGCTACTGCATATCAGATTAGAATGCTTAGTAGAAAGGGCAGAAATTTCAATGATGTCTGTAGCAAATGTTAAGACAAAAAATATTTGTGCTTCAACAGTTTGGTCTTCTGTAGGAATAGCCCAGTACAGCTGCTCCACAAATACTCTCTTTCTGGGAAATTTGTCTAAGCATCCTGCTTCCCCTCTTCTGGTGTTGGAGAAAATTAAGGAAGGATAAGCAAGTTGGGAGTAGGGGCCTTTTTTTCCCTAAAATTCCCACTTCTCAGAGCCAGAGTGCTGGCTTCTTTCATCAGATGTCTACTGCACTTGCATCCCCTCCTGGGGCACGATGACGTGACAGGGCTGACACACCCTGTTGGTCTGGACATCGATTTGTGTGCACGTACAACTCATTAAAACTCATCAGCAGAATTAAATATTTGTATTGTCATAGTGTCTAGGAGCACAGATGGCCTTGCTATTAAAGCTCAAGACTGAGAGCCAGGTGATCTCAGTACTACTTCCAAGCTCTGCCATAAACTTGACATGTGGCTCTGGGCAAATCAGCTGAACACTCTGTGCTTCTGTTTTCCCACTGGTACAGTAGGTACAGTGATTAACTGCCTGATATACAGCATTTTGCTTCTTGCTGCCTTGTGAAGTATTTGGAGATCTTCAGTGGCAACTGATAGAGAATGTTGTTGATGTAGCATAAAGATTAAGAGGAGAAATTTGATTATATTCTTTTCTCAAACTTGACACTTGTATCCAAATCTCCAAAGTTGAAGCTGTCTTGAATTAGGGAAAGAGCAGCAAGTAGGAAGATAATCTATGGATAAGACTTCCAAGGTAGTCAGTGTTTAACTCTGTTCACATAAAATCAGGAAGAAATTTCCCTTGAAAGTGGCCCCAATGTTTTGATTTAACCATAAAATAATATACTTTCAGACGCTGCCTATGGTATATTGGTTCAGCACAGCACATAGCTTGGAAAACTCTATTCTGATTGTGTAGCAGTAGGCTGGGACTACTTGGCCATAGGCTCCTTACAGTACCATGCAGGGCTCTAGTGCAAAGGTGTTTATAATCACCCACTGATAAATTTGGGAGATCTGCTTTTAAGGTGTTTAGGAAGTTCTAAGATACAACTTAATACGTGTGCCTCTGTGTCTGTTTTGTGTGTCCAGTTATTAGTTATCTGGTGGTTGCATGCAAACACTCACAGCCAGAGATGAAACAAATAGTTCTTTCCAAAAGCCAGATTCATTTGTACTTGCTCCACAAACGAGCACACAAAACAGACACAGAAAATGCATACCAGTGTCAGACCTCCTCCCTCTGAAAAATCCAGCCTTTAACACAAACATTTGATTTGCAAATCAGATGCAAGATAGTTTCTTATTAAATAGTTAAATATCAAGGGTTGAATTTTCATAAAAGGGCAATTTCAAACCTCATTTGTGTGTGTAATTATTGTGCTTGTGAGAGCGACCCTGGTAAACGTGCACATAAATGTCATGTCAGGTTTCTAATGGGTCATTGACACGCTTCCTTCCCACGACTGGGTCTGTGGTCTCTGTGCAGAGACAGAGCTGAGGGAGTATGTAAAACGGGTGCAAAAAATCTGGCAGAAACCGTTTTCTTTCGTGATGAAAAGAGCAGCAAAGCTTTGTGTACACATCGGCGTGTTCTCAAGATGGAGTTGCAGCTCTGGGGTCTAAACAGACTGAATCAGTTTTTAAAATAACAGTACATACTAAACCTTAGAAATTCAAATACATCACTTTCCAAGGCTAAAGATTTGGCAAATGCACTCTTGTAAGGCTGTTGTCACTTCCACTTTTGAGGAGGTTTAGAGACTTCTCATTCTTTTTTTTTTCATGCTTGGAATTTTTTTATCCTCCAAAAGCTGTGAAACACTTGAAATCTGAGGTCTCTGCTATCAGATAACACACTGTAAGGCTCGTTAAAGAATCTCCCTCATACTTCTTCTTGAACTTGAGATGGACATCACTGAAACAGCCTTTGGTACCACTGGATTGGTTTGTGCAGACTGATCTGAAAATATTTATCCTGCATGATGAAAAATTAGAGGAAATACAGCCTGGAATTTGGTGGTGGAATATGGTGGAAATATGCAACTGAAGTCAGGAGCAGCAAGATTCAAACAGGATTATTGTGGTCCTGGGTAAATCACAAATCTTTAAGGGTTAAGGTAGTTGATTCTTATGAACAGAATATGGGAAGTAAGAAGGAAAATTTAAGGGTAAATCTACCTTTGTTAAAATTCAGGGTGACATCTTGTGGGCAGGCAGGTATAAATTATTTGTAAGCTTTGGTGTTTCTTTCACCTTTCTTCAGTTGCTGTCAGGAGAGGAATTCAGGACTGTGCAGCCTGCGAGTCAGAGCTAGGACAATGATTCTCATGCCTCTAAATATAATGTTATTCTGTGGTTAAAATTAAAATGCTTGTATTTGAAGAACGTTTCCTCAAAGGTAGAGGGCTTTGGTGACTGAGCTTTTGTGGAGAAGCAATAAACAGCTCTATGAGCCGGCAGTATGGGTGGAAGGACAGGTATCAGTCTCCTGCAAAAAGCAAGGTAAAATACTAAGCTGAACAAAAGTAGCAGCAGAAGGCAGGATACAGAACATGCTGACAGATATCGGTCAAGAGTCAGAACCCAAGGCTAGGGCTTGAATAGACTCAGGAGAAGCAGGCAGGAGGCCAGGCAATGAATAAAAATTAGCATGCCCCATACCGCTCTCCATATTGTTGCTTGCCTGACTACTCCCCCTTCCACCCCCTCGCCTGTATTTTCTTTAACGTATCAGTGGTCAAAGCAAATAATGATATTATGTTTGTAAGGGAGGCCCTTGAAAGCTATTCTGAGACTAGAGTCCAGAAAAACCTAATCTCTGTTTGATTCTTTGTTTAGTGGGGATTCAAATCCCAACTTAATTTAATCTTTTGATTTATCCTGCAGGTACTGCCTGATTATATTCCAGTGCCACCAGTAATAGAAATGCAGGGGTTTTCTTATTTTTATTTATTTATTTTTGCTTTTAGCACTTTGAGAACAAAAAAGGCTTAGCAAAAGTCATTATTACTATTATCCTCTATAATGTATCATGAGTGGATAACTGCATCTCTGAGCATGTACCCCGTTGCTTCTTACTCATAACATCTTATCAGGGTTATGCAAGTTTTCGTTCTGCACTTCAGCTAAAGCAGCACAGCATGTGTAGCTGAAAAGGACTGGAAACTGCTGTGAGTGGTCAAACTGCCACCATTGCTGCAAGATGGCCAGGTTTTCACCTGGGAGGATCAAGGCTGGCCAGGTGCAAGGAGAAGGACGGCACAGTGCACAGGATTTAGACCAGTTCTTTCACAGAGTCCTGTGAAATCATGGACAAATTACTTAAGATTGCTTTTGTGAGGCTCTTTTCTTTTTTGTAGTGTACTTAAAATGACTCTTAGTATCATTAAAATGTATGAGGACACTAAGGAAAAACCACCATCAAAAGGTACAGATTGGGAAAGCAAAACAGCAGCAAATGTGCTGCGAGTTCAATGGTCCCCTTCACTGAAATATCTGGGCACCTCATATGCATTCATGTGTTGAAATGAATGGGAATTCACTTACATACCTTTAATAGCCTGGCAGCCAGTCTCTCTATGCCTAAGCTTCCCACGTGTAAGATAGGGGGACAACATTTCTCTATCCTGGAGTCCTTGCAGAATGAATACAGTAAAATCAGAATATAATCAGACACCAGTTATTGTTCCTGCAAAAGTAACTAGCAGCATACCAAACACTGTCTGTATTGCCTTGCCTCTGTTTCAAGGCTGCTAGTTTCCATGGGCATTTGCTCATTTGCCTCCTGTTCTCTATCTGGACCTTTAAAGTGTTCGACACTTTCATTTCATTTTTGTCCCTTTAAATTTCTCAAACAAAATGCATTTCATTCATCTCCTTCCAAAAGTCACCAAAATTAAATTTTTAAAAATCATATTAAATCTTTCATATTCTCCTATGGCTGCTAATATGCCCAAGCAGACAAGGACAGCATGCAAATCTAGTGGCACGCCTGACAAACATAATGCATTTATATTAAATCTATTGTACAGCAAGAATTTCAAGACGGCAGCGATCAGAGGAAACCATGCAATTGGATTAATAGATAATTTAGGCTGTAATCCAACAAAGCAGTTAAGCATATGCTTAATTTTAAGCACCCGTAATATTACTTGATGTCAGCTGAGGCAAAACAAGCTTAAAAGTAGGCACGTGCTTAAATGTGTTTTGCTGGCTTGCTGACTTGGGCAATGATCTGAACAAAAAGGTTCTTACAGCTGGAAATATAAGAAAGAGAGCAAAGAGTGTCCCTTTTTCCTGTAATCATTGAAACAGCAACCTAGCTGGAGTTTCAAAGCAGAACATTTTTATAGGGGGTTAAAAAGTGGTGCTCAAAAACTGCAGAGGTAAACATCTTACAAATTATTTATCTTACCTGCATTCCTGGTTAAACAGAGTTCAAAATAATTAGATAACCCTGTAAAACCTGTGACTGGTGCTGTTAATTCCACGTAAAGATTTTCTCATGCAATACCTAATAAATGGAGTTATCTTTTAACAAAGGCTTTAAGGGGATTAATATGCTCTGCAGAAGATGCACTCTGTAACTTGCTTAAGATGCTCGCTCCAGATCTGAGCTAGATCTAAAAGAAGAAAGAAATCTCAACTTCCTGAATGACCTTAGATTGTCACCCAGACTCCGCTGTACCAGCTCTACCAGTTAACTTGCTTCTGACGCTCTACAGTATTTGTGGCCTTAATTGAGGGACATAACCAAACAAATTTATCATTGCAGCCCATAAAAACGACAGAATTCATATGGTAGCATTCTTCATTCTCTCCAATTTGTTTCCCTGAAATCCCTGCAGCAATTTATTTGCTGAATATGCGAGTTTTCCTCCTTATGAAAATTACAAATTGTTGTCAAGGTTAACGAGTTAATATTCTCATTCAATATTTATTTAATATGGGGGGAGGGGGGAAGGAAGAAGCTCGACTGCTCTTACACTTTCTTCCACGGCAAAGTCTGCTTTCTTAATCAATATGACAAGGACACTGTCCTTTGGATAATACCCTGAATCATCGGGACTAAAAAATGAGCTTTATTAATCAACAGCCCCTGATTAATTATTATAAAGTGATGCTCATACATTTCTGTACATTTTAATAATTCCTGCAGAAGGCTAACAATGTCCCCAGTGATTTGAAGGCTTTGGGGTTTGAATTTTTCTAAGCAATGTCACAATAAATAGTCCAAGGGTACTACTGCTCGCTCACTAATCCAGTCTGTTTCAATCCAGCAAATGAGTAAAACCTTCTTTTTCCTATTTCCCATCTATAATTTATCATTTGCATACAAAGTAAGAAGCAAGAATCGGCAGTCTCATCAGTTTTCAAAATATCAGGGGACAACCAGGGTGATTTATAGCAGGCTGCATTATCTAGATCATATAACCAGAATATTTCAGTAAAAAACAGACCTATGTAATCTCTGGGTAAGACTATCTGTCTAGCAGGTAAATGTGATGAAGGTCATCAGTCTGGAGAACCTAGAGTGGACTTGAGTAGCCATTAGGTCTTGCTTTGCAAAGAAAAATCCCATCTCAAAAACCTGCAACGAGGATAATTTTCAAATAGCAATTTCAAATACTAAAGTTACTTATATATAAGGCTCTCTTAGCCATCAAAGAGTATAGCCTGGGTGTTTGCTTGCTACTAGTGAGGTGAAAAATATGCCTCCTCTTTCTTATGCTTTCAGTGCACTTTGGAAAGCGTAACCTTGCTGAAAGGAACAGATGTGTTCTCTTGGATATGAAATGATCCAGCCCCAAAAGATATGTAAGAAGGTGACCATAGCTGATAAGTGTTTGTGTTTTGGTTCTAAAGGGCAGTGTGTTTCTGAACTACAGTGCAAGTGTTCAGATGGATGTATCACAGAATTGAAGACAAATTAGGGTTAATTTATTGAAATAATAGAAGTATGAGAAGGGCCAGGCACAAAGCATTATCCAGCACCAGTTCTGATCTGTTCATTCTTCATCCTGGGCATCTTACAGTCTGGCTTTCTCTGCCTGTAAAATATTTGCTCAGCTCTGACAGCTTACAAGGATGCTCTTAAAGGAGTGTAGCTCTAATAAATGAACTCAGACTTCCAAAGGCACCAGCCACTTGTGTTTGTGTTTTAAAATAATGTGCTCACATTGGAAAAACTCAGTGGCCTTTTCTCAGCCCTCCTGCAATGAGTGTTTTAATTACTTACCAGAGTGCTCATCTGTCTAAAGTCAAGTCTCAGGAAATTTTCAGAGATGTTACAATCTATGTGAAGGTAACCCATGGGTTGTTTGAGCTTAGCTTCTTGATTTCTGTTTTAATTCCATTATGTCAATAATGAGTTCTCTCTTCATTGTATTAGTGTGAACCCCTGGAAAAAAATTCATTGCTTTAGGATGCTCTGTGACAAGCAGTACTCCTGCATTTTGCCCTCTAGAAATGTGGGTTCTGATCACAGATAACTAAAATGAGATTAGGATGTTAGCTTTCTCAAGAGATAACAGCAGTCTAGGTCATAAAACTACCATATGGCAGATTTGGCAGTCTTTACAGAGGTCCATGGTTTAATTATCACAAAGACAGATTCAGTTCCCCACTTGCAAATGCCTGGGTCCTCCTGTGGCAAGGACTGGCAATGCAATTAAGAGGAAAGCTGTATTGTACTTGGCTGAAACGAGAAATGACCTTACTGTGGCCAGCGCTGTCACTTCCTAACATTTCACTCATGATTAAGTTTATCATTTCAAACAAACAACATAAAATGTCAGGTCTCTGGTCTGTTTAACATGCGGGAGGGGGGGCAGGGAGAGAAGTACAAACCTTGGCTCTGTATTGTACCAAGCCATTGGAAAGCTTTTTTTTTTTTTAATGATTTTTCAGAGAAAGTTGACAGGGAGATCAGGGAAGAGCAGTACCTCTGCAGACAGCCTTTCTGGTCAAGTCCTTCAGTTGCTTGCTTCAAATGGTTTGGTGTTTCCTCTCAGAGTCCCTTGATCCACCTTCATTGCCAGAGTAACATATTCTGACACCACCACCCCACTCCTGGTTTAATACACCACTCCTCTTGAGTCCTGGTTTCCTGTCAGAACTGTCACTCGTGCTTCCCTGTGAGCACTGTTATACCATCCCCATGCAGAGGAATACCTATTTCTAAGAAAAGCAGCATTTCATCTATTTATCTGGCTTTGGGTTGGCAGAGATCCGTATGCTCCATACAATGTTCTGGTCAGCAGAGATAAGCAACAGAAGATTGATGCAGATTACTTCAATAAAAAACAAGAACAGTTGAAGGGCCCAAGGGAGGCAATTGAAATGTTGATTTAAATTGCCATTTCCCACAGAAATTCTTTGGTTTGCCTAGAATGTGCAGTAGTATTGTAAGGAGAGACAGAACAATTGTCTTCATCAAACAGAACACAGATTTTTGTAAAGTGACCTCAGAAGTATCAACACTTTATTAAAAGCAAATTTGTGAGTATTCCTTGCATGAGGGTAACCAGGCTGGCTCGCACTGCAAGGCTGAAGTCACAACTTAATTTAGCACCATAGCAGCTGAAAAAATGGTTCTGGTCCTTTTGTGTGCAATTGTAACAGTGAGAACCTTTTGAAACAGAATTACATTGCAGGCTGAGATTGTAAAGATTTTGGAAAGGCTGCTCGTCACTGAATGAATGGTGCACTTATACCTAAATGATATGTACGCTTCTTGTTGGTAGGATGAAAGTACCAGGGAATCACAGAATGATAGAGGTTAGAAGGAATCTCTGTGTATCATCCAGTTCAACCTCTCTGACTGAACAGCTTCACCTAGAACTGGTTGCACAGGATGGCATCCACGTGGGTTTTGAATGACTCCAGAGACAGAGACTACAACACCTCCCTGGGTGGCCTGGTCCAGTGCACCACCACCCTCAATATAAAGAAATTCCTCCTCATGTTTTGATGGAACTTCTTCTGTTTAAGCTTGTGCCTCTTACCTCTTGTCCTGTTGCCAGGCACCACTGAAAAAAGACTGGCCCCATCCTCCTGACACCCACCCTTTAAGTATTTATAAGCATTGATAAGAATCCAATTAATATTTAATAAGATAGAAAAATATTAAAATTTAGCAAGTGAAAAATGTTAAATACTTAGCTTGTGGGGGTGGGGATAGAATCTTTGAAAGGTGAGTTAACATCACTCTGCC
The DNA here is from genome assembly GCF_015220805.1 of Pogoniulus pusillus. Classification (NCBI taxonomy): domain Eukaryota; kingdom Metazoa; phylum Chordata; class Aves; order Piciformes; family Lybiidae; genus Pogoniulus; species Pogoniulus pusillus. The sequence goes on along the minus strand of NC_087292.1, from coordinate 9,643,554 downwards.
AAACCTGCTGCTGCTTGTGTTTGCTTAGGTGAAACCACACAAGTTTCCTTATGGCTATTGGTATTTTTAACTGCTTGCAGTATCTGCCAGTTTCGAGATGTAGTGACAACTCTGCTTGCACCATATCTTGGCTAATTTTATGCAAAGCCTTTGAGACCAAGTTTGGTTCATAGGTGTGTTCCTGTCCAATTACAAAGTCATAGATCTGAAGCACATATAACAAATCAAAAGAATGCAACACTGTCAAACCCAAGAATTAAATCCCAGCCATACAGGCTGCCAAGCTTCATGAGACTGGAAAAAAAAATGTTTTTAATATAAATATCTATTTTTTTAACCTTTCTGATAAACAAAACATACTTAAATCCACTCCTGCTCTAGCCAAGGCTTTGTAAAAATACCACTTTTCATTATTAGATTTTTAAATACTCAGAGGTTAAGCTGGGACTGTAACAAGAAATCATTAAGAGGCAGATGATTAGATTGTAAGAGCTAGCATCAAGCAATAGGATGTGCCAGTAAATTGTTTCTCACCTGCCCTCTCTACTGCTACTAAGGAGGTAAAGTTTTAGGGACTAGAGAAGTTATCTCTGGATTCTTCTTGACTGTTCATTTTTGAGTGATAATATATATGACATCAGATGACCAGAAACTCTGTGAAGCTTTAATTATGACCTCAGCTCTTGGTTATTTGTATTTGTAGTGTAGAAAGTTTTAAGAAATGTGTTAAGGCTAAGACAGATGAAGCAGGGACACGAGCATTGAATAGAAAGATGGCATCTATCAAACCAAAGCTGCTTCAGTTTCTCAGCTTCTTTTTTTTCCTTTCACCATAGCACCTGTGTGACCAAAGTACCAATGCAGGTGCAGTTTCTACAGCTGGAATACTTCTCTTTCCCTTATTTATAATGACTCCAATTCCCTGTTTACTTAGCAGAGGCCAAAAAAATAATAAAAAAATGTAGTGCATAGAGAGAGATAGCATTACTGCTTTTAAGTAAAATCCATGGGGAAAGCATATCAGTATTAAAACAATCAAGCTAAATGTAAACCTTTGAACAGTAAAAACTAAAAGTATTGTAGAAATGTGGGCCTTTGTAGCCATGACCTGGAGAGTTGCATGGAGATACACAAAGAACATGTACGCAGCTTCTGAATGAGAGAAGCTCAGATGCAGTAGGGGGAAAGTGGTTTTCACCAGGCATGGACTAAATCACCCACTCAGTTCTTGATGATCCATGCTTTTCTGGTAAACACACGGGTGTCTTTTTTGTATGTCTCGTAACTGATGAGTTGTTGAGTGTGACTCCTAAGTTTGTTTCAGTGGTGAGACATGGAAGTGCCTTCCTGCATGAGTAAGATCAAGGAGATGCTGAAAGCTGGTTGTATTACGTAACAGCTGTATGAGACCTGCCAGCTCTGATCATTGCAAAGTACTTATTTTTTAAAAAACCTTACTCACAGAATTTCCTTTGAAAGCAATTTTTTTAATTGCACTGTATTTTATTTTATTTATTACTTGCCCATTGAAATAAATGCTTAAATAACTCCCAGCAACTTGGTTTGACTGTGGAAGCCTGAAAAGTTCACATGTGAGTCATGTTGCCCTCTGTGCATTCTTGATGGGACACTTTTCCCCCTCATTACAGTTGCTAATTGGCTACAGCCTCTGTCTCTCACCTTTTAACAATCCAGTTGTTTCAGATGTTGGTGTAGGTGGTACTGTATGACTAGCAGATTGGTCAAAAGAATGCAAACTTTCTAGGAGAGCTATTAATTGGGGTGGAAGGGGAAGGGATGGAGGGGGAAAGAATCCCGCTTAGCTTGGAAAGCTTTTCCATTCTTATGTGTCAGAATATCCTAATTCAAATCCAAATGGGAATCCACCATTCGAGGGGATTCACACAGCTCCAGGTAAACAACTAATGAGCAGCCTGCCAGTTTCATTTTTATCAAGAGCCCTCAGAGACTCAACTGTGCCATTTCATAAAATATGCAGATGATAGTGGAGGGAGAATAGCAAAGGCTTTGAAAATGATTCACACAACCTAAAAATGATGTTGAAAAGGGAGGAATTAAATATTCACAAAGTGAGAGAAATTAAGGCATATTAACTGTTAGAATGTGGAAATGAAGTGACTAACATGCATAGAGCTGATGAGAACTAGATGATTACAGATCTGTCAAAAGTTTCTAATTCTGACACAGTGTGATGTCGAGGTGCTAGTTGGCTGGTAAGGGCAAAAAATTAGGTATGGGACAAGTAATGCAAACCTGACAGATCATAGTCAAAGGCGGTAAGACACCGCAGTGATTAACATTAGGCTCAGTCCTGTATCAAGGGTGAACGTTAAGCTTGCAAAATGAATACTAATTATGGTTACAAACAGAACACAAGGGGCTCAATTCATCAGCTACAGAAGGGACGGTGTAATGAGTTAGTTGGGAGAAAAAAGTCACCTAGGGCCAAATTTGTCTCACTACTGAGTACCGGCATACACCAGGGACAAATCTGACCCGTGGGATAAGAGACTTGGAAATCTTACTCTTCTGTAATTAATCAGGGATTTATCTTGTGTTGTGATTTTGATAGAGTAGAGGAAAGGTTTCTGGCAGATGCATTCATGCAGAGCTGGTGGAATGGAATAAAGAATAAAAAAAGGCAAAATTAAACTGAGTGTCCACATTGGATGAAGCTACTCATGTCGTTCTAACATAACAGAGACATGGTTGAAACTTTCTCAAGGCCAAAGCCAGATACCCATATCTGTAAACCTTACTGGAGTCATGGGCTCCTAGTGAGCACACAGAAAATATCGTGCTGCTTCTGGAAACCACTCCCTGGAAGTGCCATTTGTGACCCAAGTTGCAGAGTTCTAACTCTGGAAGCTGTTGTCTGTTCATGGTGCCAGCAGCATCATCTCACATCAGTCCAGTGAAAATGTTTAGACTCATTTCTGTCTGTGTAATGCTATTTTGTCATGTACATGTAAAAATGAATTGACTCCTAGTAAGGAATTGTATATTGATGGCCTTTACTAAGGTTGCCCAACAGAGAAGCAGATTTGTAGCACCTTCATTCATTGCTGTGCAATTTGTATTCCTTCACTGAGCTTTGAATGCATGAGAGCTCTGTAGTAGTATGGAGTGAAACTTATGCTCAGACCTGTCCTTATAGCTAATTAATATTGTGCCTTTTTTTCATTGGAAAAAAAATCCATGAAAATTCCACCAGTTTGGGCTGTCAACAAAAGTGTATATGCAGTTCATTTATGTATAGTTGCCTGCTTTCACTGTTCAAGCAGCCTTTTCAGAGTAAGAAATTTGGAAATCCAGTGGAAGTTACACCCTACAGCCTCCTGTGAGTAACCCCATCTTACACTGTGAGCTCAGCTTGCTGCAGTGTGAATTAGTGTCACGTACAGTACTGACTATACTGAGAATACTTAATAAATAAATATTATTTTGATTACAACAGTATCAATGGCATGCTTGATACCTTCCAGAGACAAAAAGAACTTGAGACATATTTAAAAAAAAAAAAAAGAAAAAGTGGTAGTTGTGCATGTCAAATAAATGTGGTGCTGTGTGTGTTTTGCATACCTAATTCCTCGCAGTGCTTGTCCTGTGTTCGTAATCAAGAGACAAGCATAAACTCAAAGGTCACAAAAAGACTGAGCTAGGTAAGGTAGATGTTCTGAATATATTAGGTATGTAAAGCAATATTGTGTCCCATCCAAACTAGAATTAGTGGTAATTATTATATAATATGTAATGATGGGATTTAAATGGCTAACACATTTTCTCTGCTGAGATCATTTAGACATGATTCATATAAATGATTAAATTAATAGATCTTTCTCTTTTAAGACTGCTAGGCAGCTTAAACTAAATTTCTCAACAGAGACTGATCCCAGTGAAATAATATTAATAGAAAATTGAAGAAGAATTTCTGAGAGGTGGGTAAATATCTCCTGGATTTTAAGAAAATTTCTATAGACATCTGTGCTGACAAAAATACTTTGTAGTTTTAAATATTCTCTAGAAATAACCCATCAAGGACTTTGGAAGGTGAAAGAATAACAAATCTAACTTCCCCTGAAAGAGCGGAATGGTGAAACGTACTGGAAGACAGGGACTTAAAGGATCACTGTCTACTTAGTTTAGGCTTAAACATTAGGCTTTTCATAACACTAAATGGTTTTACAAAACCTAATGTGAATGGAAATGTTTTCCTTCTTCCTTCTTTTGAATCAAATTTCAATAAGATAACTCCCCTCCACCCCCACACATATTGAGGAGAATCCTCTGCAGTGTTGTACAGTCACACACAGGAGCATCGTGCTAATTAGCGAGAACAAGGACAGGAAAATGACTGCGGATGGGATTTCTGAAAAAGCCTGAGGGAGCTAGTTGCCCAAAACCTAGCAAATTCAATGGCAGTTAAGTGCTTGAATCTGATAGCCACCTGAAAATTGTAGCTTGTAGGCATGAGTGAAAACACCCAATGTAAAAGCCACTCTCAGGTGCTTGTGAGTTCTACCACCTTACTACTTCTTCATCCTCTTCCAAATTGGACCTAATTTGTAGCTCTGCTCAAAGGCAGGGCCTTTGCCTCTCCTTCTTTTATTTTTAATAGAGTTTTGCATGCTTCTACTCAGGTCCTGGTCACACCAGAGCTCCACAGTATAAAGGGGATACACAAGAATGAGAATTTCATGGAGACAGATTGATTGACTTGTTGTGTACTTCATCAACACAGAAAAATAGCAGTGTGTTGAAGACCACCTCTAGTCATCAGATTACCCTCTTGCAGGTAGTCACCGTCCTATCCCAACACACATACTAGGAGGAGGGTAAAATGAGACCTCCCAGTTTCATAGCTAGCCCCAGGCATTCTTAGCATCTGCTTGCTTTGTATTAGTCACAACTAATAATCAGGGACAGAGCTATGGCTGTTTGCTGTATATCAACCATTCTACTGGGAAAGGCCTGTCATCTTTTAGCTCTCTTTCTACTCAGATTGAGAAATTGATAGGTCACCAGTGCCTTAGAGTACCACAAGGAAAGTATCATATTTATTTTAGCTACAGCTTTGCATCAGTGCTATTACACTGTAAAGAATTTCATAAAGCACATTTTGTCTTTGGTTGTGGTTTTGTTTGGTTGTTTGTTTTTTATATTGCTTGGAAAAGAACATATGGTAATCAGTATAGTTCTGTCCCAGAGGGTTACCCAAGTGCTGTATGCAAAGTGGTCTTTCTATTTTTATTGTTAAATTCATGTTCATCTCTTATCCTAAATATTCCCCTTTTCTGCTTAGGAGGTTAAAAATACCTGGAGCTGCGAGTCTGGCCTATTTACTACAGAATTCATGAGTCATGCACTATACTGAAGTCTTGAAATATCACAGAGAGCTCAGCAAAAGAACGCCAAAATCTGCCCTTCCAGACTTCTGTTTCATTCTCAAACATTTTAGGGTAACTGGTCAGTGAGCTTTCTCTTCCAGAAAAGATGCAGGAAGAAATTGCCATAAGCCTCTGATTAGTAGATCAACCTTTATCTTGCTCACAACTGGAGAGTGAGTCCTTCAGAAGGAAATGGTATGTGAGTGTTGTTAGTATCAGAAAATCCATCTCACTTTCCAGGTTTGGTACTATATTTATATAGAGAAGTGATTGCTTCTCCAGATGCCAGTTTCTCTTGCTTCTTTTCTCCAGCCTTGGGTGATATAAAATACTGACGGAATGTCTCAAGTATCTATAATGTCCCTGGGCTTTCAGATGAAATCTCAATGTGGAAGGCAGCAATGAGATATGCAGACTTTGACTTAACAGCGTAGCTGTTGATGGTTCTGCCTGTGAGTCTCCACTGGAATATGATCAAATGCAGTTTGCCATTGCAGGGTACCATGAGTTCTCTGTAAACTGGTCTCTCAGCTGTGGGTTTGCAGATGAATCAATTTAGATTCTCTTTATGCTGTGGCTGAGACTTTCAGTATGATGGATTAAGCTCTGTTTCATATCATATTATCCTCTATTTATCTTTGTAGCTAAAACAGCCTATCGAGATCTTTGATAATCATGCACCCATTCAGATGATGCAGGAATGGTATCCTTTACCAGATTTTTGAGATCCTCCTTCAGTTCTTTCATGCTCTCCTTAATGCCATCTCTTATACCATCTTTAAGCTCTGTAGTCATAGTCTTTATGGCACAGATTATACCAGAATGTGACAAGCTGTCCTCAATCTGCCTGAGCTGGTCAGTGAATTCACCAACAGTGAAGGATCTTCCATTATCACTCCTTGATAGAAACTTACTGGCCAAGATGTTAGCATAGGATGAAGGAGCAAGCTTAATCAGCTTCTTCATGAGACCTGTTCCCAAAGGAATATCGTCAGGCTCATGAGTACCATGATCTCCATAAAGCACTTCCTTCACAGCAAACTCCTTCAGAAGCTTAATTCCCTGCTCAACGGTGTTCCACTTCTTGGCAGCCCATGGCAAATCATCTCGGGAAGGATATCTCATAGCCACAGCCAACAGAAGGCGTGTCCACAAGCTAACCCTACCAAGAGGACTTGCTAGGTGTTTGTCCACTCCACTCTCCTTAGTGAGTGGTCCCAGCTGCTTGGCAGACTTGTCTCCTACCTGCAGAGCATTAGCACCAATGCCACGGCATCTCACTAACCAGCTTAAGATTGGCTCACCTGATTCCCTTGTGTATTCCTTCCTAACTTCCCTGACCTCTCTGAGTGGATCCTTGGAACCTTGGATGTCATCTTCCTCCTCTTCCTCCTGTTGTTCTGGTGGTGCCGGGCCTAACACAATCTTCCTCATAGCATTCCTAAACTCATTGGAACCATCCTCTCTCCTGGCAGCTAACCTCACAGCGCTCCTCTCACTTGAGTATTGTTGTCTCAGCACATCTACAAGGTCTCGTAGACTAACTGCCTCCTCATCCTCCTCTTGCTGCTGATCACCAGAGGTCCCCTGTCTTACATCCTCCTGCGAACCACTCTTTGTTTTAGCTTTTGCCTTAGCAGGTGCTAGAAGGGCCTGAGCAGCAACAGACTTGGATGTGTCTGCTGGAGGATTTGAATCTTTAGGAGTCTGACTTGGAGCATTTGAATTATTGGAGGTCTGACTTGGAGCATTTGTATCCTTAGGGGTCTGAACTGGAGCTTGTGAGTTCAAATCTGCCTTGCTTTTAACAGGAGGATTTTGGTTCTGGTCTGCTGGCTGGGGGTTTGAATTGGCTGAGCTGGTGTCATTAGGATTTGGACTGACTGGGCTAGCGTTACTAGCACTAGTGGTATTATTAACATTAGTGGGATTATTTGCCTGTCCTCCTGGGATGCCTGCCAACCCTGACGTGTTTTGATTGTTGCTAGGGACATTCTGATTTTGGGTACCTGCCTGTCCTCCTGAGGCTCCTGCTGAACTCTGTGGCTTGTTTTGGTTATCCTTATCATTGTTTACGTTAGTGGCGGGAACACTGGCTGTGTTCCCAGCACTTGGAGAAGGAGGGGCAGAGGCTGGCAAGGGGGAAGCCGATGACTGTGTTCCCTTGTTTTGCTGTGAAAGAGACTGCTTCTGAGACACAGAATTTTTCCTAGCTCTTACAGAACCTGGTTTTGAATTTTTCACCAATAATGCCAAAATTAATATGAATATTAAAATCATGAGGCAAATATTAAAAATTGTGAGAAGAAAAACAGTTTTACAAGAGCATGTGCCTAGGCAAACAGTTGGAATTCCTGTCTTAGGCTGAATAACTCTCATTAGAGCCATATTTAAAGCAGAATTTCCATTGATTGTCACATTATTGACCAGAGCTCCTGTAATGTCCTTGGTAATATTTTCAGAGATATTAAAACCAGCATAACCAAGAATAAAATCACCCCAGCTCCAGAACATATCTGAAACCTTAGCTTTAGCCTTATTATAAGCCAGATCAATGAAATAAGCAACAATTTGACCTTTTAACCAACTAAATACCAAGAAAACAAAACCAGACCAGAGCAATGCACCAACCAAATACAATAGCTGCTTGATTAGCTTCATCTTAATTCCCAGAGCTAATTTCCACTCACTGAAATATCTAGCCCCACGTTGGGCGCCAATTAAAAATGTGATGGTTTGGGGGTTACCCCGCCCCCCCACACTTTTGAATTTGCCCCAGCTAACTCAGACGGACCCTGGGAATATAGATGAAGCAATTTATTTACAGCTAGCAGAATTTACAAGCAGCTATTTACAATATATACAGTTATATACAATTATATACAGAAATATACAAAGGATAAACAATACAAAAGCACAACTCCCCTCCCAGAAACCAAGGTCCCCAGGAGGGGCTCTCAAACCACCCCAACACCTCCCCCCGGCCCTCTCAACCTTACCCCAGTTCTCAGGAAGAAGAGAGGTGCAGCCAAGAGGTTAGGGAGCAGGGTTAGTAGGAGCAGGGTTAATGAGATGTGACCAGGTCTAAGGCAAAAGCAAGAGTGAGAAACAAAATGGAGAATGTTTTCTTCTTCTTCCCAGAGTTCTCAGCGAGACTGTGAGAGAAGTTGACATCAATTGTTTTTCATTTCACTGCCCGTTATCTAGTTCTGTTACCAAAACATTCCAGCTTGCTTCAAACTAGCACAGCTGTCATAGTCACTGTGAAGCAAAGCATGGAGGAACTTTGTCAAGTATTTTACCTGAACTTCAATAGTCCAGATGTACTCCTATATGTTCTGTGAAAAACATTGAATAAGTACTAAATCTTGAAGAGGGTACTTCAGCATCTCTTCTAAACACCAACCAGAAGCAGAGATAGTCAGATTTACCAACTCCATTGATTGTATAAGGAATTGGCTGAATGATCACATGCAGAGAGTGGTGATCAAGGGCACAATGTCTACCTGGAGACCAGTGCCAAGTGGTGTCACTCAGGGGTCAGTGCTGGGACCAGTGCTGTTTAACATCTTTGTCAGTGATATGGACAGAGGAACTGAGTGAGCCCTTGGCAAGTTTGCAGATGATCAAGCTGTGTGGCACAGTTGACTTGCTAGAGGGCAGAGATCCATCCAGAGGGACCTGGACAGGCTGCAGAGGTGGGCCCAGGCCAACCTCTTGAAATTCAACAAGGCCAAGTGTAAGGTCCTGAACCTGCGTCAGCACAATTCCAAGCACAAATCCAGGCTGGGTGCTGAATGGCTGAGAGCAGCCCTGAGGAAAAGGCTCTGGGGGTCTGGGTTGGTGAAAAGCTCAACATGAGCTGGCAGTATGAGTGCAGCCCAGACAGCAACTGTGTGCTGGACTGCATCAAGAGAAATGTGGCCAGCAGGCAAGGAAAGGGGTTTTCCACTTTTACTCTGCTCTTGCCAGACCCCACCTGGAGTACTGTGTACAGTTCTGGAGACCCCAGCACAAGAAGGACATGGAACTGTTGGAGCGAGTGCAGAGGAGATGATCAGAGGGCTGGAGCAGTTCTGCTGTGAGGACAGGATATGAGAGTTGGGGCTCTTCAGCCTGGAGAAGAGAAGGCTTTGAGGAGACCTAATAGTAGCCTTTCAATATCTGAAGGGAACCTACAGGAAGGCTGGGGGGGAACTATCTACAAGGTCTTGTAATGATAGGACAAGGGGTAATGGATTTAAACTGGCAGAGGGGAGATTCAAACTAGATGTTAGGAAAGGGTTCTTTACAGTGAGGGTGGTGAGACACTGGCACAGGTTGTCCAGGGAGGTTGTGAATGCTCTCCCTGAAGGTATTCAAGGCCAGGTTGGATGAGGCCTTGAGCAACCTGTTATAGTGGCAGGTGTCCCTGTCTGTGGTGGGGGGGTTGGAACTGGATGATCCTTGAGATCCCTTCCAACCTAAACCACTCTATGATCATAACTCCATTTCAGGAGACTTTCTAACCTTTCTCTCTCCTCGGTCACCTCCCAGTGTTTTTGCCATGGGAGAAGAGAAGTTAAAGTCTGAGAATATCAGCTTTCAGGGAGATAAAATCAGGTTTCTTTAAATAGCTACAACCAGGGCTGCTATGTGCTACTTCTATGCACATAACATTTTTCTGGAGGGGAAAATTTGAGAAATACCACTGTTTTCATAATCTTAGCTAGCTAAAATAGTTTGGCTTTGGTTTTTTATTTTGGTTTGGTTTAATTATTTAAAAAGTACAAACTTTCACAACTGTACAGCTCTTTTTACTAAGGTTTGAGATTGCAGAGCTCTACAGAAGGGTTGCCTGCACCTCTGTATGTAAAATGCATAGCTCTCAGTTTTGTAGCTTTTTGTTGAATGACCTGGAATTCACAGTTTCTGGTGGATGAGTGGCACAGCAGACAGACCAAGCAAGCTCGTTTCTATTCCTAGTTTTGCCACCTACTTGCTGACCTGGGGTGATTCATATAAGTTCCCTGTGCCCTTTTATCCTCGTCTGTAAAATGAGGATATTGACATTTACATATCTTTATAAAGTGCTTTTAGATCTATGGATGAAAAGTGCTAAGTAAACCAAAACTCTCAATTAAATTAATTGGAGAGAAGAAGCTAGGTCAGTGTTATAGCAAGGTTCATTTATACACCTCTTAATTTCTTTCGTCTCATGTCTCAAATCCTATTTATAGTTGAAATTACTACTATATCCTTTCACCTGTAAAAGTAGTCTCTCTGGGGCAGATATGAAGCATACTTTTATGCTAGAAAGGAAGAAGCAGTAGTCTCTTTGGGACAGATGGAGCATACTTACATGCTAGAAAGGAAGAAGCTCATGGCATTTCCCACACAGATACAAGAGTTGGATTAAGGGCACTCAGTCCCATGTGTTTGTGGTACAAAACTGTCATACAAGTACATCACCTTTAAAAATATTTTTAAAATCCAAGGAGAGACCTCTGGCATTGTATCCAATTGCACAGTCAGAAAATAAATTATCAAACTCATACGTTGATAAGGGAATATTTGAGCTTTGCTGGTGGGGAAGGAAATTGTGAATGCTATTCTCTTAGTGACCTTTCAAGGTCATAATTAGATCGGTGCATGCAAATCCACCTCCTACCTCAGTTTGACTGCAGAAGAAACTGTGCTGCATCTGCAAAAGGGTCCATATATTAAGCTTGCCCCTGGTCCATATGGTTTCTCCTGCAATTCTCAACTGAGGGGCACAATTTGTGTGTGTGTGTTCTTGCAGAGAGATATACGTCGAAAAAAGTCCTGTCATTTTCATCTTATCAGTGGTTACTTTCATCACCTGAAGGTTGTTGTGTTCTTTTAGAGGGGTTTTTTTTAAATGATTCTTGAATATCTTCCTCCATAATAGTAAGAAAACAGATTATGCATAGAAGCTGTTTTGTTTTGAAAATTTTGGGAACAGATGCAATCCAGGAGCTGTGATCCCTGCACAGCTCAGAGATCAGAAGTAATAAGAAGCCTCTGAATTATCTCTCTTCTGTTCACAAAGCTTGCACTTAATCTGCCAGGCTGCCTATAGCTGGAACTCAGTAGAATACACCAAATATCAGATATGTGCTTGGCTCACACTATGTGCAAAGGGGAGTTAACACTGAGAGAACAAAGAAAGTAGGGCAGGCACCCTTAAAACACAGTTGGGCAGGTGTTCTTGAAACTTTCTCTATACAATATAACTTAGGCTATAAATTTCACTGTGTAGGGAGGAGAAAAGAGAGCTTTGCAGTTTAGTATTCTCTGTGTAGCCTAGAATTTTCTGTGCGGATGGGATAAGTGTTCAGATGTACACCGCACGTCTTAGGTGTTTGGCAAATTGGTTAAGAAGTGCCAAAATGCAGGGTAGTGCCCTGAAAAAAAAAAAGATCACTAGTACTGGACTGACTATTTCTGACTGCTTTGAGTTGTCCAGAAATTTTAAGACAAGTAGGAAACAGCCTGGAATATAGCTATTTTACTAGTGTGTAAGTTTTGATTGACAGAAAGTAATTATATTTAATGTTCACACAATTTTAAATATCGTGTTTATATATAATTTGAGGTGTTTTAGCAACACTGACTTCCAGCTGTGCTGTCAGGGGTTGGAAGTGGGATGTCAGACAAAGAGTGATCAAATATAGGGACATGAGCATGAAGTAGGGGTTAAAGACTATAAACTTAGTGAGGCCACAGTCCCCATCCTTCTAAAGAGAGTCACACTTGCAGGAAGAATAATTAAATGCAGAAAAGGGAGCTTTGTGATGATTAACTTAGAATTACAATGAATTATTTTGATAACTAATTGAAAACTGACCTGTTGGTCACACAATGGTGTGACTATATGGTTTCCTCTAAATGTCCTCTGTGTTGTCCATCTGCTTTACAAGTGGGTCAGTTGGACAATAGGAAAGCTAAATTAAGGAAGGCTGTCCCAAGAGAAGACTTCTAGGTTAACAAGCTAAGATGGACCAGTAAAAGCTGAGGGAAAAAAATCTGAGAGGAAAATGAGTATGAAAAACACAATTCCCACATGGGATGTCAGAAACACTCATGTTACATACTGTATTTATAACTCCCTTACCTGGATTCAGAGTTACAGTGTAAGTCACTGACAGCACATATCTACAGTAATTCCCCTCACTACATAGGAGCCAATCTGAACTTCAGTTGAGGGGAGCTGGCTTGACATTATTTGTACAGTTTCAGATATTCCAGAGTAGTGAGGATGCCCCTAAAAAGACCCTCAGAAGGCCAAGGGGAGTCCTACTTAGGGGTAGCATTCTGCTCAAAAGGTGAGAAGAGCTGAATAAAAGCCAGCAATTGAGCATCTGTCAAATTCTCCATCAATTATCGTTTAAATCAAACTCCAAACATTCCCTTTCAACCTCATGAATTTTTTTCCCTTGCATTTGGGGATATCTCTGTCCTTCTTGAACTCTCCTCGGTGTCTGCACCAATGCTGCAGTATCACCTACTTAAGAAGGACACTGAACTGCTGGAGTGAGTCTAGAGCAGGGCCATGAAGACGCTCAGAGGGCTGGAGCAGCTCTGCTGTGAGGACAGGCTATGAGGGCTGGGGCTCTTCAGCCTGGAGAAGAGAAGGCCTTGAGGAGACCTCGTAGCAGCCTTCCAGCATCTGAAGGGGCCTACGAGAGGGCTGAGGAGGGATTATTTGCAAGATCTTGTAATGACAGGATGAGGGCTAATGAGTTTAAACTGGCAGAGGGGAGATTCAAACTAGATGTTAGGAATGGGTTCTTTACAATGAGGGTGGTGAGACACTAACACAGGTTGTCCAGGGAGGTTGTGGATGCTCTCTCCCTGGAGCTGTTCATGGCCTGGTTGGATGAGGCCTTGAGTGACCTGCTCTCATGGGAGGTGTCCCTGCTTATGATGAGGGACTGGAACTAGATGATCTTTGAGGACACTTCCAACCTAAACCATTCTGTGATTCAGGAGGGACTCACTAAAGCTGTTCTGTGCCTTTGGGAACACCTGCAAACCTCAGAAAGTGTCGTCTCAGTGATGTTATTCAAACTCCTCTAGAAAATTCAGTGCAAGTTAGATGGAACAGATAAGTGCTAGAGACTTGCTTTTATGTCCCATAGGTTAATGTAGTGGTGGAGCCAGCTGGTGATTTCACACTAAACCACTGGAAGGACAGTGAAGTCGATTTCCCCAATGAGGTAAGAATATGGCATTAAACTTCTTTTCCCTTGTCGAGGGGGCTAAGGACATTCATTGTGTTGACTGTTTTGTTGTTGTTGTTTTAATTTAAAAAACCCAAACAATCCCAACCTTTATGATCTTCATGGATGCTGTACTGAGATTAAGGGGGTTTGGTTTTGTTGTTTTTTTTTTTCATCCAGGAAAAAGTTTACAGTGAGGTTCTATTTTGCTGTAAAAATATCTTCCAAACATATCCTGAAGTGTTTTTTTTTCCCAAAGTGGGTTACTATGCCACTAGCCTATTTGTTTCCCTAGTACTATTTGATGTCACATAAGTATTTTTGCAATCAAGGTTGCTCCTTTTCTTAGACATAGGAATAACAAGCTGAAATGCTAAGGAGCTGCTAGATTGATAAATAGTTGAAGGGCCAATCCCAGTTTGTTGCTTCTCTAAAACATCCTGGTTTCAATCCCTTTTCCACTTACATTTTCACAATTGCTATATTTTTTGAATGATTGTGCAGAGAATAGTTAACTAATGAATGAGCTTGAATACTCCATCCTACGTCTTGTTGTGTGGATTAGAAGTTTTAAGGAGCAGGTAGTATCCAGGGAAAGTAGGACAAAGAACTGATCTGAAGCCAAGAAAGCAGAATCACAGACTTGGATTTAAGAAAAGCTTTTGAGTAGAGAATAAGGTGGTACACAGTGGGGCAGCAAGAGCAGACCATTTACAAAAGCTGCAGTTTCTGTAAAACATTAAAAGGAGGCAAACTCTGTGCTGGTGCCTGGAAGCCTGGTCAGATGTAGAGTGAGGCAGCGAGAAATGAGAAGGCTAACTCTTGCCAAATAGTAACACATCCCTCATCTCCATGGGGAATGCTGCTATAACACAACAGTTCAGGTCTTGTGCTGCAGCCAGGTTTTAAAAATGTTGAGCTGTTCTTGACAACCAGTCTGGCATCCAGAAGTCAACTGCTTTTGCTCCAGTGTAGATTTACTGATTGCAGATGAATTTGGGTATCTTTTTCGTACATCCTGTTCTGTTGTGACCAGCTGCACATCTCTAGCTTGACTAAGTAAAGGCAAAAAACCCCAACCAGCCAAACAAAGAAACCCATATAGGTAGACTATCAGCTAAAGATACTGCTCTAGAGCGAAAAATAAGATACGCTGGCCAAGGATGAGTTTGGAGTGCGCTGTTTTGTGCTTTAAGTGCAAAATTCATGCATCTTCTTTAGTCCCTGTGATTCTTGTCAGTGTTGTTTGGCTCTTGGTTTAAGAAGCTTCTGAGGTCTGAGTTTGTACTTTCCAGTACGTAGGGTCAAAAACTCTCTCTGCTCCTCTTGCCGTACAAATCATTCTGCAATTGTTGGTGCTATCATCGCTTAACATTTCTTGTAGCCATCTTAACTGGCAGACGTAATCCATCTCAGCTAAAAACTTAAAATGTTTAATTTTGTCTGGAAAAATGTTCATGTTCTTCTGTCAGTGTAACATATGCTGAGATTTTCTTTAAAAAGAACCATGCTACTCAGATTTTTGCTACTTTTCTGCAGTAAAACACGTACCAGAATTTCTTCTAAAACTGAGCTATTGCAGGGATATCTGCTTGGAAAATAGAATATTAATTACCTCTCAGCTCTCAGAAGGGGCATGAATCTTTTAAATACCCTGTATAGAAATTCATATACCTTCTAATGCCCTCAGTGGGATTCACACTCAATCTGGTTTCCAGCACTGTCAGGAGAATGCTTTTGCCTTTCAGTGTGGTGTGCTGAGTTTTAACTGGGTGTCAGAGGACTGTCATATGTTCATTGAAGGAGACACAACACTTTCTTACCAAAAGCACTGGCAATACTGTAGTAACTAATAATGCAGAAATATTTCACAGCTGATAAAGCTTTGAGGAGGGTAGTAAGAGAAATGATGGGAGATGTGGGAGCTGAGCAAGGAAGACTGAGAAGCGCAGGAAAGGTTCCTCACCAGAGTTAGACTCCTAAGGGCCTTCAACCTATTTAAAAAGGATCATCACTCATCAGCACCATCATCATTATCTACTCGATCGGGAGGAGGAGGGGAGGGATAATCAGCAAGAGACGATCAGCGTCTTATCACCGAGCTCCTTCATTTCAGTGCTTAAGCTGCAGGATTCTTTCTGGAGAGATAATTCATATTTTATCATTAAAACTGCTGATCATAACCTCGTTAATAGATGGATATTGCTAACACACACGAAAAAAAGCTAACATGATAAAACGTAATGCTTCTATTAAATTACTTAAACTACTTTACCTTGCCTCAACATCATCCCCCTCCCTGCTGCTCCTCTGCCATCACAGACACTGCTTGTACATGGCACACAAAATCTATAAACTCTTTCCAGGAATACAAAAGCATTCTCTATGATGTTGATAAGAAACAGGACAGTCACTCTCCCCTGACATATTTGTTCTTTAAAAACAAATCAATGGTGCAGGGATTTGGCACCTGAATGCAGAACAACGGCTTGATGAGGCAAAGATTGTCTTCATTAAGGACATTAATATTCATAGAGAGTAGAAAATCTGACACAAGAGAGGACTCACTAACCTTTTCTCATATTAGATTTTTACTTCTTAACACAATTACAGTCCGGCAATGACTTAATTAATGCTGCTTTTTGTCAGACTGCTTTAAAGAGCTGTCAATTTGGTCCTGCAGAGGCTGTCAGTGAAAGAGAAAGACAGTCATCTAGGCTAAAAAGACACAGGAAGGAATTCAAACACTTAATAACATTCAAAGTGCTATGCAAAGTCACATATCAACCTGTATTAAGGAGAGTTTTTGTCTTTCCTCTCTTCCTACTTATGCTAATATTTTTCAGGTAAAATTGGGGCTGCTGCCACCTCTAATTCTGAGGTACACAGCAGAAAATGAAGAAAGGGTCATCAAATCTAATGTATTTTACTTTCAGAATATTAGGTGTACCTCAACCTCTCTATGGAGAACAGACACTAGGAGCCACTTCAGGAATCCTTATTAAATGCCTGTTAATATTGGTTGGTCTGTAGTGCAAAAAGGCTTGCACAGTGGCACCTCCTATTTTTCCTTCAACCACCAGAAGCCAGGGAAGTATTTCATCCTGTGAGGCCTAAAGGTTCTCAAAATACTGTAAATTTTAAGGTTACGAAGCTTCACAACTCTGGTGAACAGCAACTAGTTACTGTGGCTCAGCAAGTGAGTGATAACTCATTAACGTATGGCAACTCACCTGCTTGCAGTCATTGAGCCTTACTTCATATAGCTGCTACAGGGAAGCATATGGTACTGATTTTGACCTATACAGAACATGATCATGTGGTACTGGAACCAGCACTGTCCAGCCAGCTATGAGTGAGCTCTGCTTAGCCCAGCAGTAGTTCACAATCTGCCTTTTGCAACTGTTTAACATATTATTAAAATACCATTTGTTTGCCTATGTTGCACACCTGGCTTGCATTATGATGCTCAAATAGTATATGAAATTCAGCATTACATCACATGTGCCATTTAATTCTGCAGGTTTTGTTGACTCCTCTAATGAGTGTTTTAAGTAGATAATGGGAGCAGAATGGGTTTTATGCCAGCACAAACAATCAAAAAGGAAAGAATAGATAAGGCAAAGCACATGTCAGCTTTGTACGTCTTATAGTCTAGAAGAATAATTGTGTGTTTCTAGTAGAAACACCTGATTTCATCAGCACAGTCTGATCTCTGTTGGGGCAATTCTAGTACTGAAGACCATAGAAGTGATGTATTAAAAGATAATGCAGAAAGTCTGGAGGTGCTGTTTATGCTAACTTTTAAATGCTAGATGCTACTTGCCATGATGGATAGTGCTTTACAAATGTCCTAGGTGAGCACTGTCATCTCCCCACCCTTAGTGATGGGCGTATTCTCTCAGTTGTTTCCAGTATTCCCTTCAGAGGTGAAAATGAAAGTAGACAAGCAAACTGCTGCTAAAACTCGTATTGCTTATTTTCTTACTTAAAAGATGTGTGTATTATTCCTGATACATGTGTGTAAATTGCATTATAATTCAAGTGGGAACTGAAACATCTGTCCTAACGAATGCCATATTTAAGGGTCTTGCTGGGTTACAGACTTTGTGTAGGACTTGCTGTGCCATAGGCCTCTAAAAATATAGTTAATTTCTTCAGGTTGGTAGTCAATCAGAAGCACAGTTACAAAACTTCTTTAAAACGTCCATTTTTAATCTGAATTTCATTTGTGCAAAACTTTTTTTATTAGTTCATCTTTTAGTAATGTAATGTGATAAGGGAGAGTCAAGTTCTCATAAAGACATAAATATAATTAAATGTTTAAACTATTTACCTTCTAAGCTACTTACAATAAGGCACAGACTTTCCTCTGAAAACCTAGTGTAAAAAAAGTCCAGTACTACCTTGGAGAACACAGACAATTGCCCTAAAATAGTGCTCTTCTGAGTATCTTATTGGATGGGTAAGTGCATGGAGGGGACAAGGTTTTATGTAAATAGAGCCAGACCTACAAGAAATCTGTCTGTATTACCAAAAACTAAAAAAAAAAAAAAAGACACCAAGAAAATAAAGAAAATATTGAGAGAACCTGAACTCTGGATATTATGAGTACATATTTTCCCCCTTAGGAAATGTTGTTTGCTTTCAAAAATAGAGTCCTTGAAGATTCGGACTGAACTGAGTTAGGGACTCTTAATATGATTGAAGAATTATCTTGTTGACAAGTGCAGAATTAGAGATTTGAATCCATTAGCTGAAAAGGTCCACAAACATTTGAATAATGGTCTTCACAGTTTTTTTACCCTTCCATTCAAACACATTTTTTTTTTTAATGGCTTAAAATCTGGTAGTTGCAGTGTAAAAAGACCAAATTATATTTACTTGTATTAAAGGTAAGACTTTTTATTTCATATTGGAAACAGGAGGTTTGGTCTGAGCTTCTATGCTTATAGAGCTCTGTATTTTTGGCAGCTGAAAAAGTGCAAGTATTCTGTAATAAATGTATATGTTTCCTGCTTAAATCCAAAAGGAAATCCATTACATTAATCTGGTGTCAAAGGAAGAGTTTAAATAACAGATCTCCTGGAGAACATTGCTGATAGGGTGGAATTATGTTGCAGAAGTAAAATAGTTTGTGTATGAGGAGCCAGGTACTATTTTCACTACAGCATCTGAATTCATATTCAGACTTGGAATGTTTTGCCTATTTCCATCGTCTTGCATTTACCACATTCCAAAACTGGCTATTCCAAAAATACCTTATATAGGATAAATTTGGTGAGAATGTTTTCGCCGTGAATAGTCTCACACTGTAACCAGGACCCAGCCTAAATCAGCATGGGGAAGGCTGGTTTCAGACATAAGTCTGAAGAGAGAGCAAATGAGTATGTATTTGTGAGCTATCCCCTGAAGTAGGGGATTTATCTCTTCATGGGCAGATTGTAATCTCCTCCAAGGCTGCATTAGAAAGAGTGTGGCCAGCAGGATGAGGGGGATGAATCTTCCTCTCTGCTCTGAGGAGACCCCATCTGGAGTACTGGGTCCAGTTCTAGTGCCCCCAGCATGAGAGGGACATTGAGCTGCTGGAGCAGAACCAGAGGAGGCCATGAGGTAATCAGGGGGCTGGAGAACCTCCCCTATTGGGACAGGTTTAGAGAGTTGGGGCAATTCAGCTTGGAGAAGAAAAGACTCCAGGGACACCTTAAAGTCACCTTCCAGTGCCTGAAAGAGGCCTCCAAGAAGGCTGAGAAGGGACTTTTTACAAGGCCTTGTAGCAACAGAATGAGAGGGAGTGGACTGAAGCTTGGGGAGGTTAGGTTTAGACTGGACATTACAGATTTACAGATTGGATTGGATTGGATTGGAAGGGAACCTCAAAGGCCATCTTGTCCAACCCCTCTGCAGTGAGCAAGAACATCTCCAGCTACATCAGGTTGCCCCAGCCACATCAAGTATGATCTTGAACGTCTCCAGGAATGGGCCCGGAACCATGTCCTTGGGCATCCTGTTCCAGTACTCTACCACTCTCATTGCAAAGAACTTCTTCCTTCTGTCTAACCTAAATCTACTCTGCTCCAGTTTCTATTCTGCTCCACTTTTCCAGAGGAGCACCTCTCCTTTGAGGGCAGACTGAAAGAGTGAGGCTGTTCAGTCTGCAGAAGAGGAGGCCCCGAGGTGGCCTTATTGTGGCCTTCCAGAGTCTGAAGAGGGCCTACAAAAAGGCTGCTGAGCGACTTTTTAGGATATCAGGTAATGGCAAGACCAGGGGGAATGGAGCAAAGCTGGAGGTGGGGAGAGTCAGACTAGATGTGAGGGGAAAGGAGTTCAGCATGAGAATGGTGAGGGCCTGGAACGAGTTGCCCAGGGAGGTGGTTGAGGCCCTGTCCCTGGACGTGTTTAGGGCCAGGCTTGATGAGGCTGTGTGCAGCCTGAGGTAGGGTAGGGTGTCCCTGCCCATGGCAGGAGGGGTGGAACTAGCTGATCCTTGTGGTCCCTTCCAACCCTGACTGATTCTGTGATTCAAACTGGAGGCAATGGCCCCTCACCCTTTTAAACGAGCCTTCCCCGGCCTTCCTCTCAGAGGAAGCTCCTTACAATGAGGATGGTGAGACACTGGAACAGGTTGCACAGGGAAATTGTGGAAAGCAGCTCCCTGGAGGTGTTCAAGGCCAGGTTGGATGAGGCCTTGAGCAACCAGGTCTAGCAGAATGTGTCCCTGCCTATGGCATGGGGGGTTGAAAGTAGCTGATCTTTAAGCTCCCTTCAAGCCTAAACCATTCTATGATAGAAAAATGAGTTTAAGAATTTTAGATTGGTTTAGAACGTTGAAATCCATAGGGTTTCAGGCAGCAGAGGGGATTGCTGCTGCAGTGAGACATAGCTGAAGGCAGCAGGGGGGAGGAAATCTTGTTGATTTTTTTTTTTTTTTTATTCTTTCCTCCTCATTCTATTCCCCATCTTGCAGATCTTTTGTGGGTGAGCCAAATGTAATCAGGTTTGGCTCACTTGGAGGAATTAGGATGACTGAAAAGTATGCCAGATTTCAAAACAATTTCTAACAGTTTCTGTGATACTGTGTAAGCAACTGAAAATTGACATGTTGTGTTGTGCCCAAGTCAGCCAACTGCTGTCACTGAATAATTAGATTCTCTAGAAGAAGGGAAAGGGTTTTTTTTTTCCTGAACTAAATTATTAGAAAATAATGTTGCAGCTATTTTATTTAAAGATAGGCTCAAATCCTTCTGTTCCTACAAGCAGATCTTTAAAAATAGTTTGAATCTGGTCCTCAAACCCTATCTTTCATATATTTTTATATATAAAAGTATAAATAAGTTGTTTGGGTATTTTTATGCCAATATGTATGTCCCCTGAGCACGGAGAAGTTATTGTTGCAGATGGCTAATATTTTTTTATAACCTAAACTAATTATTCTCTGTTTTTACTTCATATGGCACATAAATTCTACGAATTGAGTTCTAATATCAGACATAGGTCATGATCTAATTATAGCTTGATCTGTCATGGAGTTACGACATTTGTGAGGATAGATATAGTGTCTGATTCCCCAGGAACTCCTACCTCTGCAAACTGCCTGTGAGCTAGGGGGAGAACCGTTCTGCTTTGTTAGTCTTTATGTCTCCACTCTTCTAGTAGAAGTATAAGCAACAGCACACTCAATGGGGAAAAATCACTCCTAGTGAAATAAGGTAGTGCCATAGTCTGAGGAGAGAAATCCTGGTCTGGTAGCACCATACACAGGCAATGCACTGGCATCATGCTGCTGTGAGCAATGTGGAAACGGTCCTCTAGTCTGGAGGGGAGGGTCTGGAAGACTTCATGGACAAGATCCCCAGGGGATAGCTGCAGCTTGCATCAGGTGAAGATTTGAATGGAGACTAGAGAGACTTAGTCCAGTTGTTGTGATATCATAATTTAGCTAAAACTGGAATAAGTGAAAAGAAAGAGATGGTCAAATTTTTTTTTCTCATGTTTTCCAAGCTGTCTTGTTCCTCATTTTCATAATCCTATCAAAGAGCAGCACAAATTGAAATCTGCTATTTCATCTTGTTCTAGGCCTTATCTGATAGCAGCTTGTCATTCAACACTTTCAATTGAATGCTCTTCCAATTTGGTGTTTAATTCTTACTTTTTAAGGATTTGGAGTAATTCTTATACCTATGGAAGTGCTGATCATAGTGATACTCTAAGCAACAAAAAAGCCCTGTGCAAAAACTTACGTAACAGCAATATTTTTATTCTGAAAGTGTGTTGTTGGGTTCTTTTGTTTGTTTTGGGTTTTTTTGGGGGGGATCTTTGGTTTGTTGGAGTTTTTTGTTTGTTTCTACTTCTTTTTCTCCTTTCAAATTCAGCTGCAAAAATGATACTGGAGGTGCTGGACGTAAGAATATTCTTTCTCCTTGAAAATCCCACCCCTTTATTTTTTTAGAGGCAGCTACAAAATTCTTTATGTTTTCCTTTGCGCTGTCTAATAGACAGTTTATTCTAGAGAATCCCAAGCTATATATAAAAGTCTGTAGTAACTTCAAGGTTGATGATGACTCTTTATTTTCCGTGGGGAACACTTTCTGGAGGAAATCCTAGGAGGTAAAGTAGCTTTCTTCAGAGGGTCTTAACACAAGAATTAAGTTTTGACCATCCTATTCTGCAACATACAAGCTATGCAGAGTACAAGGGAGTAAAACTCGTCTTTTTGTATTTGCCAGCTTGGGTAAAAATATCTCTTTTCTTTATTTTTTCAAAATTATTTCATGTCTGTGATGCCCTTAATGTGACTTGGTCTTGCAGAGAAAAGTGCTATGCTTCTCATTAGTACTTTGCAGTTATCCCTTCCCTGGCTGAGATGGAAGGGGCTTTAAATCATGTGGGAGAACAGGGAAGAGAAAAGAGAGAAAACAAGCTTTTTGAACCCTGTAATGTAAATTTGCAGACAATTATTCATTATTAACTGCCTGAAGCATCACACCTCTCTCACCTTTGCTGGAATGTCTGAACATTAGGGTAAACAACACACTGCTGTCTTATCATAATGCGGTCTGCTTCACTGCAGCAAGAACTTGTCAGAAACAGATTGTGATGTTGACTTCTCAATAGGGGAAAAAAAGGGCCTAAATTAGACTTCTATAAAAAGAATATTGCATATTTATTTCCACAATAACACCAAGGAAAAACGTTAGTCAAGAAGCAAGCAATTGGGTGAATAAATAAGCTTGTCTTTGTTCTCATCAATTAAGTTATTACATCAGTTGGAAAACCAGTGAATTATAATACAGATGTTTAATGAAACACTGCTGTGCCTATAAGTCAAACTCCTATTTTGTGGTGTGATTTTGGCTGCATAGTTTTGTGTGTGTTAAACCGTATTTATTAGCTGATACCCATTATTATTTTGAGCAAGGTATAATTCAGTTGTCAGGCTCCAGCTCTGGGAAGGAGATTTAATCAGTGAGAGCCCGCTTTGCTGCTGAGCATAAAACAATGCGGGTTTCATGAAGCAATCACACCAGTGTGAAAAAATGGGATTAATTAGTATTGTACAAGAACAGGCAGCATGCTCATTAAAACCTTGTGAGCTGCCTCTTGATAAACTGCCACTTGATAGGGCCGCATTAATGTGACAAGGCAAAGACTTTATTTCCAAATCCTTTCTGATTATATCTCACTTTTAAGTTACCTGAATTGACTCTCTAAGGCTTTTGGAATACAAAGATCAAAATTGCAGCAAGAGATCCCCAAGACACCTGGACAAAGGAGCCATGCTCAGATAGTAAGGCTTCAAAAGACAACTTTTTTTTTTTGAACTCCCATTCAAACATAAATCAATAGCTGTACAATGAGGCAGCTCCAAAGGTGGTAAATTTGCATTTACACTCAGCAGGTTGGGCTGGAACGTATTTGACGATTAGCAGCTATCTAATGAATCCCTTATAACTCTGTGCCTATCTGCTTACCAAGAGATTCATGTGTTTGTCAGTATGTAAAGTCTTATGAATATTCTTGCAGCTGCAAGTGTGCTCTGAGGAAAGAGGGAAAAAAGGTAGCAACTCCCAGCTGTACGTCTGTTTCTTGTAGTTTGGGTTGGCCACTGAAGGACTTGTGGTCATATTTCTTTTTTATCCTTTCTTTTAGAAACACTCAAACTAAAAATGTAGATTCCCACTAGTGGATTTGTTTCTACATGACAAAACATAATAGGAGACATGCCTGAATACCAACAGTAAATGTTGGATAGGGTGTATTTTTGATCTTGTGTGTTATTTTCCTTTAGGCATAATGTTTTATTCCTTCCTGAAATTGTAGTGGTTCTGATGATTTACTTACACATGATCTTGGGTACTTGTGTTGAGGGTTTTTTTCCTTTACTTTTGCAAATTAGAAGCTATAATGAAATTATATCTGAACTTCTAATAGTTAACCAAATCTATCAGCTGTTTCAAGATGCATAGGTGCTCCAAGATGCTGACTTTCCATGTAGCTTTAGCTGACATTGTATGTAAGGCAATTGTAATGCAATACAGTTACCTGTCAGCATATATTTGTAGGTGTGGAGAATGCCACTCAGAGAACAGAGATCTCATATTCCCTGAAGCTTTTCTCAACTATTTTATTTTTAAGCAAAAACATCTTGTTAAATCTCAACACCCTATTAAATAATGCTATTCACCATGAAGTCTGAGTATTCAGTTACCAATTATAGATTGTTTGCAACTGTACAGGTGTAATCCCACCCATAGCTACCAGTGAAAGGCATCAGTCGGGAGGCAAGGTACCTGAGCTGGCTACATATGGATGAGTACAATGCTTTACAAAGTGATGTGTTGCAATATTATTAATTTAAACCCTTAGATTTCATTGTTGTGATCTGGGCTACATGATGCAATGCAAGATGACAGCCATTGAATTAATAGAAAATGGGATTCATCTCTTGAAATTTCACACAAAATAGAAGCAGGAGACAGACAAAATAAAAGGAGATGGATAGACAGACTGATAATGCCACTAATACTTTTAAATTTAGACTGAATGGGTGAGATAATTCTAAAACACTAATGGTATTTATCAACAGTGTGATAGCTGGGGGTGGGGTGGTGGTGGAAATCACACTCCTTCCCTCTCTGGCTCTTTCTCCCTTTTGCTGATTGCTTTGTTGAGCAAGTCAGTGAATATTTTACACTTTGTTTCTTTTATTTTAGCAAATGAACTGCCTCGAGCTAATGTAGTGTAAGTGGAAATTTCAAGCACCAATGTCTAGCGCATGATCCAATAATAGGAACTTTCTTTCCCTCCTAGCTCTGTAACATAGTGTAGCAGCAAATTCCCCAATGCCTCCAGGTAGTCACATGCCTGATTTATGATTATAAACTATAGCTCTGGAAGAGGTTAGCTAGGTAGTTTAAATCATTGCTTTTTCTCTAATGAACTGGGGTCAGAGAGAAAGTACTACATGCAACAGCCTTATCTGGTTGTTACTTATGCCCTACATACTACTCCTCCATGTTTTCATTGTGATACTGTTTTTACATAATCTTAGCTGCTAATGCCATTTTAACAAATCATGTTACTGAAAATTATTTGAAATGAGTTTTCCTGCTGTTTGGTTATCAATCATCTTGGTGCAAATTGGAGCCAGGCACCTATTTCAAATGCAGTGTGGACAGCATCAAAAATGGATAAA
Source organism: Pogoniulus pusillus (assembly GCF_015220805.1). Lineage (NCBI taxonomy): Eukaryota > Metazoa > Chordata > Aves > Piciformes > Lybiidae > Pogoniulus > Pogoniulus pusillus. The sequence goes on along the minus strand of NC_087292.1, from coordinate 9,618,226 downwards.
CAAGACAAGGTAGATTATACCCACAGATAGCATAAGAAGTTTCTTTTCCACTAATAATATGTTGTAATGTTAGACTCCATTCTTGTCTGATATCTCTATGAGGTCATTGTACAAGTATTTAAAGAGATGGATATGTTAAAGATGCCCGAGGTATGTAAATATAGCAATATTATCACAGATGAGTGTGATTCCAGACTAATGTTATTAATCCCATCCTTCCATGAATTCTTAGCCAGATTATTATGGAAACTGAAGGTACTTCTTATGCAGATTAGTCTTGCACAAATAAGAGTTATTCAGCAGATCACAATAAGTCTTACTGACCTTGACAACAGTGCTATGGTCATATTTTCATATAAATAAACTCTTACATGCAATTTCCCCCAGTGGATAGAGTGTAGATGGACTTTTTCTGGCACAAGGCCTGTTAGCCAATTTTTACTTTGAAGTCCATTATTTATAACCATTTACAAGACACTACTATTTGATTTTCTGTGCCATTCAGTAGCCTAATGGAGTATCAGACACTTAATGCATGCTCACACAACTCTTGTCCTTCAAGCGCATCAAAGCAACTGATCATGTCATGCTTTTCTTAAAGTAACCCATATTTTGGGATTAGTGAGGTAAAGGTCTTCCTGTCAGCAATTCTTCATATCAGTAATTCCAAATTAAGAGTTTGGTAGTAGAGGTATCTCTCCAGTAGCCACGCATCTCTGCAGAAAGATTAAGCTTTGGACGTCTGCATCTAGAAGGATTTCTAAGCAGGATAAGCAACATTATTTTAATAATCTAGTTGCATTTGCAAGTGACTTCCTTCCATCAGCTAAAGCTTCAGGCAAATGAAGTACACGGATTTGTCTCTTGCTTTTACTTCCACATCTAAGGCCCAACTTTGATAGAAGCTGTGTGTGATCGATTATAATCCCTGAATTCTTTTGTACAGTATTGTTACTTGGCTAGCTGTACTCTTGGATGTGGCTGCTTACATGAAATTTGATGCACCCATCCCGTCTGAACAGCATCCTATTTTTCAGACTACTTCTCTGATTTGTCACAGCCATTTTGAATTCCAATCTTGTCTTCCAGCATACTCGCAATTTGATGTTGTCTGCAGACGGAATAAGCATAATCTATTCCATCAATGAGGTCACTAATGAAAATATTGAGTAGTACCAACCCCGGTCCCTGTGGAACCTCGCTTCATACAACCTCCCGTTCTGGCCATGAGCCTTTGATGACTACTCTGAGTACAGTTTTGAAACTGATTTTGAATCCACCCTAGCATTGTTTATCTGCATTGTGCTTCATCCACTTAAGTACAAGATATCTAATAGCAGTCAGAATTTTTTTTCTGATTTAATGACATCTTATTGTTTCTGTCCACAAAACTCCCTTCTGTGCAGAAGAAAATTATTGGTTCAACAGCCAGTCTTCAAGAAAAAAAAGGTCAAATTCTTCTGCTCATTATCTTTACAGAATCTAGATTTTTTTTTTCAGAGTTTTCCCAGATTTTCTAAAAACACCTTTAAATCCCCCTACTCAGTTCAGAATTACAGCTCTTCCATCAAAGATTCAGTTTGGACCTTGTGTAGCAGTGAGAAATATTTCTCTACTGTAAATCACTTAGTCTAGAGAGAATCTTCAAGCTATTTTCATACACAATCATACACGGACGTAATTTTCTGTGATGTCTACTTCAGTTATTGCATCACAACAATTTCTCACTATGGAGCAGCAGGTTTCATTCATTCCATCATCAACCATAAATACGGGTTATGGCTGGAACAGGTCATGAAAGTTACCCCTGGGAAGACCATGTATCATATTATCTGTGAAGAAAATGGGTTCTAAATTGCATTCTTCTAACTTCTAACTCGGTTGCTGCATAGTTTGTTTCTGAGCATGCTAAATGACATTCTTAACACCAGACATACTGGATAGAAAATGGTGATTCAGAATGTTTCTAGAATCACAGAATAACTGAGGTTGGAAGGGACTTCTGGAAGCCATCTCGTTCACCTGAGGAAGTTTCAGTTGACACTTAAGACTGTAACCTACCCCAGAAATTAGATTAGTAAGAATCTTTTAAAGTGTGCTTAAGTGGCAGTAGTCTTTTGATATGGCATAAAAATCAATAAGTTATGTAGTTTAAGAGACTTGGAGGTGCTTCAGTTATCTCTGTTTCATGCGCACTTCTGAGGAAGAGGGGAAAAAAATGTATTTAGATTGACCTTCCAAACTTAAATTCCCAAATCCAAAATTATTAATTACTTCTCCCACTCTTAGCAATATGCTTACTTGCCTACACTAACAACCTGTCAGGGAAATTTTGCAAGTTAGTCTTCATGTCAGCTGATGGTCTGTTACAATGACTGTGAAGGGAGACAGTGAAAGGTTGCTGGCTACAGTATATGTGGAGAGAGTAAAAGAATACATCAGTTAGGTGTGCTTTCTGTCTCTGCTTTGTCTTGTGGGCTTGAAGCTTTTACTTCTGAGCTTTTACTTCCAAAACTGCCCAATTACTTCATCTAACTTGTGCATTACAATCCACCTGATCAGAGAAAAGTGTGATCAATGCTTAGAGGGACCTTTGTCCAACTTCTTCAAGGCTATTCTGTGCAAGCAGCCCTGGCAGACACACTAACTTGTACTGAGCTCTCAGCAGCATGATCTTTTATTCCCACAGACTCTCCATGAAAACCGGCAGAGAAGAGCCAATGTCTTGGGGATCTTGGAAAAGGGGAGCACCTCTGTATACAGCCATGGTGCCACAAGAAGCCACTTCCGTCTGTATGGAACCACTGATTTTCCAACCCAGCTCTCAGGTAGGACATCTTGTGATGTCCATTTACTTATTCAGGAAATAAGTAAAAGTTGTTACAAAAAAATTTAAATGCATCTGCAAAGGTAAAATTGGAGCATGCACATTGGTGAGTGTTTCCTTGTCCCTGGTAGCAGCAGTGCTTAGCCAATATTCTTTGGATGAATTTGTATACTCGAACTTATCACATGAGATGATTATGTTACCCTTCCAGCTGCACTCCAGTTCTGGTTACTATTATTTTAAATTATGTGTCTCTATATAATGCTTTCCCTAGAAGAAAAAAAATTAACATATTGTCTTATATTAAGCAATCAACATTCACAGAACTCGAGTATCTTAGTTATCCTTTATAGTTATCCTTATGTGATGATATAAAATACAAATAGGCATTACCCATTATCAAGTTACATCTTTGAGGACCTGTCTCTTTTTCTTTCTGCTAGACTGAGAAAAGCTTCAGCAGTTGTCACGAACTAATCTTGTGTGTTAATCTATTATTTCTATCTTGAAAAGCGCAAAATGATTCCCTTAAGAAGAAATCCTTATGATACTCATTTAAAAGGAGCTAAAGGAAACCACCCAGAATTTTAACCACTCAAGTTTAGAAAATTGAGCTGGGTGTCATTTTCATATTTTGCAGCTGATGCTACACCATTAAGTTTAAGCAAATTTAAAAACTGAAGCCATAATCTGTACTATAATATTGATATAGCCCATACCATTTTGACTTTGCCAATCAGGCAGAGTATTTCAACAGCTATCAGAAGGATAATTCTCACATGGTTTGGTTGAAGAATTAGGCATGTTTGAGGGCTATTCACTCATTCCTGGAATATCAGGAGCTGATCATCCACGAAATATGTTGCCTTAAACCAGAATCTGGTTCAATACAGTCAATGCTTCTAGATAATAATAATAATAATTATTATTATTATTATTATTATTATTATTATTATTATTATTATGTTTAAAATAATTATATTTTAAAATAATAATTATTTTTTTAAAAATAATGCTGCAATATAATGTTACCTACCTAAGGATGCTGAAGGAACTCTGATTTAGAGACAAACTCTCAAATGTCAGACTAAGCCTAGGATAATGCTTGTAGTAGCAGGCAAAAAAATCACCTGGTGATTAAGGCCTTCTCTAACAACAAAATTGCATTGTGGATCTCCTGGACTCTGAAGGGAGTTCAGTTTGCTGGTGTTTGGAATAATCAGGGGGCTGGCAATGTAATATATATTCTGGACCACTTTGTCCACATGTTATCGGAATGCCTACAACACAAGAGTTATGGGAAGTATATCATCGCCCCCAAACAGGAGTTTATACAGAATATCACTCTGCCATAGGATCCCTTTATCTACATTCTAGATGGCCTGACAATAACTCCCCAAATACCTGAAGCCAATTTTAAAAGGATGCTAAGAGCACTCTAATAGCTGAGTTATTACTAGTAAAGTGTAAATCAATGCTGTGTACATTCCAAGGAGGAAGAGCAGGTCTGAATGAGTTTTGTTTTAATGGAATGAGTATTTTGGACACATTCTGCATATATGGAGGTAATTTCTGCATGTATGGTTTCATATTCTACAATCAGGTCTACTGTCCTCTCCTTCTCTGTTAACAAAGGTGAGTTTAAAGCAAACCTGTGCTGCTGCTGTTTTTAATTAATGACTGTGTTAACCTTGTTAGTTTTGCTACCTAAGTACCCTAGTGTGAGCCTAAGCTGGGCTCACATGAGTAGCAAGAGGAGGGACAGAGAATGTAACGTTGCACCCCTCAGCCTGCTCATCCCTTGTGTGCTGTACCCTGGCTGGTGCAGCACAAAGATGTGCCTACCCAGCCCCTGCCAGTCTTCCCCTTTCCCTCTCTTGCTGGCCCTTAGCTTCTACCCCTTGGTCTCTGGCGCAGTACTCTGCCAATTCTACTAGCCAATATTTCTTCATGAATTTAGCAGTGATGAATAGGTCTGTCAGGCACTTTTGGTGGATTGTATGCTAACACACACCAAAAATATTAGTTGAGGTCGTGGGCTGTGCCTAGTTCTGGGGCGTAGGTTTTCTCGTTCCTGATTTATATATAGCAATCTTACGACAGCCACTTGAGTCAAATGGGGTGTAAATCTTTTAATTTCTGCTCATCTTGAGAAGATTCCGTACTCTGAATACCAGGGATTTTTAGGGATTACTAGTGGGGGCCCAGTTCTGCATGTGATCCTCTATCTTTACCCGTCTCCAGTTATCCAGAGATAATCAGATATTAGAGAAGGTTGGAAATTGGTCTCCTATTAATAATTAAAAAAAAAAAAAGTGATAAAAGACTCTGATCTTGCCAGTGTCATAAGTAATGTCACTTAGTAAAGTGACTGGCACTAGCTGTAGGCTCAGATATGCCAATTATAATTAAAGCCATTATTTTCAAATACAGTTCAGTTTATTCCTGGTGAAAAGTAAAGAGAATTTTAGAGTGACAAATCTCTCTGGAAAATGCAAACCTGATGGAAGGGTTTACCTGTAATAATTTGGTTTCAGATTTGAAATGGATATTATGCTAAAACACATTCTTCAAAATGAGTGTTGACCAACCTAACATACTGTACAACATTGGAATATGCATGTGCCTGTCAGGATCATTTTGAGAAAGGAAAAGTTACTTACAAGGCAAAAGTGACATTTGGGTCTTAGATCAACAGCCTTCAAACATGTGGAGTATGGCTTTCGGAAAGGTACCAAATTGTTATTATCCATTGCAAATCTGATGCCTGTTCACAGCTTTCTAGAAGGATAACCAAATTGCCACCTATTTTTCAGAATTATAACCAAAGATGATGCTTTAAAAAAAAAAAAAAAAAAAAAAAAAAGTGAATTTTTATTCTATTTCAGGGAATTATGGCAAGCTGTTGATAAAACTGAGGGTTTGGCTACAGTAACGTAGAGATAACAGGTATCTCTTCTAAAGCTGTATTATAGACTGAGAACCTAGTCACCCTTGGAGGGTTTCTTCCCTGAAATGAATGGGATTCTTGGAGATGATTGTAGGAGAATATTAAAAGACAGCCATAAGGAAGACAGCCATAAGGTAGCTGTCTCAAGAAGCAGCTGTTTGAGTGCAGCTTTAAGCTCAGGTCAAAAGCCACAGGAAGGGGAAGGTGTGCACTATATCAGGCAATCTCCCAAACACTCTGAACCCTCTACTCTAGAATATGTCCTAGAGGAGCAAGCAGTTTGAAACTGCAGCTGCTCTGAAGATGCAGGTCCTGTCACTGGCAACCCAAAAGTGAAAGTTAACTGGCAGACGATGGAACAGAAATTTTGTCACTGACCTTTACCCGCTAGTGAGTGCGCCAGTCCTGCTCAGATCCAGTGGCAGTTAGCGTTTCTCTTACTCTGGCCGCCTTTTAGGTCCGTTTGCACAAGGTGATGGTGCATTTGTGCTCTCAGGCATTTGTTCAACTGCTGGCTCTACTGCTGGCCATCAGAGATTACCCAGAAAACCAACTGGAGCAATGATCTGAGGTCTGGTGTTAACACAAGGTATAGATAAAATTCCTGCTTGCACTGCAGGTGACTGGGGTCTAGGCAAGAAAAGTTGCTGTAGCTGAATTTTTTTCATTCTCGTCTACTGCACCAGGCAGCGCCAGGCAGCTATTTTGTCATCACTGGCAGTCTTAAAATCTTGGCTTTGTTTTCTGCCCTGTGATCTTGCGTTGATGTCCTTTATGTTCCCAAACCCTCTGTTTAAAAGTGTTTCCATTTGATATGATTAATAGCTCTTGTGAGTGCTCTCTATTAAGGACTCAAAGCTCAATTTCAAATATTTTTGTGGCGCTTCTGGTGGGCCTTGCTGGGATAAATTAAGCCTATTTTTCCCCTGATTGCTTCATTGGATCTCTTTGTAACTTCACCTTGTATTCCTTTCTGTTCGATACTTTTCGAAGTACTGGGAGTTTAAAGAGGTACAATAAATCCCAGATCAGTTTTTAATGACCATGGTAAGCCTGCTTGTAATATGTCAGTAAGCTGAGCCTAAAAGCCAATGGGGAATAGGCCATTTCTGCCTTAGTAATTGCCTCCACAGAAAGATTTATAATGTCATTATCTGAATCTACAAGAAATAACTCATAGAGCTGAAATACCCTAAAAAAATATTACAATTCTCTTAAAATCTAGTCATTCATAAATGCTAAATCATAAAACTTTTTTTCCAAGATGTTTTATGTTAAAAATAAAACACAGTCAAAATATAAATGTACGCTTTTTAATCAGATTTTTTGTTCTTTATGTTTCTGTTTTCTGTGCTGTAGTTTGGGCAGGAGAATGGTGCAGTGCACAGCCCAGATCTAGCACTGTGCTGCTGAAAACACAAATGAGCACTGAAAAGCCACAGAGAGGAAGAGCTTTCCCAGTCATTTTTCTTTATTTGTGTATGATTCCAGGGGGGAAGAGGGTTAGTTAGCACTGCAATAAAATTAATTTTAGCAATAAAAATCACTCCTTCCTTCTCCTTCCACCATTTTCCCATGAAAAACCACACTAAATGTCCTGATAAATGTACTGCAGTACTGTTTTAAGCCATTTCAACCAGCTTCCTTTGCCTTTAGCATTCCCCAATCAGAAGATATCATTCATTTCTTTCAAAAAGCAGGAAATGTACTCTTCAATTTGTCTGGTGTTTAATAAAGTGCTAGAATTACCATAGCTACCCTCATCTTCTGATGCTTAATACACTGTGAGATTTATACTAATTTCAACTAGACTATATTCTTCAGTGTAGGGAGCTTGTACACTTAAAAGGGCACTGTCAGTGTGCTTTTTCTTTTTCCTTTTTTTCCCCTTTCTTAATCATGAGCTCCTGTAAGTGAGGATGTGATTTGTATTTCCCTGAAGATTCAGAATTGTTTTAATTTTTTCATGTTGCTTGTCCTGTGTCTGCATAAGCTTGATTGTTGCTTCTGAGTGGTTTTGCTATGGATTTTTCTAATTATTTTTCATCCATTGTTTCAATAAATATTATTCACTGACATTTCCGGAGAGGCATTTTAATGCAGTTGCTTCAACTCAGTCAAGTGATTCCTAAAATCAGTGAGAAGTTTCTAGTCTGATACAGTTCAAATTAAACTTTTCCAGGGTCCAGTATCTGCTCTTAGACTGTAAATTATAGAGGCTAACACCCTTTTAAAGTGTGGTAGTTCTGTTATTAACTTGAGTAGGTCCAAGATTTCATCCCATGTCCCATACACTTCAGAGCACAGACCTATCTCTAAGTAATAAATTATTACTCATTTCTAGTCAGGATTATAAACTTTAAGATTCTTTGCTTCAAAGAAATGAGCTCCCTGAAACAGAAATTATTTCCCAGTCAGGGACCTCTGGTCTTTGTAATGCCACCTGAATCTAAGGGGTCCTTGAAAACAACACTGACACATTTGTTCCTTGAGTTTAAAAATTCTTTATAAGCAAACAAAGGCATACTTCTGCCTCCGGATGTGTATACCAATTCTTAGCAATATTAGTAGGAATATTCCCACACACAGAAATCAAAATGCACTGTAATACACCTATCATCTGCGAGCCTCTATTGTGTGCCTTGTAGCTTTAGTTTTCAATCTTCCCCTGGTTCCTGAGGCAATGTGATGTGTGCTTTTCAGCACTGAGCTCTGTGAAGAAGTCAATGACAACTAAATGAAACTGGAATTTTGGAGTGGTCTGTCTTGAGTTGATGTGTTTAGGCAAGGGAAAAAAAACAACCAAGTCTTCTATGAAAGCCTGTTTTCCTTAAAAACTACTGCACAGAGTACAGACACATTTATAATCTGAAATAAGCGTGATTCATTGTTGGTCATTAGCATTTAAACTTAATCTGGATCGAGATCAGAGTATAGAAACTAAAATTAAAATCCTTGCACTGAATTTAAAAGCTGGTGAAGAAATGGCAGAGGATGCAAGGTGACTGCCTGGACTGAGCTGCCTTGAGCCACGTCCTTAAACTGAAGGAGCACAAATTCGCTTTCATCATGTTTGCTGATAATAGGATTGTAGCAGAGAGAACCTAACGACAGCGAAGGATGAAAGAATAGCAAAATATCATTTTGCCCTTTGTGTTAGAAATCTATCCTGTAAGAACCAGGGTGAAATAGTGAATTGAGGTTGGTTAGGATTAGTCCCTGGTTATTCACTTGGTGCCATGCTTCTTCACTATTGTACATAGCAAATGTTTCCTGACAGCCTAACTAGGAATAATAAAAGGATAAAGGACTCTGGTGACATGCTGAATGTTACAATTGTTATTCCTGTTCTCTAAATGTGGTTTACCTTTGGCAGTGTCAGAGGTGACTATTCTTAGAGTCCAGGAAAGTAGAAAGATGAGCTTCTCAGGATAAGTGTGCTTACAGCTGCCATGCTCAGTGCTGCTGTCCTGCAGTGTCTGCTCATGCAAAGTCCCATTAGAGTTTATAAGGCTGCAAGTGTATAATGTGTCCTTTTGGAGGAGTTACTAAGGAGAAAGGGAATATTTTTTAATGTTTATTCTTCTTCTTGTCATGAAAATCATTAGTCAATTAGCTGTTTCCACCTTATTGTACATGAGGCATATTTTTCCATGAGATCTTTCAAAAAATATTAGCAACTGTCAAAGTAATGAATTTTGCAAGTGTATACATGAGCTTTTCTGGGATCTGATCCATTCACAATTCTGGATCCAAAGCATCTCCCAAGATTGGACTGCTGACTCGATATAGAGTGGCATGGGTGTAGGCATGAGTGCTCATTTCTGTCTCATGAGGTAGATATGCATACCACCTTATGTGTAAGCTCACTTCTGCTCCTGATATTGTGAGAATTTGGACATATGCATGATGCTTGTTACCTTAAATCAAAACACATATTTCTATAAAACATGTTGTGCAATTCCTAACCAGCATCAGAGGACAGGGCCTGCCTTATACTACAGGCTATTGTGCTACTGATATTTCTCTACTGTCATCCTCTTTTTTATCCAAGGAAGTGAGAGTTGCAAGCACAAGTCCTAGATAAGAAGTCTGTGGTGGCAAAGACTGTATCTTAGCACCATGTTTTTCACCAAGCAAGAAAAATGCTATGGCTCCTCCAGGAGGTGCCCTCTTGTTATTCCACATTGCTTCAAAAAGAATAACAAGTTCACAGGACCTCAGCACTCAAGATGCTGTGCAAGAAGACAGTGCACATTTCAGAACAGTTGATGAATACTTTCATAGCATTTAAGTAAAAACTTTTCCTTGTTTTTTTTGTTCTTTTTTTCCAAAAATTAAAAGGTGCAGAATTTAGAAAATTGTATCACCCTTAATGTTGTGTGAAATGCCTTGATCTATATAGTTGAAGTCATTAACTGTGGGTGAGAAATCTCACAATGAGACATCCTTGAGGAATGGACCCAAATAACTAATAAAAATACAGTAATTCACCTCAGGTTTCTCTGAAGAAGATAGTTCTAGGACAGAGACAACTAAATAGAATTAGATTTGCTTCTCAGCTTAAGCTAGGAAGGAAAGCTAGAGACAGACCACTACAGGGTCTCTTATGGGTCCTACACAGTTAGCAAATAGTTTGCTGTTCTGCTTTTTTAATGTAAACTCATGCAAAGATTTCAGGCAAAAATTCAAAGGTTATTTAACCTTAAGCTAATTTAGAAGCCACAACTGTGTCATGAGTAGTTTAAGGATTTATTTTTTCTTTCTGGCTTCTAATTTTGCATTGCAACTTTCCATGCTGAAAACTGACTACACCAACAGAACTTCAGTTTGGATAAATTACTCTGAGGTTGGACTATGTGTAATGTATGATAATGAAATGTAAGTGTACAGGTCAAAAGAGAAATATTTAATAGGAGTGTTTACCAGTTGGTGATGGGAACAGAGAGCTCAGAATATACCAAGACAGAGTAGTTAGTGAATCTGTCATACACATAAATCAGCCACACTCCCTCTGCATTTCTAATTGTCTCCCTAAAAAGGTTTTAGTCAACCCCTTAAAATGATGATCACACAAATGCATTTTTATATTGCCTGTTTGCTTTTAGTTATGCAAATTTGTTCAAGAGAAACGATGTACTCAGAATGCTCTGAAATTTTTAGAACCTACAGATGTCTGTGGTGTGACAGAATGTAAAGAAATAAAAAAGTCAATGCTCTCCAACCAGGTTAAGGGCATGTGCTGATCTGAAGTTTGTGGCTGGTTCCAAGTATAAGTAAAATGAGGCATTGGTCAGTGGTCTGCCTTTATAGTATCATTCAGGCACCTCATTTCAGCACTAGCTTGTTATAGAGGTGAACTAAGTTAGATTGTCTGAAGACTGCTTTCATCTCTGCAATGCTTATTATTGTTATTAGTCAATTTCTTTTAAATGGTAATAGAAAGGAACTTTCTAGCATGCCTAGATCATTTTTTAAAAGGTGAGTTAACCCTCTAAATAACCTGGGTTTAGCAATGGTGGCCAGAGAAATGGTTCAACAGCTCTGGGAAATGGAGACCTTCCTTCCGTGGGTAAATATCGTCTTTCACTGCTTGGGTATTCAGCAAGCAGCCACCACCCTGGGGTGGTGATCCTGCTTTCGGCCTTGGGCACAATACAAACAATGCTATACTTGAAAAAGATTGTTGTATGGTCTGTCACTGTTCAGGACATATATCTTGTTAGGCTCAGAGACTTTAAGATTAGGCATAAAGCTTTCAGTCAGGATTCTGTGTATTTGACCTTCACACTTGTCTTTCACAGCTGTCACTCCAGCAGATTCACAGGAATTAAACTTGAGCACAGCTCCTGCTCTATCTGGAGATGCAGGTAGGGGCAGACTTCAGGAGACATCTCTGCCTGCTTTCTCCAGTGACACATCCATCTCCACCAATCTAACAGCACAGGGAGATGGATTTTGCATAATTTTGAGGTTGCCCTTGTAGACTACTTGATTGTGATGCTTAACATTAAAAACCAAATCTAGCAGCATATCTGGAGGCTTATATAATTTTTCTGTAGACTTACATTGTGCTGTGCCGATTCTTCAGCTTGAAAAGGGCCTCAGTATACCTGACATATTGCACAAGCACTAAATTAACACACAAATATTGAAGAAGGATGTAAAAATCAAAACTCAGAATATGATACAGTAGTTTTAAGGAGTTCTGCATTGCCTTAAATCCACTACAGATCTCCTGATCATGTCAGTGGGCACTATATGGCCTGTCGTTTGTCAGACCATTTAAATTCAGTGGCTGAGCACTTAGTCTTTCGGAAAACATCCTGCATGACTTGATTTACAGCACTGTAGAGCTGATTAAAAAGTCACTCGTTAAAAAGGTATCTTTTATTATAATTGCTAAATATTTTTTGGTGTGGTTAGTGAGTTTCACCTTTAAAATGATGTATGCATTCTGGCTCTTCTCCCTAGCTGTTGAGTCAGAGCCACTGGCTCGTAGATTTGTATTGAAGTGGCAGAGGCTTTGCAGTGCTTTGCATTTTCACATGCTTGCTTTCCTGAAGTAGAGGACTATCAGCATTTGCTTCTGGATATGATAGCATTTGGAAATCTGACTTTTATTCCCAGGTATCATCTTCCTCTCTGAACTGGGAGAAGCTAACTCCTCCCCTTCCCCTTCACAATAGCTGAGTTCAGATCCACCTGTCATAAAATGTTCCACAGGTTCTGTATAAAAACACTGTGGAGCCTCCATCCAGTTGATGATGATAATAGGATTTAAGGATTTTAAGGAGACTGTTCTTCCAAATAACAGAAAATTTGGTATAATGGTATGTTCCTGGGCCTATCTCCTTTGATCTCAGGACTTCTTTTACACCCTGTTCAACTTTATTTCTCAAAATGATGGCGTCTCTGTGCTGTGTTCTTCTGTTTACTTTAGATTCATGAAAGGAATGAAATGTTTGGTCCAGATTTTCTTATTGACTCTACATATATCTATGACTTATCAAAGCTCTTGAGATCCAAAATGTTTGCCCAGAGGGTCTGTTTAGATGTAGGTGGTATCCTGCTTGGCAAGATACTGAAAGAATCACTTTTAGGCCAGTGCATCCTACATATAAAAATTACCTCTTTCATTGTCAGCATCAATTGTTTTTGTAAACTGCATCAGGGAACAGGTTGAATTAAAAAACCTGATTGAGTGGTGTGGAGAAAGTAAAGGTTATCACAATGTCATCCACTGTGGTGACTTGCTGCTTGTGTTACATAGTTTAAGATGGGACAGGGTAGTCAGAGAAGATCACAAGGTGACTAAGCTCATTTGCAACCAATTCAGCCCAGACTATGACTGTCTGGAAACATGGAGAGCAATTGTCCAATCTGTTGCAGACATACTAGAGGGAGACACACAGTGATCTACTTCGCAAAGTATGGGTGAAGCCTGAGGGGTGATCACAAGAAGGAAATAAGTCTATTCAGTAGGACTGAATCGGGTTTCTAAGCTGGTTTCTTGTCAAGCAATTTCATAGCTGAGTTGGCATTTTTAACTTGTCTCAAGTCTTGACTTGAAGTCTGTAGTCAGCCCTACAATATCATCTTCAGAGTAAGATACTGCTTTTCTAGCAGAACAAAAGAACCATTAATGACACCAATTAACCAGTGTAATTCTCATTTACACCTCTTTATTACCTTCCACACACAGTATGTGATACATTATACATCCCATTAATTGTTAACATACACGCAAGTCAAGATCTTTTATTATACTGGGTCATCTATCATTGATACAGAGATATAGATATTTTATAGCTGAGCCAACTAACAGTACTGTACAGCAGAATCTATAACCATTTTCACATCAAATCTGATTGTGTTATTAAGCCCTTTAGAAGTGCTTAGTATGTAATCTGGCCTCCTCCCAGAAGGTATTTTAGGAAGAGGAACAAAAAAAAAAAAAAAACAAACCCAAGGCAGAGAGAGATTTGGGGTAAACTGTGTCCATTTATGTGGTTTGTCTGGTTTGTGGTTGGGTGGGGTTTTTAAAAAAACCCAACAAAACACATTATTACCATTTTAAAGCTAGAGATAGAGGATTCTTCTGTTGCACTGTAAATTTCACTTATTTAACAAGCATAATAGTTTTCTTTTAATGAACTGAAAACATAGAGGAATTAGTCAAGAGGTAGCATTTCAAGAGAATCTAGGTGGGAATTCTGTTTTAATGTGTCAGTGGTTCTGTATTTTCAAAGGAGAGAAAAATCAAAACTCTCATGTAATGGATATGACATCCTCTGCTTATTCCAAGAACTTCAGTTAACAACTGCCTATATATTGCCCACTACCATTAACATTAAGATGCTGAAGCTTGGTTTAGGTGCAAAGTTCATATGGTTGTTCTTGCATGCTGTGATCCTAAATTCCAAATATATTTTTCTTTCTTTTTGTTTTGTAAGAGATGTTCACAGACACAGAAAATGTGTCTGCTTGCTAGAGGAAACATGAAATTACATACGCAGGCTATGTTTCCATTTTCTAGCTCTGACCTAAGGTTTGATTCCTATCTTCTTTTTGTATGTGTAGTTAAACCTGCAAGCCTTGCATGCATTACTCCTTGTCCTTGGTCTCAAAGCCCTTGCGGCCTTTGTAGCAACCTGCTACACAGGATGGGCTGAGGGAGTCGTCAGTGCCCTGAAGGAGAAGTGCATGCTGTTCCTTGCTACCTCCGCTGCCAGCCATAGTGTTTTGACCAAGAGTAGAGCTCAGCTGCCCAAATGGTTGTCTTCAACGTTGAGTGAGGTGCACTCACAAGCAGCACCATCTCCCAGGCATGACTGATGCACTGCTGCCAGTCTCCCAGGGAGTTACAGCAAAGGGGCACTCATGCAGAATGATTTTTTGGAAGCAGATACTAACAATATCACTCCTTAGCTGAGTCTAGAGACTAAGCAAGTGCTATTCTTCTGCTTTGTTCCTGAGAAGCATCAGTAAACAGCACCCTTCCCAGACAGAAGTGGGACCTGCTTCTTAGAAACCAAGCAGAAACAAATGTTTAGATTTGAGCTTTATCTGCAGTGTAAGGAGTGTTGCCAGTTACCTACTCATGGCTAAAAAAATCACGAGTGCTGCTGCACTGATGCCTGCAGTAAAAAGCTTAAATGTGATGGAGCTTAGCAAAGAAATGATGCAGGTAGTAATTAAGCTGGCAGGTTACAGGAGTCAGAGCGCCTGCCTCTTGGCTGAGATGAGTGCCTGTGTGTATACTCTTCAGGTTAGGAAAAAATCAACCATGTTTTTCTTAAGCCTCAGAGTGCATGTAGGCTGTGTTTGGACATACAGTTGTGTGTCCTGCATGCTTCTGTTTGAGTAGCTGTCAATGTTTGCTGCCTTTGCCAGCTGGTCTGGATGTCACAGCAGTGGCTTGCTGGGCTGAACCCACAGGTTTCAACCTGCCCAAATTTTTAGATACAGCAATTAGACAAAGGAGGAAGGGGAGATCATTACAGTGTTTCAGAAGCACAGACCTGCCCAAATGTGCCTGGCAACACCCACAGCAGAGGGCATTTCTTTATTTAAAGACTTGGTTTAGGCCAAGGTGTCAATAATTTGGTGCTTATATTTAGCATTTTCTGGAAAGAGATTTTGAAACTCTGTTCCAATGGTGTCTGCACACTGGTTCCTTTGTGCCTTGCTTCTGAGTAGACAGACAAAGGCATTGATCAAGTTCAGCCATGGCTATCAAGTAGTGCAGTGACAGATAAGAAACAAGACTTCCATCTCCTCTCTGTGTAGCTTCAGCCACTGGGCGAAGCTTATTTGCACCCACTCAGCTACCAAACAGAGCTGTACAAACTCTCTGCCTGGTACATGTGTTACTTGCTCACTCATGTACAAGTTTACTGCATAATAATATATAAAGAAAAGCATCTGTGCATCTGCTATGCTGACTTGTACTTCTAGTACTGTATTTCTGCTTTAGGCATAATTCACAGAATCTGGTGCTTGAGAAGTGTAGGACCTGAGAATTCCTGCGGTCCATGACTGCCGTTGGAAATGTCTCAGTAATTCCTTACATAATGCTTTGTCCCTGTGTCCTGTCCTGTTGAGCGGGGCACTGGCAGACTCATGCAGCCCTGTGTGGGCAGCACCCATATCTTTGATTAGATCTGGCATGGACTGAGCATGATAGGCCCCAGAAAACTGCTTTGCAGTATTCTAAATCCAGCTTCTATTATCTATGTTCCTTAATTAGAGCAAATGAATACTAATTATTCATGGCTAGTATTTTATCAAAATGAATGGCAGCAGCAGTTGGAGACTTTGCCCATTAGACTTATATCTGTTATATACAAGATGTTGATATATTCACTTTGTGTGTGCTGTTCTGGTGTGCAATAAGAATGGAAGCAATCTGAGACTAATGTGATGTCAGTAAACAATTAAATTCCATTGACTGAGCAGTTGATGACCCTAAATACAGAGCACAATGATAGAGGGAAAAAGAGGTTTGCATTAATATAGCCCTCACAGGAAATGTGTTAAACCACATTTAAGTTCACAGAAGCTTACTATTTGAATAACTCCCCAAAACATTGTTAGTTTTCATCGGTTTTGGTTCCTGTGACTGGATTCATTGCTAGTCAGAACTTAAAATGTAATTGATTGACACCATCACTTTTAAAGAAAGGTCCAGCAGCTGACTGTTAGGATTAGGAATTTAAAAATGCTGTTTTCATAGACAGAATAAGGCATACACACCTATTTGTCCATGCCTGGCATGTCAGTGTATACTGAGCCATTTTACCTTCTGTTATTAATGTTTTTATATGTAACCCATCACAAAAATAACTTCTTAGGTAAAAATTCTACATAGAACTTTTTTTCTGGAGTGATACAGGCTGCAAGAGATTTTCCTCTAAGAAATTATGTTTTCTAGTCATATCTTGTACTAGATCTGATTTTTTTAGATTATTCTTTAGATTATATTGGTAAATTCTGGATAATTCTGTGAGGAAACTAAGCTATACATAGGTTTCTCTAGTTATCTTGGTTCTATACTAAGATATAGGAGAGCCTCAGAGTGGCTTGTGGGAGTTAATACTGAAGAGCAGAGGTCTTATGTTGAAATCACGATTTGATGCTGTCAGCACAAGCCATCTCACCCTGCTGAAAAAAAAACAACTAAAAATCCCTTTAAGAGTCTTTTAAGAATGTGGTTTGCATGTTAAGACATTCTAGTGTCCTTTGCTGGGGTAATGGTTGTGTAGTGTCATTTTTAGAAGGGATATTAACGTTCTAAGAAAGAACATTCCCAGGGAGACCTTTTTAAGAGCCTAAATCAGTGAGATGATGAACAGGTGGATTTTTATTTGGCTATTGATTCGAATTTTTAAAGAAAAAAAGAACAGCCAAGACAAAGCAACCTGGTTGCACATAAATTTAGATTTTATTCAAGTTTGCTGAAGGCTTGTTCAGAGCCTCTTAAAATGTTTTTTGTATGCTACAAGCAGTGGAGTCTAACCATTGCAACATGAAATTCATATAGAGATATGAGGCAAATTATAGACTATTAAAATGGAGAAGAAATATAATTATATGATAGATGTGTGTGTTCTGTAAGACTGCATACCTTTCCCTTTAAAAATAGCGTGTATAAAGAAAATCTGAGATTTCATTGAAAACAGTAATTATGGCAGTTCTGCTGAAAGCAGGAGTACAATACTGGATTGCATATGAAGAACATGTATTGCGTGGTGTTAAGAGTTAACATGCCTAGTAGAATAAGAAGGGTTTTAGCACTTAACTTTAATTTGCCTTTATTTCCTTTTTCCTTTATCACAAGAACTAAATTTCTCCAGGCTAGACACACTGTTTCTTTAGCAAGGAAGTGGTAAAAATCATCTTAATTTGTGATGCTATTTTTTGGACTGCTAGAGGTCACAGCAACTCTAATATCTAATATTAATCCTGAGGTTTCCATTATTCCCAGCCATACCTTTTAAGGTGTTCACAATTTTTACTTTTCTTTACATCTGTCTATAGGAAATAATTGTAAGAAATATCTTATTCTTCTCCTCTTATCTGTCCCATGGCTGCATTTGTCATGTGCTCAAAAATTTTTTCTATGTACAGTTGTTTTGTCCTTCTCACCTGTGAAACCTTGATTGCTGTTGTGCAGTTTCTCTCTGCTATGTCAGCACCAGGCTGATGCTGAGGTCCTTAAAGCTGTGCTGTCGTGTATTGCACAGCTGAGCTGGCACTCTCTGGTCTTTTTTTATGTAACCCATCCTGGTGTCTTCTGTCCTCTTTAATGAATTTTACTGTAAGCCTGTACCTAACCTGCCTTGGTTAACTCCCTTCTACTGTTAACCATGTCCAGTCTTAATTATTTTATATTGTATTTTATTCTTTTTCACTTTAATTTCAAACTCAGAGTGTTTATTGTAATGAATTAAGATGATACCAAATTATAGTTTGCTCATAGATGTAGTATTAAAACAAGAAAAAAACCCCAAAACTTCCAGATTAAATTATTAATTCTGATTTGTTGCTTGGCTCTAGTCTCTAGAAAGCACAGGCACACCAACAGCTCTGAAGTGCTGTTACCAGAAGGACTGACTGCAGAAGTAACACAGTTCCCAGAAGAACTGGGCACAGAATTAGCATCCTTTTTATTCTCACTTACTGCTTTTAATAATTTCTGTATTTTTGAGATGGGGTTTATAAAGATCAAGTAGTAAATCCTTGCTGAGCTGGAAATACCTGGACTTGCAGTCTTCGTGTCCTCAGTCATAACCAAACAGCACTTGCTGCAGTTCTGGGAGAAAGCTGGATTGACCTGTCATTCCTCTTAACATCTTCTCTATGTAGAGGAGATTTTAGGCTGCCATGGTGCAAGCTATAAAAGAGACTGAGTTTATGGTGCTTGTTAAGAAAGCTTTATAAAAACAGAGTGCATGGTGGGGAAAGGTGCTGCAGGCTCTAAGCACCCCTGAGCCAGAGAGGGTCTGTGGTCAGGCAGGCTACAGGGCTTGCTGAAACAAGGCAGACTGGGCAGCTCAGAGCCCCAAGTACCTGGTGTGTTCAAGCTTTTTGGATAAGATCCCTCGTAATGGCTTTTCTTCCTTTTTTTTTTTTTTTCTTGAGCAATCTCCTACAAATTTGTAATTGATCAGTAGCAGTTGCACCCTTTTAAACTAAAGCAAGCAATAAAGCATGCATTACATTAATATATACTGAGTGTATTAGCAGCCTTTTGTATTTCCATGTATCTGTAATATCAGCCCAAGCCACATTTAGTACCTTTAAAAAAAAAAAATCCCAAAACTTTCTATGCCCATTGATAGTTATATGGGATTCGGGATTAGCTCCTTTTAAAACATGTATTAGCTTTGCAGAGGGGAATGGGTTGAGAATGTGTCATCTGAGATTTTGATAAATACCTAATGGGAAATTGGTCCATGAGCCAACTTGAGCGAGCTAGAAATGCAATATGAACAAAGATCAGCAAAGCTCCTCAGGTTGCCCAGAAGTATTAAGTGTTTCATTTGTGAAATCCCCAAAGTCTGCCAATACTTGAAAGCTTGGCATGATGCAGAAGGTGCACTTGCTAAGACAGGGTTAGCACAGATGGGAGCCAAAGAACTGAGAACGTTTTTGTCCCCATCTGATGAATCTTTAGGCTCCATTTTTGCAGGTGGATTCCAAAATAAGATAGCAGGTGGCATATTTAAGGATTTCAAAGCAAACCTGCAGTTTTACTGAAGAAAGGTGATAACATTCCAGAAGGGGCCTGCATTTGCAGCAAGATCTTTAAGCTATGTTTTACATCCTACTCACCCTATAGATTATTTGACCAGAGATACAATATCCCTGATCTCCGGGGATGTTGTGAGTCACAGCAGGCAGTCAGAGTAAGGAAAGTTTTGTCGAATGCGTGTTCTGAAACATCTCCAGCCTGCTGCACACAATGCATTGGTCAGGTGCTGTGGTAGGCTTGATAGCCCAAAATGGACTTGTACATGTTCTGACTTGCCCAGGCATGTTTTTCTGCTCTCCCTCCTTCTGTTTTGGGGAGAAGCAACCACAGGAAGGAGGACAGGGAGCCTGAGGCCACTGAATCTGAGGACTCTGGCCTGCCCAGACTTGTTTTGCCCCTGTGGTAGACAAGGTGCACATGCTTGGCTTGTGCCTGCCTTGTGCAAGGCCTATGCTTTTCCCAAATTTGGGTAAAGCAAGCCTGTGGTTTTATGTAATATGGTCAAGCTTGGATAACTGCCATTCTGATTGGCTATTCTGTGTCCAAAGGCCCATTAGTTTCAGCTACATTGATAAAAGAGAGTTAAACAAGTAACTCAGTGTGCTCTGTCATTGTATTCGTACCTGCTGCTATTACTTTCTGTTTCTGGCAGTGATTCTGCCATTGCTTTCTGCAGCATTATGCTAAAGCTATAGATGAATTGCCTGGAAACTGCCAGGAACAGGCTCTAAATGCCTCCCCGCAATCGCCTGCATAGCCTCTTTGTGACTCACCATTGCCTTCTGCCATAAGCAGAAAGGAGCTCCTTGAGTCCATCTAGTGGGCAAGTGGTATCGACTGCAAGCGATATTTGGCCACAAGGATCTTCTCTTCCAGTTCAGTTAATGTTTATATTTTTGCAAGCTATGTCAAGATTCTAGTTGTTATCTGTATAATGTTTTCATGACCATGCAAGAACCAATTATTATTAAAATTAGTGGTTGGGCATGGTGAGAATTCTGAACATCAAAATTAATAAACAATATTAATTTTGGGAAAATATAATCTCGCATTAATTAATTACCCCTTCATAACATCAGCAAACAGGGCAGCTGTGAGCAGCAGAGCTGGCTTGGATGGCAACATTCTGTGCTGGGTTAGGAACTGGCTAGAGGGCCGAGCCCAGAGAGTGGTGGTGCCACATTCAGCTGGCATCCAGTCACTAGTGGTGTCCCTCAGGGATCAGTGCTGGGCCCCATCCTCTTTAACATCTTCATAGATGATCTGGATGAGGGCATGGAGTCAGTCATCAGCAAGTTTGCAGATGACACTAAGCTGGGGGCAGATATGGCTGGGTTGGAGGGCAGAAGGGCTCTGCAGCAGGACCTTGACCACCTGGACAGATGGGCAGAGTCCAAGGGGATGGCATTCAGTAGCTCCAAGTGCAGGGTGCTGCACTTTGGCCACAACAACCCCATGCAGAGATACAGGCTGGGGTCGGAGTGGCTGGAGAGCAGCCAGACAGAGAGGGATCTGGGGTTGCTGATTGATACCCGCCTGAACATGAGCCAGCAGTGTGCCCAGGTGGCCAAGAGAGCCAATGGCATCCTGGCCTGCATCAGGAATGGTGTGGTCAGCAGGAGCAGGGAAGTCATTCTGCCCCTGTACTCTGCACTGGTTAGACCTCACCTTGAGTGCTGTGTTCAGTTCTGGGCCCCCCAGTTTAGGAAGGACATTGAGATGCTTGAGCATGTCCAGAGAAGGGCGACAAGGCTGGGGAGAGGCCTTGAGCACAGCCCTACAAGGAGAGGCTGAGGGAGCTGGGATTGGTTAGCCTGGAGAAGAGGAGGCTCAGGGGTGACCTTATTGTTGTCTACAACTACCTGAGGGGTGGTTGTGGCCAGAAGGAGGTTGCTCTCTTCTCTCAGGTGGCCAGCACCAGAATGAGAGGACACAGCCTCAAGCTACATCAGGGGAAATTTCGGCTTGAGATGAGGAGAAAGTTCTTCCCTGAGAGAGTCTTTGGATACTGGAATGGGCTGTCTGGGGAGGTGGTGGAGTCGCCGTCTCTGGGGCTGTTCAAAGCAAGATTGGATGTGGCACTTGGTGCCATGGTCTAGCCTTGAGAATTGTGGTAAAGTGTTGGACTTGATGATCTGTGAGGTCTTTTCCAACTTTGTTGATACTGTGATACTGTGTGATACTGTGGTTTTCAAGGAGTTACATTGGAAATATCAGGAGGAAATGTAGGTTGCAAATGAAGGTGATGAGTTTTAAAAAAAAGGATAGTGATTATTGAGAAAACCAAGAAAACACATGGCCTGAACATTGAGCATTATTGCTGTACTGGAAAGAAAGGCTCTTCTTTGTCCCCTTTTTTTGCCCCCAGTCAACTGATTGTTGATAGCTGGAACCCCAGCTTTTCAAACTATTTTGTGTAGGTGAGTTTTTTTATGTGAGAGAACCCCTGAAGTCTAATAGAAACCTTTTAAGTAAGCCTTACAAAGCTCTAATCTCTCAAAAGCTCCCATGTTCTTCTCCTCTGTTCTTATTTAATTTTTAATAAGAACAATTCCATGCAGCTCTAAAGCATAGCTCAATTAAGAAATATTCCTACCAGGCATCTTTGAAATCTTTGGAGGTTTTACTTTTTTTCTTTCTTGGTAGTTTTTTGGGTTGTTGTTGGGCTTTTTTTGGGTTTGGGGTTTTTTTTTGTTTGGTTGGTTTTTTGGGTTTTTTGGGGGTTTTTTTTGTTTACCCCTAGAAATTTCCATTTTGGTTGACAGGAGTTTTGAGAAGTTTCTCTTTTAATTGCAAGCTCCACTTTGCTCTGTTATTTACAAGCAGACCAAATAACTTTCAAAGTCCTGTGTTTTATGCTCGAAGGAGACCATTGAACACATTAGTGCTGTATTCTGAAATTACAAAAAGGATCTTTGATCTAATTCCCTAGACATTATCTGTCCAAAAAGTATCTCTAGGTCATGAGAAGCAATTAAAAAAAAAACACAAACCAAAAAACCCTGAATCAAAATTTCAAGCCCAGGTATTTTATAGTAATCAAACCTTAACTGCTTTATGATTCACTTTTATTTTTACAGTGTATGGCACTCTTCTTGCTGCTCTAGTTAAGCTTGTATCAGCATTTCCATTATAAAATGCTGCTTTCAGGGGTTTGTAACTTAGCTGCAAAAATTTACTCTGAGTTTAAGATGGCATTATGACCTGACTGGGAAAATCATGTTTGTGTAAAATACATGACTGCCAATATGTGTAAATTTTCTGGAATCTTATTTTGGGCTCTTAGAGCAGATTGGGATGGTGGTGTCTCATCAGAATATGCATTGTTAATGATGAGAGAAACAAACTGTGCCTGAAGCTATCTCACACAATGGCTGTGGCAGGTTTCATTTTCTGGTCCAGTGTTTACTGCAGTCACTCTGACTTCTCACAACCAGGATGAAAAGAGATCTTAAACAGAGACACTTATTTGCTTGTGGACTTCTCTGCTTTTCTTTTTCCCACAGAATGGACAATATGATGTTATTGATTTCATTTTGGCTGGCTGTCGACTCCTTGTACTTATGTCATTTTTAGTTGCTTCATTGTAATTGAATTGGCAGAATTCAGTATAAATAATTGTGTTCTGCCTATTAAAAGGGCTGATGAACTTTTGATGTGATGCAGAGTCTATCCTCACTTCCTACATTTGGATAGAGCTGAGATGGGCTGTTACTTTCAGTGCAGCTGTTGGTTTCAATGGTTACGTGTTAGTGCTGACCTGATGTCTATAAAATGCCTTGATGTGTTATCCAGAGCATGAAAAAAAATATAAAAGAACATATGTGTTTAACCTGTTGCAGAGCAGTTCTCCTTTACAAAAAGGAAGCAATATGCCTTTTACAGTTCTCTAGAAATATTTTTTCTTAAAATGAAGGGGCTAAGAGGCTTCCTTTAGGGGAGGGGAAAGGCTGGGCAGTGGTTTCTAACCTAAACTCCACAAAATTTAAAGAGAAGAATGACTTATCAGTCTCTGGATTGTGATGTGGAGGTGTCTTCTCTGCCATTTCAGAAGGTTGTGGGAGAAGGGCTGCGGGTACTGCAAAGCACTCTGAAATGTTTGCCTTTTACTCACTGAAATTCTGTTTCACTTAGCCTTTTGGTTATGTTTCTTCTCTTTATCATTTTCTCTTTTTTTTTTTTTCTTTTTTTTTTTTTTTCTGAGCACTTGAAGGTAAATGGCATAATGCCACAAACCATGGAGATTTAATTTTCTGCATTCCATTTTATTGCTCACTTGTATCTTAATGAGAAGCAGCTACATGAGTTATCTTCCCTGCCCCCTGAGTTCTTAAGTACAGACTTTTCTAAGCCATGCTTTTGGGATCAGATCTTTCCATTTGTGCAAAACTTCTGAAGACAATGGCCAGCTGCTGCCAGGTGTGGCCCTCTTATTCATTACATCGATTCAATGTCTGTCAGGCTCATTTAGGCATCTCCAAGGAGAAATTACAAAAGCTGACAAGGCACACACATGGGGGATGCCATACAGCGCTCGGAGTGGGAGCGATTCATGAGTCACTGGTGCCAGTAATCTGGGTACCCCATCATCACCCATCAGCATGCCTTAAAAACACGTAGGTTGAAAAGGAAGCTTGCCAAAGGCTCTAGGGAACAAAGAGACGTAAGAGAGTAAAATACCAAAAAAGGAATTGGGAGCACTATCAAGTCAGAGCAAAAAGTTGTGATGCAAAGCAGCAAGCTGTTAACTTCGTAGATAACTTCAGCCTATTGTTCCAATTAGTTTTTAACAGAGATATGAGCCTTTGTAATTTGGAGATTTGGATGATTCCTGCTCTCATTCTGCCCTGTTTTCCCATCCTACTCGACTATGCACCTGCAGCAAACAGCATGGTATTGGGCTGGGCAATTTGGAAATAGCCATCACTTTTACTTTGTGATTCAACCCAATGCAAAGATCAGATCCCTGGTGGCACTGAATTGAAATTGTTCTGCAATAACTACTTGCTTGCTCGGCTATTTTTATGGCAGTTTGGATTCTTTTTTGTCTTTTGTTTTTTTTTTTTTTACAATCAAATTGATTTAACACAACAGAGGATTGACTGTCGGGGGGATACAGAGAAAGCTCATGCAGGAGAGGTCTGCGACACACCATCTTATTGCAAAGCATTTAGTTGTAAAGGAGCAATGCCAAAGTATTAACTTAGCCGAGAATGAGGAAAAATCATCAAACTGACACAACCACTTTTAACTAGGACAGGAAAAAGAGCACAGACAATCAGATCTATTCTGGCAAGTCTGAAAAAGGCTGAGTCTCTCACAAAGGGGAGGGAAACTAGCAGAAGACACTTTTCTTGGAAAGTCTGAAAAAAGTAGGCATCTTTTTTTCTTTTTCCTCGCCAGGGTATTTAGTTCCTATAGGTGTATGTACAGCTTATTGGTTTAAAATTTTTTTCCCCTAAAAGTTTAGTTATTATTGTTTAACCAACGTTATTTGTCTAAGAATGGTACCTAAGAATCACATTCCACTTGCCAAAATCTTCTCAAAAGACATAGATTTGCCAAGAACAGTTGATTTATAGTGTGCTGTAGCCCAAGACCAGTCCAGCCATAGAATAGTTGTGTTCTTCATCCTTGCTGAAGAAGCAGTAGCCTAAATCCATGCCATACTTACAGGGCGTAGCTGTGATTTCTATCGTAAAGGGACCCCATTCCCTCAGCCTCTGTTTGCCAAACTTGTGCAGGACATCAAGTAGTAAAAGGTCCCTTTTCATGGTTAAGCACAAGATGATTTTTCAGTAGTTGTAATTGATTTATTATTGATTCTCAAAGTTTGATAAAACTTAACTCCTACCACACCAGCAGTATTATGTGTTGTAAAGACTGAAAACAGTAGAGACTTATTTTACAATTTAAAATGGAAAACCAAACCAACAAAACCCCAAAGAAGCAAAACAACTCCGACAAAACCACAAGCAAAAGGCAAAACAAACAAGAAGACCGTAACAACACAAAACCCAAACCAGAAAAGCTTTCACTTCCACAGTACCACATTATACCGCCAGTTCACTTGCTCTGAAGAGATATTTATTACAGCAGGAAAAGGAGCCAGAAGCCTTTCTGTCATTAGTGAATAATGCCATATGACTCCCTGGTGGTACAAATGCCAGATTATGCAATACAGGATAGTTATTGTCTCTAAATATAGCATTGTTTGGTATAGAAGTGTCTTTGGAATAACAAATTTTCTCTTACGGACGTTAATATTATACTTTAATAAGGCCAAAATAACTGCAACAAATCTCAGATTTAGCTAAAGGGCATGCATTGTAAATTCAAGTTTGTTACTCTCACTTTCATAACTCACTGGAACAGTCCACTTGGTGACCCTGATTTACTTATCCTTGTCTTATTAGAAGTAGTACAAATACGTGGTAGTATTTTGCTCTGAAGTGGCAAACCCCCGTACTTAGCACTGTGTAAAACCTTCCCATTGTTTAATACTTTCTGTCAGACTACCACATTCCTCTGCATAATGGAAACAGCACCCACAGCTAGTGGGCTGCAAATTACAGAACAGTTCATCACTCAAGGCTCTCCAGCATATGATAGTATTGCAAATATTTATATTAGCAGCTTTTGTGCTTGACTGTAAAGATTAGAGATCTTACAGGGAGTACTGAAGGAATTACAGCTCTGAGACATGGTGTGGGGGTATACACAGAGGATGGATCTTTCCTGTAAAAATCCAAGCTTTCTCTTTTTTTCAGGGAATGAAAAAGCAGCTTTTAGAAGTCTTTCCAGTTATGAAAGTCTCCTTGGTGTTTTGTGAGAATAGTAAGAGTGTTGCCCTGAAATTCACAATTTGGTTGGAGTGTGATAGCATTTGCTTGCTGTTTAAAGTGGTGAAAGGTGTCCTTGACTCAAACAGAGGGAGTTTTGTGAGGAAGTAAAGGTATCTTTTGTTCTTGGTGTTCTGTGGTTTGTTTTTTTCATACAGGCAGCACAGTTCTAACATCATCCACTATTGTCAGCACAAATATGAACTCTTATTTTCATCGGGGGGTAACCTACTTTTGAAAGAGCACCTTGAATGCTGAATTTTAATATTACCTAGAGAAAATCAAGGGGGAAGAGAAGCTCATCTACTGTTTCAGTGATAGGGAGAGTGGATATATTTGATGCAGAGAAGAAAGGAGGCTGTGGCCAACTCTGGAGAGGGGAAATGCTGTCTGTCCTGTATTTCTGTTACAAAAGGAACTGCATTTATTTATGACAGTCTTTTATGGGCTATATGAAATGTATGGATTCCTGCTTCATTGATAACTGTCTGTGTTCCAAGAGTCTCCTATATTAGGCTAAAAGTTCTGTAGTGGGGGCAGTTCAGTAAAGCTTTATGAGCAACTGATGAAACAAGGGAACATCTTGATACAGAAGTCAGAGCTGCATGCCTACTGCTGGGTTCTGCTCCTTAGCAGTGACTGCAACACTGAGTGTCTGAGGAAACCTTGACAATTTCCAGACTGTTAAATGCAACAGACACAGAATTACAAAGACAACGTGAATCCATTTTTAAGGAAGAATACACATAAATGGCATCTTCACTACAACAATAAAGGTTGCTGGCTAAATGAATGAAAAACCTGAGTCCCCTTTGAGAAACCTGTCTCTCAAGTGATATTGGGAAGCCTGGCAAGTGTGTGCATATTCAGAGTTACATACAAGGTTTGCTGATGTCCACATGAGACTCTCATGTGGCTGAGCAGCACTGTGGTGGGGAAAATGCATATTTGATAACATCTTCATTTTCCTTCAGATAGTCAAAGTTTTGTCTTATGAGATCCAAGCAGTAATTTGCAAATGTGAAATTTTATGGCAGCAGAATTAGTGTCAGATGGGAACTTGGTTCAAATGGCACATTATGGCCATTATCTTGTAGTCTATAAAATGCCTATATCTGAAAGGGAAGAATGCAGACAGCTGGCAGAGTCTGTGTGATTATTGTTTTGTAACATCTCCCTGGTTTTATTGTGAAGCAAACTGCATTTGGTACTCTACTGAGGTGCTCTGGGCTTCTTGAGTGTGTGAGAGATGTGAAAAGCCTTTGCTGCTTGCAAATCTGAACCTCCTTTTAAATTCTGAATTTTTTAGTTTATGTCCTGGCATGCTTCTGGAAGCCACTCATGAGCCATTTGTTAGTGCATATAGCAGTTATCAGATGCCACAGGAGCATGAAAAATTTCCACTCTAATAAACACTATCATAACTGTCACCTCTTTATGATGTGCAGAAGGATATGTGCACAGGATTGCCAGCTTTTTGCCTGCACAAAGTCTGCCACCCTCCTCTGGGGATCTCACTTTTTCATAAAACTGTCCTCCCTGTGAGTTAGCGCAGTAATGTCAAGACAGGTACCATGTCTCACAAGAACCTGATGGTCTGCTGATTGCTGCAGAGACAAGCTGTAGAATCAAGGTTAACTTGCTACTTCAGAGTCTTCCTCTTCAAGCTGATCAAACAAAATGATCTTTTAATAGGATTGTTCGTGTTAGGCTTTTTTTTATCCCTAATACTGAAAAAAGGAATGTACCATCCCTGAGAGCAGATGCACCCGCATTTTATTAGAAGTGTGAGCACTTTTGGAGTGGGGTTTTAAAGCAAGACCTCTAAGAGCTGGTCCAGCAGATGAGAAGTTTCCTAAAATTAGGGACTGACCCTTATAAAAGGCAGCCAAAGGAACTACAGATGAAATGTGCAAAGTGTGGATTCAGCCACTCATGTAAATGCAGCTGTAGCGCAGGTACAAATCTATGGGTAAAGGACAGGTGGCAGGACAACAATCACCTTAAAATATCTTACATCACTTTAACCTCCTCTTAACCCTTCCCTGCCAGAGAAGGGCAAAATGATTACAGTAACCATAACAGTAGCTAAAAAAAGATCTTTTGGTTCCAAAGTGATTCTTTGGTCCATAGATAAATCTAGCTCATATACTCCTCTAGGTAGAAATAGAAAGTCTCTGGGAAAACTAGTTATATCAGCATAAAATCCTGCCCATAACTTGTTTGAGCCAAGTTTAGCCATGGGAGTAAATAACAGAATCTGTAGCCACCTTCATACAAATCATACAGCTGGATGTAAAGTTTCTACCATGTGTGTACAACTTCCTGTAGCAGAAGAGTTTAGCAGAAAAGATATGTCAGTATACGGATGAGTGTGTGTACCCATGTTAAAGCTGAGTTCCTTTTAACTAGAATATGAGATTTAGGCTCGAGGTGAGGAGAAAGTTCTTCACTGAGAGAGTCATTGGACACTGGAATGGGCTGCCTGGGGAGGTGGTGGAGTCGCCGTCCCTGGAGCTGTTCAAGGCAAGATTGGACGTGGCACTTGGTGCCATGGTCTAGCCTTGAGCTCTGTGGTAAAGGGTTGGACTTGATGATCTGTGAGGTCTCTTCCAACCCTGATAATACTGTGATACTGTGATAATTTCAATTGATCTTAATTTGTGTGAAGCTCAAAAAAAACCTCTGACAACTAACAGACCCTGCTTTTTGTTTTGTTGCATCTGGAAGACATAAAATTAATGGGTAAAAATACTGTCAGCCTCTCAAGACTTTGAGTGATTGTCTTTCAAAACAAAATTGTAGCCACTCTCTGTGGATAGTGTCCATATTAATATATCCAGTTTCTTCAGTACAGGATTTGGAGAGACCTTCAGGTGACACCCCAGTAAACAGCATAGCCTAGCTGAATATACCAGTTAGTTGAAAAAAATCACTTAAAAACCAAACACCTTTCCAAGGGCTTACTGTAGAAATAGAAAATGTATCAAGTGGGTTTCTGTAGATTTAGCAATATTTCATTAAAGACCTGTGTGTTGGACCAGAGAGAGTGCTTATTACCATTTCAAATGACACAAACTGAGAAGGGTTGTGATTATGTTGGAAGATGGGATTCAAATTCAAAGTGGTACAAGCAGCTAAAATAACCTGAAGAAAAGGATGCAATTCAAGAAAGGCAGATTCAAGGTCCTGAGCCTCAGTGAAAATAACCAACTGAGCAAAAAGAAGATCAGGAAACAACTACTTAGTAACAGATTCTGCAAGTCAACACATGGAGCCCAAGGTGAGCATGAATCATCAATGCTGTTCTGTGGCAAGCAACTGGACTGTGAGATGATGACCAAGAACTTCAAGACATGGGAAGCAATCCCTCTGTTCTGTTCAGTGCTGCCTCAACTACATCTGGTTTTTGAGTGCTGCAGTTTATAAAATGTGGAAAGCATCTTTAAAAAGTCCAAAAGGAAGGTTTGAGGGAGACTGAAGAATCTGAGAAGATAGGAAAGGTCAAAATAACTACAGTGACTTAGCCAGAAAGTCAGCATCTGAGTGAGCCTTTTCACAGTGCTTCCCTGTTGCATGTCTTTCTCTGTTCCCAACACTCCCTACATCTTCTCCCCTTTCCTACAGGTAAAGCTGACAGTTTGTGGGGCAGGCTGGAGTCTATGTCATATAAAGAAAAGGTTCACAAAAGAGAAAGCGCTTAAATGGCACTTCTGGAGCCACTCCCCAAAGTGCAATTTTTGAAATGCAAGGTTCTGGCTTGTGTATATTATCATACTGTTTGTCACCACTGGCTATGCTACTTTCCCAGTCCTTTTACCAGATGAATTCTGGCTCTAGAATTGGATTTTAATATAATAGCCGATAATTTTATGACCTACAATAACATTTGTAATTGCACACATTAAAAGGAAGGCAACCTCATCTCATGCATCTAGGTTTTAGAAGGGCATTAGAGAGCACTAATCTTTCTGTTAAAGCCATTATGTTCTCATGTTGAGGTTCACAACAGAGGTCCAGGCAGCGCCCTGTTTGCAGGACCATTGGCTGGGCACAGGGTACAGCAATACTGCCCCAAACATGCCTCAGACCTAGCTCATACCTCCTCAGCCAGTCTTGGATGATGGATTTTCCTTCAATCAATTTGCCCAGTTGCTTTTGAACTTTTCCAGAGCATCTTATGCCTGTGTCTGCTAAACACAGATGCCTCTCTCATCTTGCCAGAATGAGCTTGAAGGACTGATGATATGGTGTAATAAGCTGCAAAGGTCTGGATTAGTATGTAGAGAAGAACACACATTGTATTAGATAACAGTATTTCATCACCTGTACACTGAAAAAGAAGGGACAACTACAAGTTATTTAAAGTTCCAATTTAGTGTTCCAAATGAATATGAAACTATTTTAGAATATCAATGCATTTTTTAATTTAAACAAATCTAATTACAGTAAATTAAAGATTTATTTGGCTAACTTGGTAATGTTAAATGCTTAAATATTTCAGATGTCCGAGATAAACATAATAAAATGACTCTCTTTAATCTGCAAATTAATCCAAAAAACTAAATTGCATTCTAATTACATTGATAATGATCAAGGCCAAGTATGATTGCCATATTTTTTCCCTGAGACAGCCAACACAGTGGGCCAGATTCAGTTTATTCTTTACACCACTGGAGGTTGCAAATAATTCTGTAAAGTTTTGTGCATGTGTTTTGAATTTATACTAAACCATCTGAGCAGAATATGGCCTTGTACCTGAAAGTGGTCCAGCATATTCCTACGCTGAAGATGACTCCCCTAATGAAAATCTGTCTTGCAAATGACTCATTGTAAGACTGTGCTGAAGATGTTGAAAATCAGGATGATACATGTGAAAATGAAATTAATCAATATGAAGATGAGGATCAGCAGTCTATCACAGCAGAGCTGTTTGATGATAATGAAACTGAGGAAACAGGCACTGCTGGGGAAACACATGAAATTGCTAGAAATGTCAGTGATAATAATGAATTAGTAGCTATTTCCAGAAACAGAAGAGACTGAGTTTGCAGACAAAGGTGTGTTAGGAAGTTGTGAATGTTGTAAGAGCCTTAGATTGGGGCAAAACTTGGTAATGTGAATACGTGCACAAAAATAAGCACAGTCATTTTTTCTCTGTCTGTAGTTACTTCAGCTGTGCATTCAAGTAATTGTCAGCCTGGGTAATTTCTTATATAAATGGATGTTTGAGAATGTTCAGCAGGCAAATCAACCCTGGGTACAGTAGTGGGATACTGCACATGAAAATAGGCTTGTTCTGTCACGTTTCTCTTTTTGTCCCAGGACCTACAAGAAAAAAATGTTTCGTTAAAGCTGGGTGGTGAATGTTGTACTGTGAAAAAGTGGGAGAATGTTCATCCTTGCTACTGGGTTAAAGCAACTGCAACTATTATCACTCATCAGGCCTGCCTGATGGTTTTATACCTTTACAAAGAGATGCAGTGGTTGCTATTTACTATCTGTTACCATAGCTTCTAAACTCCCTTCATAGACCTTTCCTTCCTGTTTCTTACAGCAGGAGTTTTTGGTGGCATTTCTCAGAGCTTTTATCACATTGGTGCTGGTTGATAGCAGTCTGAATTCTGGCTTGCAAAAGACCTTTTCACCATTTGATACCTGCATATTTAAGTTACTACTTCTTTTGATGTAGTGGCATTACAATGGAGGTGAACAGAGGTAAGAGATGCTAGTGCTCTTGGTAGCTATCTGCAATGTAACACCCCGGATTTGAAGTTCACCTCTTTCCATTTTGATATGTAAAACTTCCAGTTTGCTGATTTGTGGGGAACTGTAAAATTTAACCAGTGCTTCTTTGCTCAATTGACAAATCCATTGTGGATTATAATCTATTGGTCTGGGAGACCAAAACATTCAGGAGAATGGAGAAGAGGAGTAGAGAACTTAGGCATGTATTATGTTGTACTGGGTTGATTTGGTACAAACTGATACATGGCAAAGGCTCCTTGGAGGACTGGAATAGATACTTTTATAATGCTTTGTATAAATCTAAATACATATATTTCACAGCAAGTACAGATAAGTCATTGGTGGCAGAGCTCAGGCAGTACTAAATTAAATTTGATTCCAAATGAAATGCTTTTGTAAACCTGAAGGAAAGGGGTGAAACAGATCAGAAGGGATTTTGGCAATATAAACCTCATAATGGAATACCTAAGGCCAGCATTCAATGTGCCAGCTCTCCTTCACAATGTACATGTCTTTTTCTGTCCTTTCTGTCCTTCTGAAGTAGACAAAATTAAATAAATTCATGAGAAATGTGAGGTAACAGAAAAAGAGTAGCTCATAGCTGATTTACAGATAGATGCTACAGAAAACAAACATTTGGTGAATGGCATAGAAGTGAGCACTAAAAGGCTCCGCAGTTTCTTCTATGTCCTAAGCTTCAACTTCTAGGACTTCCTTACTGCAGCACCAAGGTCCCTCCCTATGCTTGGTATGTGCTTTTGTGTTTTATTTCCAAGAGCAGGAAAGCTATTTCCAAGAGCAGGAAAGCCTGGATGTTTCCATTTTAGAGCTGTGGAACACAGAGAAACAAAGAAATTGAGGGCTGGGGATTTCATCGTGGTAAACATCTGATGACACAGATTGCATAGGTGGAAAGGAACTTCTGTAATCTACCAAAATTCTGAACAGTTTGGAGTAGATCCCCTTTCTGCTGAGTAGTTCCTGTCAATCTAGGAGAGTTAAATGCATTAAAATAAGAGTCTCAAATAGCCTATTCAGTGGAAAATTAGCAAAAGCCTGAGCAGAAGTTAGCTATTTGAAGTCTCTCATTTC
The DNA here is from genome assembly GCF_015220805.1 of Pogoniulus pusillus. NCBI lineage: Eukaryota > Metazoa > Chordata > Aves > Piciformes > Lybiidae > Pogoniulus > Pogoniulus pusillus. The sequence continues at coordinate 9,585,008 of NC_087292.1, read as the reverse complement.
AAACCTCCATAGGAATGAAGGTGTGGTCTTCTTCTTACTGAGGTCACAGCCTGCAGTACTTTCCTGAACATGCCCATGCCATGCAGGTGCAGTCCCTTAGTAGTACAGAGGCAGGGTTATGAGACATTTAAATCACAACAGAAGAGTGACCTATGATTAGCTTATGTAAAAGTGTGTCTGTAGTGGAGAGAGGTAGCTGAATTCAGGGGTTACTAGGTAAGACTGAACATGAGCCAGCAGTGTGCCCAGGTGGCCAGGAGAGCCAGCGGCATTCTGGTCTGCATCAGGAACAGTGTGGCTAGCAGGACGAGGGAGTTATTCTTCCCCTGTACTCAGCACTCGTCAGGCCATATCTTGAGTACTGTGTCCAGTTCTGGGTCACTCAATTCAAGAGAGATCTTGAGGTACTGGAACATGTCCAGAGAAGGGCATCGAAGCTGGTGAGGGTTGTGGAGTGCAGCCCTGTGAGGAGAGGCTGAGGGATCTGGGGTTGTTTAGCCTGGAGAAGAGGTGACCTCATTGTCCCCAGAGGAGTTCAGGAAAAGACGGCATGAGGCACTTAGTGCCATGGTCTAGTTGTTTGGATAGGGCTGTGTGATAGGTTGGACTGGATGAGCTTGGAGATCTCTTCCAACCTGGCTGATTCTGTGATTCTATCTACAGAAGGGGGAGTCCATTTTTGGTACCCCAAAGGTCAAATCCTGAAGTCAACTGAGAGAGAACAATACACACACATGGTGGGGGAAATGGATAAAGAGTGCTCAAGGATCTCTGAAATAAACAGAAGCTTATTGAATGTTTTTATTCTTACACATATGGAATATCCAGATGTCCACATGCCCATTACAGTGTGATCCATAGACAGTTTACTATCCCGAGAAATGCAGCATCCACTGGGATTAGTGACAGATGCATCAGCACATAACTATAGAAGTAATTATAATTTACCCATCAACACAGATGTTTTATCCGACACTTACTGGACACACACATGTAAATGTATTGCTCCCCACTCATCCTTAGAAACAGAGTCACTAGGTGTGTTCCTCAGGCTGATATCTTGGGTTCTTCTGCCTTTTAGAGGGCTTTGAAAGATTTCTGTAGCCATTTCAAAAAGCACCAAAGTGACTTTGAAGCACAAGTTCCATTGCCTTTCACTGACTTTTTTGGAAACTTTTTAGCTGTTACTGCAGGTAATTTATGCTCACTTTAAGGTGCATTTGCACTGCCAAAGACATATAAAATAGTTATAGCTCAAATGAAATTCATCCCTTAAATTCTGTCAACTTCTACTTAATGGTGTCTGTAAAACTGCTGACCATCTAGAGTTCCCTTTCAAAACCTCATGTTAGAAACACATATGTGGCGATTATGCTTGCATGTAGGAACTTCTCTAAGTTTCTATATGTTGGTCTTGTAAGAACCGGCTTGGGCTTGCCTCATCTTTGAGTCTGCATTTGAGAGAGTCCTTACAACAACAAAAAATCAAAAGATATTCATGCCTATGTAATTTGAATAAATATCTTTCTGTATTTTGATTTCTTACATTCCTTTTAACTAGACTGAGGAGAAACAAAGCTGACTGTTTATCAAATTAGGCCTTGGAAAATCCTTTCCCCCTTGAGGTCAAAAAAAAAAATTTCCACTATTGTAAGTTATTTGGCTTCATGTTTCTTTAAATCTTCTCCAACTTTTTCTTCTTTTGTTCTCTCTCCAAAACCACAAAAATGTAATAACAGCAAAAGTAGACAATACAGATTAGACAACCTGGATAATATTTAAGCATCTACTCAAGTATTTTCTATGTGGTCTTAAGTAGTGCTGCAGTGTGTATGGCACTTTCAGCTTGCTGGATGAAAGCTGTTTTCTGAAGTTGTAAGGACAATAGAGACCTTACAGCAAAATAGATTTTTTCACTGTGTGACTTTTTGCTCCCTTGTTGTAGTTAATAAAGTGTCTTCTTTGATGGTTTGAAGTAAATAACAGAAAATTCTGACAGCTATTGTGTTTCTAGCAAAGGGCCATATGTTTCTTTAAGGAAAAATGTAGCCATCAGCTATGATTTAGTAAAGAAGCATGACTTGATCTCATCGTGATGAAATTATTTCTTATACTTTTTCAGTAGGAAAACACTGAAAATACTGTTTGGTAAAACACAAATGTTCAACAAGTGTGTGACCACTTGATCTTGCTTAGGGGGAATGAAGAACAAAAGGTGTTTTTAAAAAGCTTCTTTTTTAAAACATAGTTCTCACTTAGGTTTGAAATGTTTCCTGCCCAAAATTTCTTTTTTTTTTATTTTAACTTTTATTTTTTAATTACAATTTCTTACACACAAAAAAAATCCCTTTATTCTTACTTTTTTTTTTTTTTTTGGTTGGGGTTTTTTTTTAGTGTTGCTTGTCTGTTTTCGTGGGGTTGATCTAAAGTTTTGTTGGTTGCTTGCTTGCTTTGAGGGTTTTGGGGAGAGGCTGTTGCATTTTGGTTGGTGATTTGCCTTTTTTTGTGTACTTAGAAGCATTCTATTTAGAACAAAGATTTTGGGGTGTTCTTTTGTTAGATAAGTTGCAGAGTGAGCAGGTGAACCTTTCAGAATTGCCCAGAAAAAAAACAAACAAACCTGTCCCTGCTCAGCTCTTTGATCAACTTCCCAAACCTTACCTCTGCAAAAATGTAGATTTTTATCCATCGTGTTAAAGTCTCTCTAGCTCTAATGACTGTGCTTTTGCGCAAGCTCATATTTGTGTTCCCATAGTGATTACTTCTGTCAGGATCTGGACATGAAACCTGTAAAAACAAGACATGAGACTGGGATACATTAGCCTGGGATAAACTGGGATGAACTGCTACTTGTTTTATTTTAGGATTACAGGGGAGGCTTGGTTTGAACTATATATCAGGTTTAAGGATGGTTCAAAGTAAAGCCTCTCATCAGCAGAGCAGTAGAAGCTGCTATTGTTTTTAATTTTTATTGAGCCCTTTTAGCACCTAAGATGACCATAAGGGAAAACCAGACAAAAATATTGCCCATTGTAATAAATAATTTGACTCAAGTTTCAAGCCCATTATTAAATGAAACTTGAGGTAATCTTCTAAGCAGAGCTTCAGGGCACCTGTGACTTTTAAATGGAACTATTCTGTTTCTAGGGAAATACATACCTTTAAAAATTAAGCTTGAGGCTAAAAGCCTCAAACAATAAATCTCCCTCCAGCTCTCTTCTCTGGGGACATATATACTATGCAGCCTTCAAGCAGGGCACTTAGCCTATCTTTGGGTATCTTTTCTCTGGTATTAAAGTTCTTTTATAAAGAACATCTGGGTATGTCTAGACCTTTATGAGTTTTCAGAATGCATAATATTTCCTTTTGATATAAGCCTGACTGTTGGCTGTTTGGATGCTTTCTAAACAGACACTGTATCTAATAGGAACTCAAAATGTCAGACTATTTGTGATGTTACGAAAGTAACTGTTTATCCCCTAATGTATATAGGTCTGTGAACAAACTGTATGTTTTTTGCAAAGACTCATGTCCACTTCAGTTCATTAGTAGTCAGTTCAGTCTGCCTTGAAACTTGAAATTTCTGTTTCTTCAGTTGGGAGATATTCAGACACTCAGCATAAAGGAGTCACAGAAGATCCTCCCTAAAACAAATGGGTTTGTCTTCTGAGAAACATTTAAGTACTGGTAATGGTGCTAAACTATTGAACCATGTAGTGGCTGCTGATTAATTTAGCCCTGTCCACTCTGAACACTTAATACAGGAATCCTGAGCAAAAATAATAGCTGTGTAATTAATGCATGAGTACAAGGGAATGAAAATAAAGACCTCACAGGTGTACGTATTAGAATGCATGATGTAAATTTATATTGTGAAGATATTCTCATTATCCTCTTTGTTATCTTGTGTTGCTTGCTGTTCTATAGCAGACAAGTTCTTTTTGCTGCTGAATCATAAATGTTGCAACAGCTGGCTGTGCCATAGCATGCTCCACAGCCACGTCCCCAGGCAGATGAGAAAATGTTGGCTTCAGCTCACTCCTTGTCTGTGTCTATTCTATCGACTCTTGTGGAGATAGACCTACCCAGCTGGTCTGAGATTACTTCTCAATTCATTAGGATTTTGGTATTTTGGTCAATATACTGATCACTTGTATGACAATCCTGCCTGAACTCTGTAATAAAATGTAAACATCGGAAAGGTATATAGAAAGCCAAAATAACTCATTATTGCCAGTTACATGCTCATCAAAATCCTAAGGGGGCTGTGACCTGATTGTAACTTTCCCCTAGAGCCATACAATAATTTTAGCTGTGAAAGGAAATTTTATGGCATGTAAGATTAGCCCACACTAATGCAAGGTCAAAAATAATAGAATCAATAAGCAAACTCAATACTGTTAACATTTTGAGAAAATTACTACTAGAAAACAATGTCAACAACAGATTGAAATGGGTCTCCAAAGTTGTCCTATTGATTTCCTTTCAGATTCATGACAATCTAACTCTTTTTCCTTTGCAATATAGTATCCATTTTTCTTTCTTTTTTTCATTCTTTGCATTTTACAGTCCATTTTTTATTATTTTAGCTATGAACATTTGTTAGTTTATTATTTAAAAACATGACAAAATTAGTATCTTTGAGTTTATAGTCTGAAATAGACAAAAGCCTCTGATACCGTTCAAAAGTGGTTAGAGAGCCTAAGGCTATTTTCAAGTTTTAATTCTGTTAGTAATGCACCAGCACAAAATGTGGGGAGGAGAAGGGAAGGAACTGAAAGCAAGTTTGACATTTGTTTAGAACTGTCAAAATTAAGTATACTAAGAATGGGAGAAGTCAAAGGCTTCTACATATTTTTAAGTGTTGCATTTCATATCAGTAATAGTTTGCACTAGCAATGCTATCACAAATTGATTGTGTTATGTCTTTGAACAAATGATGATTTAGCCTCAAAATGGAGACTGTGCAGTCTGGCTTCTTTAGCAGGGATGTGGCATTGAATGCTTTGGGTGTCTACTTCCAATAGGAAAATGCTGTGACTGTGGGCAAGAGTCATAATTTCCCGATGCCATAGCTGAACCTTGTGGAACATATATATTCATATATGCTCAATCATATCTCCACTCTTGCATGTTGTTTGAAAACTAATTATTTAATACTGAAACACTTTCAGATTCTGAGACAAACACTCTTTGTATAGTGGAAAGCATTTAAACAGGAGTAGACCACCTTCATGTCAAGGAAAGGGCTGATCCATGTTCTCCTTCAAACCATCAAATCAGGAGACCTGGGTCTGTATCTGGAGGGAAGAGAGTATTACTTCAATCAATGTTTGAAATTACTGGAGAGGTATAAGAACAGAAACCATAGATACCCTCTTGACTGCATCCTCTCTGATCAGGAAAGCACTTGAGCTCCTGCTTTCCTTTACACACACGAGCATAAATGCTTCCCACATCTGAAGCTTATGTTTGTAAAGCAAAGTGAGGTACTGTGTTATTCGATGATCTTGTGGTCAAAGGAAAGATCTCTATGCAAATGGCTCCATGCTGTGTTGTATTGAAGTCTAGCTTTTGCAGGCTCTAGGTACAAGACACCTGCAATTTCCAGAGCTGCTGTGCTCATCTTTTGAAGTCCTAACATCAAAATTAGAGGATTTGGGATTTTAGCTTAGATGTATCTCAAAATAAAAGTTTTAGTTATAATTAATCTAGCTAGCTACTGTCCCCGTTGGTTTTAAAACAGAAGTTATAACTTTGTTCTAAAAGTCGGGTTTTAAAGCTCTCTGTCCTCTAAAAATGCTGTGTGAGTGAGAGAGATTTGGCCATCTTTGGCCTTTCCTTATTTCATATGGATACACGTGAACAGCATTTTGCCATTGTAGGCTTACATGTTGCTTTAGAAAAGTCGAAACTTGAACCATAACATTTTCATGGGAGTTTTTCTATCTCTACTGGGATTTTTGCTGAATTAGATTTTGATGAAAATTATATTTTAAAAAGACATCCAATATCATTGTTCTGTGTCCAGAATAGGGAACAGAGTAAGAAATTTATGTTGAACAAATATGGATTCTTTAAAAATGAAAACAAACCCCCATTTGATTATTATTTTAATAGAGGCCTGTTCTGTGATTTGTTTAGATTTCTAACCCCTCTACATATTACATTCAACGACTCTTGCTTTCTTTTTTACCATTGGTATTGTGTGGTGTTGTTTGTTTGGTTTTAATTTTCCCATATTTTCAACTATGTGATTTCTTCTTGCCACTTTATGCTAATCTGGACTGTGATCCAGAACAGCTGGTGATTTTTTTAAGTAAAGCTGAATGTGTGCAAAAGACAGAGCTTATTAAAGGGCATTAATAATCTGGCCATGCAAAGGTATAGCTGTACACCTTCCTCCAAATCAGACTGGTTTCTAAGCCAGAGTGAGGAGATACGTAAATAAAGCATCAACCCAGATTTCCAAGACCTTCTGTAAAATGGTCAGACCATCATTATAGAATCACAGAATTGTTTTGGCTTGAAAAAAACTCTTGAGATCATCTAGTCTATCCATCAATCTAACACTACTGTAGCCATTAAACCACATTCCAAAGTGCCATGTCCTCACATTTCTTGAACACCTCCAGGGATGATAACTTCACCACCTCCCTGGGCAGCCTGTTCCAATGCCACTCTTCCTAATATCCAAATCAAACCTCCCGTGGCACAATTTCACATTTCCTCTTGTCCTATCACTTGATACCAGAAATTAAGCTTCAGTCAAAGGAGCAGCAGCTGTGCCTTATACACTTTGCTGTGCTGTGTGTAGCCCTGTATGAAATAGAGAATCATATAATCATAGAATGATTTAGGTTGGAAGGGACCTCAAGATCATCTAGTTCCAACCCCTCACCATAGGCAGGGACACCTCCCACTAGACCTAGTTTTAAGTCCTTGTGTGCTGCAGGCAGGATGGGAGCACTAACTACCAAGTTAAAGGTAAAGTTGCATAACATCTCATGATTGCGCTCCACTGCTGAAACTGGTTTGCTGTGCTCTGCACATGTGGCCATAGGAACTTGATGCATTGGCCCAGCTGAAGGCACTGTTTGCAGGCTGCCTTGTCTCAAATTCTGCTGCTTTCTGTGAGCATAGCTTATGCTTTCATGTGAATAATACTGGGATCAGCTTCTGAAAATCAAACACACCTCTAACAAGTGTACAACTGAACCCCATTGACTAGCTGGACTAGAAACAATTTCTCCTGCTCTTAGGAAGAACGCTCTATTACATGCTTATGCTAAATATGATAATCTCTTCTAATTCTTCTCCCTTTGGAAACAACTTGGCTCTCTGAACTGACATTATGAAATCTACTTTGCAGCTTTGAATTAGAGTATGTATTGACATTATATATTTGATACAATCACTCTACCAATATTCCCCCTAGTATATTTAGGCAGCATCTTTCTGGGATTGTACCAAATCACTCTATAAATATTAACTGATCATTGTTTACGAGCACACTGAAACTGTCCTCAGACTTCTTTCTTCCTCTGCTGACTACAGAGGAAGTCTAGCTTGTAAGCTTTGTGGGGTTTAATTTTATAGGTATTGTTGTGCCTAGATTAGTTAGCTTAAATGAATGAATCCAAGGCTGTGCAGTGTTGTATGTAAATGGACTCTCTGCTTCTCTCAGGTTCAACAGCTTTGCTTATTTCTCTGCTATCTCACAGTTCCTTTTCTCCCTCAAACATAATCCTTTCTGGCTTTCATTTGTAATAACTATACTAATTATTTTCAGGGACAGATGTATTGTGCAGTCTTGATGTGGTTGCAAGGGCAGTCTATCAAGAGTCAATTTGAGCAAGATGATCTGCTAGCCTTATGCTACTGCCTGTTTGGACAGAGGTTTGGCAATAGCCCTGCAGACTGGTCTTAGCCAATGAATGATGGTGGAGTTTGTGAATCTGATCAAACTTTGACAACAACCTAGAAGTTATTTGAAATTAATTTCTTGTCATTGCTGGAGAAAAAAAAAAAAAAAAGGAAGAAGAATGAAAAAACAGCACTGAAGGGAGTTGTCACACAAAAGTGTGTGGTATGAACTTGGGGACCTAAAAAATCAATCATGGCAATTATTTTACTAAATTATTTTAAACTGCAGTGTGTCCAGAAGTCTTTCTGTTAAATGTCTGCTGTCACAGCAACAAGCTGTGCTGTTTCCATCTCTGACCTTTTTCATGTTAAAATGCGTGTCAGTATGTAAAACAGAAGCACTCCACACAGAATATGACTGTAGCAGTGCTTTGCTTTGCTACGCCGAAGGTCCTGGAGATACATATTTTGCAGGAAATGAGTATAATGGGACAATTCGCCATTTAGCTAGAGAGAGGGAAAAAAACAAAACACTAACAACAAGCAAAGGTTGCCTTTTTCAACACTTGTTTTGTCATGTTCAGTTTTGCCATGATATATTTGAGGGAACAGAATGGAAGACTTAAGTGGCACATGCAGAAAATGGATGACTTGATGATGAAGTGTGAAATGACCATTAAAGCACTGACCGTTTATCCCTAATGCTCTATTTGGAGTTGAGATCTAAGTGGAATGAGTTTAGTGGTTGCAGCTGAGTACCTAGTGGACAGGAGTCCATATGTCATAGAAACCTAAATCAGCCAGCACAGTTTAACATCAATAACAGCATTGATTCTGAAGAGGTGTGGGTCAAACGATATGGATAATAACATTAAGGATGTGAAGAGCCTCAAAGAAGATTTGGGGAAACAATTGGAATGTTTTCAAAGTAGGTCCTAATATTTTCTGTTCAAACTTGGTTTATGTGTAAACATGAAGTGCCCTAGCAGATATCCCTGGATTCTCTGGATTTGGGTTCTCTGCTTTCAGATGGCAATGGAAAGATATTTGAATGCAGTTTCCTGAGCTGCATTTGCAACTCTTAGCAGTCATTATTTCATTCTTGTAACTTCCCTTTGTGCTGAAGAAACTGGAGGCTGAGACTTGCTGTCTAGACTAGACTAGAAGTTGCAGGGCTATGTCCTTATCTCAGATAACTCAGTGCAGATATGCTGGTTGAAGTGGACTGGTGCCAGCTGACATCAGATGCCAGTCTGTACAATTTGTTTCATGTTTCACTGCTTTGGTGTGAATCTCACTGTACCCACACTCAAATTATTTTTTTTAAGGCTACATTCATGAAGGTTTGTAAGAAACTTTATGTCTGAGTCAAAATGGTATCAGATTGGGAAATTTTTATCTGTGCTCTGAGAAACTGACAGACCTTCATTTGTACAGATGCTTAGACATCCTACACTCTTCCTGAAAGGTTTGTGACCTCTGTTATAAGGGGACTTTGGCTGTTGTTCATTCTGAAGGTACTGAGAACGAATGTAGAAGCTATGGATTGCAGTAGGAGGTGGGGAAGAGAAAATCTCACCTAAGTAGGACCCAAGAGCAGGCATGTGCCGTGACACCTCAGTCTCAGACGAGGAGATTTCCACTCTGAAGGTCATCTCTGAAAGGCCTCGTGGCTGGTGAAAGCAAGGCTTTTTGAATTAGAGTAGGTTGCTCTGCCAAGGCTGTGAAATTATCACCTCTGAAAAACTGAAAATCAGTAGCAACTGCTACTAATTGAATGTTAGAGGGACCTTCATCACAGAAAGGTTCACAACTAAGAGTGAACATTACTCCAGAAGAGAATTTCTGGCTAGGAGTAGGCAGGGTATTCCAATAAGAACTGCTGTCATTGTCATGGAGAGAGTGAGGCATGCTCAAACAATCATCACTTAACCTCAAAGACCAGGTCTAAGAGCTGAGAGCTGACAAATCCCAGCAACTTAGTGTGATGACAGCAACTTCAGGCTCCTATCTGAACTGGGAATCCTGAATTCTGGATGAGATAAAGAGGATGGGGGCATGTCTAAGTGGACTGGGGTTGGGTGGTCTAGGTGTACATGAAGGATTATAGGTATATGGGATATTCTAGGTGTTTGGGCATTCTAGGTGCGTGGGACCACACTGATGTGTGCCCCTCAACTTTGGCCCAGAATAGAGACAATATAAACAGCACAAAAATATTATATCCTGATGGCAGGAATTACATAGAAATTAAAAAGCATGAAATCAAAACCTGAGGGATTCTGCTGCAGATCTGGCTTTAGAATCCCATGTTTAATAGCCCTACACTACAGCAACGACAGTTGTGTTCAGGACAAATTACATTAAATGGTACAGAAATCAGAAAAGAACTGTATTTGGAGCTTCATGCCATTCCTCCCCACCTTTTTAATCAGACTGATTATAACTGCAGGAGAGTCCCAGACCAGATGTGAATTGTTAGCTCTTCATGCACTGTCTGCAGTTCCTTCTATCTGATCAGCCAAAAGAAAGTTGTTCCAGCATAAATCTTCTTCATGGTTTGAAATAAGAAAATTATATCCTTTGAGAGATATTTTAATTCAAGGAAGTGAGGTTTGGTGTTATAATTTCTTCCTTTTGAGATTTAGAGTGATGATTAATGAAGAACAGTATATCGTAGTAAGTCACAAGGAAAGATATATATAGATATATGTAGATATATATAGAGATATATATATCTTCCCCTTTCCCAGGAGTTTAGACTGGAAATTTCTAGAAAAAGAATCAACTAATATGCGATTATGCTATTTCACACAGATGATGTGGCTTGACAGGCTTGAGATGTGGGCCCAAGCCAATCTCATGAAGTTCAGAGAGGCCAAGTGCAAGGTCTTGCACCTGGGTTGCGACAGGCTCAAGCACAAATGCAGTCTGGGACAGAAGTGGCTCAAGAGCAGTCTTGAGGAGAAGGACAAGTTGTGCCGGGGGAAGTACAGGCTGGATGTTAGGAGGAAGTTCTTCACAGAGAGAGTGATTTGCCATTGGGCTGCCCAGGGAGGTGGTGGAGTCACTGTCCTTGGAGGTGTTCAAGAAAAGCCTGGATGAGGCACTTAGTGCCATGGTCTAGTTGACTGGATAGGGCTAGGTGATAGGTTGAACTGGATGATCTTGGAGGTCTCTTCCAACCTGGTTGATTCTATGATATGATATGACTTGGGGATGTCAACATGAACCAGCAATGTGAGCTTGTAGCCCAGAATGCAACCATGTCCTGGGCTGTGACCAGCAGGACAAGGAAGGTGATCCTCCCCCTCTGCTCTGCTTCTGTGAGACCCCACCTGGAGTACTGCTTCCAGTACTCCAGGAAGAAAACATTGGGTTGTGCCTGTCTTTTAGTCATGCATAAGTAGTCATTTAGGCTGATTAATATATTTAAAATAAAACAAAACAAAAAGATCTGTACAGACTTGAGAAGTGCTATATGTACACAAACACACATTAGCTGGCAGTGTGGCCAGGCAAGCACAAATGTGTCTAAGCAGGTATGAAAGAAGGAGATTCAGATTTGCAATTTTTTTTTTCCTTGTTTAGCTCTATATTGGTCTTATAGTACCTTAAATTGCATATGGAACTGCAGCCAGAAAACCTGGTGTCTGATCAGGTTGTGATAATTTTGCCAGCTAGAAATACCATCTCTCTGGATTAAAAAAAGAGAGAGAGAGAGAGAGAGACAAAGTGTGTGATCAGTAGCTATGCTGAGATCGTAGAAGGAGATGCTCATAGTGTTTGGTTGGAGGAGCTGGAAGTGTTGCTACCCAAGTAGATCATGAGTCCTTTCTCCTGGAAGAAACCATCAGAGGGAGCCCCATCAGTGATGTCTGACACGCTGCAAAGAAAAGTCAGCCAGATCTGCCCAAAGTCTCCTCCTAACCATTGAAGCCTAGGTGGATAATTCTTCACTAAAATAGATAAAGAGTTCTTGTATCCTGTCAATTCTGCTATGGGGGATGTACCTGCAGCAGCGGGGGTTGTAACACTGGTGACTGGCAAATTGAATGCTTGTTCAGGTCCTAAATAAAGAGAGGTGTGTGTATGTGAGATAGTGTAGGGGGGGGTGTAATATCATAATGCATATATTGCCATGTGTGCCATAAAATTTAAACTTAGCAATACATAATGCAGGAGCATGCTTTCTCACTTTATTTTGGTATCTGGAAAGTTTCAGCACTGGCATCATATCAATATTTATTAATGCATTGTGAACTAGAACCTGTGATTATTACTCATGCTATCTCATACTTTACAAGCTTCAACTCTGAAGAATAAAATCACATCTGCTTTTGCTCTTCCCATATTTTACTCAGTGTTTTAACAGCTTTGCCGTAAATATCTCATCCATTACAATTCAGTTGTGACTGTATCAACTGCACATCTCCTGTTTTATTGCTGTCATTATAGTTAAACAACGCACTGTTAATTCTGTTAACTAACAAGTTCATTGTTCTCAGTAGTCAGCAATCTCTGTTTGTTGAGTCCACAGTGTTACTGGTTGTAAATCAATCCTGGGGACTGAGTGAAGCATTTTCTTTCATTTGGAAATTGTAGATATGTTCTTTCTATAAAGGCTGATTAATAAAATGTTAATTGTGATGCCAGGTAATAAAGCTCACAGGGCAATTCTGATTTACCAAGAACAAAAACAGTGATACCTGTTCTCTTCAGCTTCTGTCACAGCCCCCAGATAACAGCAATTCTCTTACACACTACTCTGAGTGCTAGAAGTTATAAACCTAATACTGTGGGGGAGGAGGAAACCACTGAAATTATGACTAGAAAGAATATTCAAGAATAATGGCAAGTGGAATGACCAGTGTGTTTATGAGTGGAATTGGGTAAGAGCCTAGTATTGCTGGAGAGCAAGAAATGGATAAAGGAAATTATTGCCATTAAATATAAAAAAGAAGCAGAGATAGTGGATTTATGAGGCTTGGATTCGTGCTGTAGGGAAGAATGGAATAAAGAGGGATAGAAAAGTAGGTGGAGCTGCTGACTGGAGTAGAAGAAAAAGAAGTCAGCCAACAAGGGAAGAAAACTGAAATTTAGAAAGGAGAAACAAGTGAGATAGCATGGAGAAGGAAACGTAATTAGGACATCATGTTTGGGGCAAATGTAGATGGACAAGAATGTTACTTAAAAAATCTAAAGGCACCACAGCATGATTTAAGAACCCTTTGAGCGTCTCCAGCACTCTCCAGTGCCATACACCTGTTTGGTGCTTCAGCTGCTATGCAGAAGCATGCTCAGGTCCTCCTCTTCCTCATTCCTCCCCATCGTTTGTGCAATGACAACAGGCAGCAGGTCTGTGCAGTCTGTACCATCATTGCAAGGGGGTCTGTACTGTCTGTGAAAGGACACTAGTATGCTAGAGGTGGATGTGAGCCACTCCAGCTGCCTCTAGCCCTGCTAAGCCTAAAGCTCCTGAATTGTGCTGAACTGTAGTTTGGCCTATCTGAAATTGAATTTCTGCAGAGAACAGTACCTGCCCTTTAAAGGATGCATGAGTCAATTGATTTCACAACATGAGTATGCCTGTCTTCTTTTGAGAAATATGTAGTCATTAGATCTAATTTTTTTTTTTATGTACAATTCCTAAAGGAAAATATACCTCACTGTGGTTTGAAAGCTGTCTCTTGAGAAATCTTGCATGCCTGGTGATCATTTGAATTCTTTGCAGTCCTTAACTTGCTGTCTGTGTGTTAGAAATCATTTTAAATGAATTGAATGAAATTCACAAATGTTATGTGCCAGGCTATGATGAACTCACAGGAAATATGACTCAGATGTATTTTTTTTTCTTTTTTTTTATTATAATAAATAGGAAAGGACAAAAACAACTTTAATGACATCCTTCTGAACGAGATTTTATGAGTCTGCTACCAATGGGGAATGTGTGATGCCTTGTTTAAATAAGCTGATTTCTTTATGTTAAATTTATGTAATTATAAATGCACAATAAGGAATAACCACAGAAAGCAAAGGCTGCCCTTGGAATTACATGCATGGTTATAGCTCTATTCAATTTTTCAATTAGTCTTTATTTGGGATATGAGACTTTAAAAAAAAACTTTTAATCTTTTCAATGTGGGGACTGCATCTTGTGATGCCTTGTCTTTGTTTTGGTCAGTGGATACAGACTAGAAGTGTTACTATTCCCAGGTGTGTCCAGCAGCATCCAGCTCTGGAGCCTTCAACACTAGAAGGACTTGAGAGATGGAGAGAGCCCAGAGGAGGGCCACAAAAATGGTCAGGGGAGTGGAGCAGCTCTCTATGAAGACAGGCTAAGAGAGTAGAGGTTGTTCAGCCTGGAAAAAAGACGGTTCTGGGGAGATCTTATAGCAGCCTTCCAGTACTTGAAGGGAGCCTACAAGAAACCTGGGGAGGGACTGTTTACAAAGCTATGTGGCACTAGGGCAAGGGAGAGTGGTTTTAAACTAGAGCAGGGTAGATTTAGATTGGATGTTAGAAGTTCTTTACTACAAAAGTTGTGGAACACTGGAACAGGTTGCCTGGTGAGGTGCTGGAGTTCCCATTCGTGCTGACAATCAAGGTCAGGCTTTATGGGGATCTGAGCAACCTGATCTAGTTGGGGATGTCCCTGATGACTGCAGGGGGCTTAAACCCTTCAAAGGTCCTTTCAAACCCAAAGCATTCTGTAATTCTATGCACTGGATTCTGGGCTTGCTTTACCTGTGCCCTTCACCTATCTGAGTAGCCCACTACAAAGGATGTAGGGACCACACAGCCACTGCTGCCCTGCAGCTCAAGTGGAGCCTCCAGACATGGCAATCCCAAGGGCTCTTGGGTCCTGCTCTGCTCAGTATTTCAGGCTGTGCTGTGCTGGCTGCAGCCGAGTGGCATGTTTGTGCAATGGGATGCTGGTTTCATTATGTTATACAAATTACACTACAAGTTATGTCAGTGTAAACCAGGCATTGTTCTTTAGATTGTGTGGTTAGCTTTAAAACAAATAATCAGTTTTTAGGTCTGTTGACAATGGAAATAAAGAACCTGAGAGTGTAGTGGAAAGTAAGCCTGCAGAAGGCCACTTTTTACCTTCATATCCTCTCAATTGCTGAGTTTTTTTGTCTGTGGTAAGCTTGGGACTGTGTTCCTTTGCTGAGCTCTGTGTGTTTCTGCTGGATTAATAATTGGGGAGGGAGTCCACTAATTCCCATCTCCCCATTTGAAACCTGGTATGAGGTAATGCATCAAACTAAACATTTGCTGTATCTCAGCTCAGCAGTAATCATTTTACCTGTTGGTACTACTCTTTTAAATTGGATTTAAACACAGGACAAGAAGTCTGTGAAATTGTTTGGCATTTGACTCGCAAGAGTGTGTTGGGATCCACTTCAACACCAAAGTTCCCCAACAAAATCAGAAAAGTTGCACACCCAAGATCACTTCCACAAGCCTGGATAACACCGTAAGATTTGAATCACACTGCCTCAAAGTTTGATCCATTCACTCAAAAAAGCCCTTAAGCTCTTTGACTTGTTTTGGAAATCTGTAGCTAACAGACAGATCTGGGAGCTCTAGCTTTGACTTCTCAGTCATAGATCTGTATATGACCTGAGGGTACATCATTCAGCTGCTGTACTCAGAGTTCCCATTGATAAGGCAGTGATAATGATAATAATAATTACAGTACTCCTGTACTTTATATAAGTATTGGGACACCTTAATTTCTTAACATTTGTCATTTGTAAGGGACTCCATTTAATAGATGGAGGAAGCTAAATTAAAAAAGGGATGATCACAGATTCACAGAGTTTTAGGGGTTGGAAGGTACCTCTAGAGATCATCTAGTCCAACCCCCTTGGTGAAGCAGGATCACCTAGAAATAGACTCATACTGTTCTGAAGGGAAGCTTTGCTTTCAGCATTGTAATACTCCTCAAGACTGCAGCAAATTCCTCAAGAGCCTTTGTTCTCTTTATTATAACATTTAGCTCCATGGTATTCTGGGTGGTCTGATATTCATCTCAGGGAACACAGCTCTGTAAAGAGGTGTGCACAAAATGAGGAGGATTGCATATCAGGCAGCATTCAGACTGAGCTTTGTGATGTCAAAGTTGTCTGCTTTATAAATATTAAGAGCCATAACGCTGAACTTGAGAAATATTCCATTTTTATTCTTTATTAACTGACTGAACCAATCATGCTTTCACATGATAACACAGGAATGGATTCTGCAAACATCAGTGGATATAGGGTAGCACTTGCTCTCCCTCAGTATCTGCTCAAGCTGCACTGCGACAGATGTATTATTTGCCCAAAGGAGAGGATAACATTCCCCACATTTGCCTAAGGAGTACACTCAGAGGCAGATTTGATAAGCTGGTAGACTTCCATTTCACTCCACTGATGTGGCTGAAAAGAATTGACAAAGAAATGCATTCTTTTGGAGTTGGCTGCAGAACTGGAAAGATACTATGGTGATTATCATTTAAATCCACTTCCCTGCATCCTGATGGGTGACTACACGTGTAACATATTAAACTTTAAAAGGCTTTGATGGCTGGTGGGAAGCAAGTGTGTACTAATCCTGAAGTGAAAGTTTGCAGAGAAGAGATCACTGTTGCAGGAGATCTGTAGCTAGGTCACAGCTCAGAACAGGTATTTGCCTGGAGGTGACCTCTGGAATGGGCAATGCATTCTGTATTTGGGAAGGTTATTAATCTGTGCCAAACACATGATCACATGTGAGGGTTGTACTTTGTATTATTTAATTTCATTCCAATTATTCCAGGAGAAAAAAAAAACAATTAAGAAAATGAATAATTATAAAAGTAAGGTCAACTCAATTTTCTCTACTAATGTTTTTAGTTACTGGACTCATTATTGCTAATTTCTTTCATAATCTTTGCCATCTAACCTCATTTGTTTCATTGCTAAGTGGCAAGAAGGGAGCATCATAAAACTTCACTGAAAACAAAGCATAAAAATCACGTTATTTTAGTGATTTCCTGAGAAAGTAATTATCTGTTGTTAGCCTTTAGGGAAGGAACTCTTCTGATAATCTTCAGTATAGCTGTTGAATTTCCATCTTTTCATTTCTGATTGCAATTTTCCAACCTTAAAAGATACAGATAGGTAGATCTATTAATGTCACATCATCTTTTTCTTCTACAAATTATATTATTAAATTACAAAGTACTTTAAGCAGTTTTTAGAACCTAAAGAAAGCTACTCTCTATTTACTATATAATTTTAAATGCAATCATTTTCATAGCACTGCATTTTAAACTTTTCTCTTTTTTGACTGAATGATTTGCTTAGGCTCATGAAACTGCCTTGTATTTTGCCTGTAATATTTGAGATGTGAAGCAATGTACACTTAAGTCAATGGCAGACCTTCTATAGATTTCAGAGGGTGGCAAATCAGGTTGTTCCCTCTAAATTAGCAGGCAGGAGCAAATGCTCCCACTTTTTGCAAGGCTTATTGAATTCAATGATGTCCTGTGAGGGGGCCACCTGTATGGGAGAAGTTGTGGGGTTAAATTCTTTGTCTTGTGTTTCCATCCAGAAAACAAAGAAGCTGGAGGAGGTAACCTTTGAAATAAGATGTGGGTGGCAGAGAGAAAGAGTCAGGTTCTAGTTTATTGTTTGCACTGTATCTTTTAAAATAAATAGAGCTTTCACTTAGCAGGAATCTATACTATTAGGTAATAATTTTCAAATGAAAGTTTAAAATAGCAAAAATAATACTGGGTTTGCTGTAGGTGGGCTACAGAGTTTATTTTTCTCTGTTCCCTTGGGATTTTGTTGTTTGGTTTGGGGCTGGGGATTTTTTGTTTGCTTGTTTGTTTTGTTGGATTTTTTTGTTTGTTTGTTTTTTCAGTAAATGCTTATTGTCTGTAAGCAGTACTTAAATGTCTGTCCTAGATACCCATAAACAGTTGTGTATTTAGAATAAAAGTTAGGGTTACATCTTTTGAGTGGTATTGATATATATGGACAATGAATTTAACAATAACACATTTGTATGAGCCTTCATAATTCCTTAATTATGCAAAAACCATTATATAAGAATATTAAGGTGAAGAGGAAGCTCTTGAAGATGTTTAAAGGAGCATATCCACATCAAAATGCCTAAATTAAAAAGGGTGAGTGGAGGTCAGCAACAGTCTTTCATTGCTGATGGATTTACTGAGATGAAGGTTACTAAAAGAATAGCCTCCTTATAAATTTCTTTGACTTATCAGGATTCCAAGCAAAAGAAATTTTCTGTATTTTTTCCTTTTACTTTAATTTTTCATTTCTAAATGTAATTAAAAGAAGATTTCATCTCCACCCTCCTGTCTGGTTCAGCAGAGCTGATGATGATGTTTTGGTAACAGCAGAGTATTTTATTGTCTCTTCTCCCATAGCTCTGTGCTGTGTGCAGAGCGATGGATGCTTTGTCTGGAACTGTGACATGATTAGAGGAAGTGAACAGAAAAGGCAGCCACAAGCTGGTACTTAATAGCATTTATGTAGAGAGTTTCTAGCATGGGGCAAGGTGGAGCTAGAAAGAGGAATCCTCTACAGACAGAAGCAAACTATGCCTTGAAAAAAGCCACGGGAGTGGGGCAATGATTGAGAATGAACCCGTGTAAGGTGCCAGAATCCCCCTGAAACTCCTGCAAAACAGTCCCTACAAGCCTTTCATTCACTTTGTCAACACATAGTAGCTCTGTTGGGAAGAATCTCAGCCCTTCCTCACCTTTCTCTCTGCTGCTTTACTGTCTTCTGTGCATTCTGTTTTACCACCAGTCACCCACACTGGCATCCTGCAGCCTCTTCTCTGGTCCTGCTGGGAAAGACAAGGACCTCAGATTGCAGGAAACCTGCTCCCAGGAGGCACTTCTGCCCCAGTCTCCCAGGCTGATTCCTATCTGTAGCAGTATGATGAGCTTGGAAGCTGTAGGTACAGCTTTAGGGCTACATTGCTATGTCATTCCTGATCACAGACCTGATATGGAGTATGGCACACCTTTTCTCCACTGTGTAATCTAGAACTGCTGAGCAACTGCTGAGCTTCTGCCTTGTGGTCAGCAAATACACAGGTCAGAAAAGGGGGAAGACTACACAAATGAAAGGGGGAGGGAGGTGTAGAGCAACCATTTTGGCTCTTTAAATTCCAAGTGCTGTGACACCTACACAGAGATTTCCATATTCAGTCCCTTGGATGAAACTAAGCTGTGGATCAACTTAATATCTGAAATACTTCCTGCCAGGGATTATATTTGCGATGGAAGGGAGCAAGGCTTAGTGAACTAATAGGTCTATTCTATCTCTAACTACTGCCAGTATGATTATGGGTTTTTAATCAGAAAAATGTGTTATTGAAAAGTACAGAGATTAAGCACCACAATTGCCTATAACAAAAGCAAGTTTTGTTGGATGAGCAGAGATCTGATGAATGACATGATTTGAAATGTTTTCATCCTAATGGCTTCCTCTTCTGAAGTTAATTTTTTTTGTCAGTTGCCAAAACATTTATGAGCAGATTTGTGGATAATGACACTCTTAGATGGGGGTTTAAATAAAAATCTGTTCCATTTGCAACCTAAAAGACCTAGTATTATAGCAGACAAATGGGTTTGGAGTCTGATTCATCTTATGGCAGTGTAATAGATGAGCTGGGGTCACTGGTGGTGTACAGTGAGCAAGCCGCAACTCCTAGGCCAGTTGTTTCTTCCTTGGAGGAGTTTAACACAGGGAGTGATAAATATAGTCTGTTTTGTAAGGAGTGCTCACTGTGATATTCATAGGTCTACATCCATGGGAAGTTCCCATCCTCTATGTAGATCAAAAAATAAGCATGTTTAAAAAAGGTTAGGAAAAAAAAGAGAGATGGGCATTGTGTGCTGGATAAACTACAAAATATACAATTGGTTTGTTTGCACATCATTTGGATTCTTAAAAGGGCCAAAAAGAAATCACCTTTTGCTAACCCTTTTGAAGAGGAAATCTGGCTTGCGATTGAAAAGAGATTGACTGTGATGATCTAGGATTATATAATCAGTTATGAAAGCTTATTAGGGAATTGTTTGATTGCAGTACTCTCATGCCAGATAAGCCACCAGGAAAAAAAAAAAAGTGTGGACTAGCCAGTGCTGCATTTGCTGGTATCAGCTTGTACCAGCCCATCAGGATTGATGGAGGTTAGACCACAACACATCCTGTCACAGTCTTTCCCTTTAGCAGTTTTCTTTTGTTTCTTAATTCTAATTGTTATTATCCGCACCAGCCATGTTGCCAGTGCAATAAAGAATCCCTGTAGCTTAAGTACTGAGAAATGAAATCCTATTCTACATTCTAATTTAAAAATTTCAAACTGATAACCCTGCACAGGGCTAATTTTAAACTCCTTTTATTGCCCCAGTGAAGATATAGCTATAACAGCAGCATTTGCAACATTTTTATTTACATGTGCAAAACTTCTTTTGTCTTCTTTTTTCCCTCTTTTTTGCTTTGGGGGGGTGGGAGTGTAAATTCTTGTAGTGGCAAAGATCTTACCATATTTGTTTGCTGTTTCCAAATTTGATCTGCACGTCTACCCTTCATCTAGAATGAGAATGTAACCCATTATCCTGCTAGGAAACCAAGCGAGACAGTGTATGGTAATTTTGCTTGAAATGTTTTCATACACAAGTAATAAGGGCACTTTTCCCATCCTGGAAAGCATAAACTTTTAGCAAGCTGCAGGATGGCATTAACATTATTTCCTAGTGATAATGTGAATTTTATGATAACGAATGCTGAGGTGCATCTATGTCACGCTTTGTGAGATTATTAAGAAGTACCTTTTGCTCTATTGTCCTGATTTTCACCTTTTCAAAAGACATTTTGTTATGCTTGATCCAGTCTTTCTTTTCCTCCAACTCCAGAGACTGGATCCTATGGAACTTTGATAATTTCAACCATTAGAAAGGCTGAATAGCATTTTCTTCAATTCATCTATGAATCAAAAGGTAGAAAATTTGGAAGGCAAATTACAGGAAGTTCAGCTCCTTTGCTGATAGACGTTGCAAATACTTTAAAAGTGTTCTTGTAAAATACTTATTTAGTTAAAATTAGTTATAATTTGGGAAAACACAGTTCTTCTTTGATGTCAGCTGGACTGCCAAATTCTTTCTCTGCATAACTTTAAATTATAGAATTAAATCCTGGCCTTGGTTAAACAAATTGTTAAATTCCCATTCATTTTAATGAGGCCAAGGTATCAGATATATACTATTTAGGAAAAAGAAAAGACTTTTCAGGTTTTACCTATGCACTGACAAGTTGATGCAGGGTTGCTTCTTACCATGGATTTCCTAGAGTTTATTTTCCAGGCTACTTTTAAACAGTGGGGTTTCTTTACTGTCCGCAATACATTATTCCACAACCTCATAGATCTTATTCATGCTGGACTTTAAATCAACTATCAAATACCCACTACTATCTTCAAAGGCTTCTGAAATAGAATGGTTTACAATGGTGTTTTTTGCTTTGCCAGTATTATGATTTGTTATTCATCTTGTGGATTTTTAAGGAGACCCCTGTACTTAGTATTCATATTAATGGCCTTACTGTATTTAGGCAGATAAAAAGCATTCAGTACAATGTATGTAATAGTTACATTTCTATGATATACATACTTGGTAAAAGCTTTCTCATTTTCATCATTTAGACAGGTAGGATCTGGTAAATCATGTGCAGCACTCAGAACAGGATGACAGTATAGTAGGGGGTAGGAGAAAATAGCAGGCAACTGCTGCAGGAGGTTTTTTTCTGAAAACCTTGACCAAATGTTTACACCCAAAAGAGGCTGAATTTTTCTTTTCTTTTCCCATAGCAAGTGCCTTGATAGACATAGCAGTAAAAGGCTGTGCTTGCCTTCCTCATTTCCTACTCAGGGTGAACTCCCCATTATTATAAATCTGTTTTGATTTTAACCACTTTGTTCTCAGCATCTTGGCTTTCCAAAGCTCTCAACTTCCCACAGCCTAAGCCCACTGCGGTTTGCACATGGTTGACAATATCTAGAGTATTGTTGCAGACACTCAGATGGTCAAGTTTATTTGACATTTACTTCTTTCCTTCCGTTTTCTAATCTATAAAATGAAGACTTGATAGCTTGTATGCAGACCCCTGTGTATTGATTTTAGAACTTACCCTTCCAACTGGCAGTGCAGTAGTTAAGCCCTAGTTAAAGAACACACATGATACCTCTGTGGTATATGGGGTGACGCAGAAATATCGAAGGGCCAAACTGTCTTTGTGTAAGGATGCAAGTCAACCTGACTTCATTGACTTAAATTAATTTGCATTCACACCATTTTACATAAAACAAGATTTTGCCCTCTGGTGGCATTTCTTCCCTTAAGTATTTTTGTTCTCTACAGCATATCATGTACTTATGTGCCTTTGCCCTAGCTTTAGCTGTAGTAGCTGAAGTGCCAGAATCAGTTTGGAGTAAGAGCTTTACTGTTCATTACCTTTATCAAGAGAAGAAAAACCCAAAAATCAGTGCAGTGTGTGCATAAACGGAACAAGGATTCCTTTCAGATGAGGGCATCAGTAATTTAGTGAGCAGAATCAGCAACAGAGCACACCTCTTCCATCTTTTTAGTCTGCCCTAAGCTTTTACAACATTTTCTACTACCATATCTTTATTGCCTTTTTCTTTAAATTTAACACAAGATTTTTCTCAAGTTTAGAGCATACCTCAAGTTTAGAGCAGTGAGAATGGCATGTTTTTCTCTTCTTCTAATTTTCATTCCTTGTCTTCTGCAAACACAGAATTGCTTCTGCTGTTTCACATGCTCACATGTATGCACTCATCTTTAGGATCTCAGTTTTTATGCTGTAGTAGTAACTTGGTACAGGACTTCCTTTTACTCTAAAAGTGAGCTGAGAGACAAAAAAAGGCAAAGACAAAGAGCCTCAAGCTTAAAGGTGCGTGAGAGAGAAAATTACAATAATCAATAAGTGTACTTTGCAATCTGGTCAATGTCATTGGCATTAGTTCTTTTTTCTCTGGAATGCTGAGAATAATTTCATTTTCTCAGCAACTGGTTCCTTCCCATTAAAATAGTAACATAATGCAGCTTCATGGGGGGCTATGAAAACACAACGTTCTGTGTTATTTTCCATATACCTTCTAAAAAGCCCTTGGCTTATGACATATCACCTTACTTATGGCAACTGTGTATTATGAATAAGTGTCTTGGTGTTTTTCTGTAATACCTTAAAAATTCAAAGACATAAACAGTATTTCTGTAGCAAATCATTCTCACCTCATATTAATTGCTGATCTTTCTGCCACTATAATGATGCTGTTTCCCAACAGCCTGAATGTGTCAGTCCTTTCACTGAGGTCATAATGACTGCTAAATGTGCCACATTTCCTCTGTCAATTTGGGGGAAAATGTCAGATTATATATCAAGGGTTTACTTTGATACATAACTTTCTGTGAAGCACACGTCACCAAAATAAACTCTGGGACCTGTCCTCTTGGGAATGGAAACTCATAAATAAGAAGTTAAAGACAATTGCCCCCCACAAGTCCACAAGTATTGCTATTCATTGTGCTACCTAGAGGTTTGTGACTAAAGATGTTGTTTTAATGGAAAGCCTTTCAAACAGGTCTTTAAATAGATATGCTTCACCACTTCTATTAGTTGTTAATTCCATTTTTAACTACCTATTGTTGGTAATATCCTCTTAGCTTGAAAATACAATCTCTTTCCCTAGTGACTCTATCCATTTTTAGTTCATTGATTCACTGAGCTTTTTCTTCATGGGCTTTCTAAAGCATCAGAAGTTAAAAGAAATTCTTAATTGTTCTCTTCATTGTTTGTGCAGTGGTATCAGCATTGACATCTGCAGGAGTATAAACAGATTTGAGGTGATCTTTTTCTTGCTCATTTACTGTAGACTGCTGTGCTATGTTAAATTGATTTAAGTTGCCAAACGTGGGTTGGATAAACTGAAATAATCTTTCTCGAGTTAATGTTCTTCTTTCTAGCTACTTACACATAGTTTTTGAGGTTGTGTTAAGTAACATCCAGAGGCTTCAAAGAGCATCACATTTTCGTATTGTGAGAATCAGTGGATAGCCCTGCAAGGTTTTTACTCCATTGTGCTTTAAATCTTGGGACTTGGAATTGGTGGACAACTTTTCTTCTGTGGCTGAGTTTGTTTTTCAATTTTGAATACACTTACACTGTAGAAAATTCCATGGAATCCTTTCAAAGAGGAGAGACAAGTATGTGTAGCAGGCAAAGTACTCCAGCCTCAAATATTCACAGCTACATGAGCATGCATAAAGATCAGGAACAAGATGTGTTTTATGGATCTTATGTATCTGATAGCCATTTCTTATAAAAATGTGATAGATGTTTGAAATCTGCCATATATTCTTTGCCAACATAGAAGTGAGTAATTAATCAGTTTCTCTGACACTGAGAAGCTTCTCCAAATTCTTGTCTAAAGTCTTAGCACTACTTTGGGTACCCACAACCAGGCCTTTCTAATGTAAACTAACAGCAAAGGTTTGCTACACTCAGAAAGTATTTGCTGTGGATTTAGCCTAGTATATATGAAGCAATGCACTTAAACTAGTGTGAACATCATTAATGTAGGGCATACCCACTCAGCTTTCTGGAAATAGATCTTCTCCTGAAAGGTACAGCACCATATGGTTTTCCTTTGTACATTTTGTTTGGCAATCCATATGAACATTTCATTTATTTTCTATAATGTCTAAATCATTAGAAGAAAAGCTTTGGGGTGCAATATGAGACTGACAAAGATAATTACAGTTTTAAAGCCTTAAGAGGTTTTGTGCATCATATAAAATTTTACATTCCACCACCAATTTAAATCAATTACAATCTTTAAATCTATAATTGTGCTATTTAAAGCATTTTAAAGGGCACAATGCATGTGGTATTTTGCTGTGTGTTCCAAAGTATTTTCACAACAGATCTGTTTATTGTGTGAAAGCATCTAGAGGCTATTAAAAGATGATCAGAGGCATTATTAACTCTTTGGTCTGTCTCCTTAATGCAAGAAGCATTATTTATCACTTAGTCTCAGTTGTGCTAAATTTCTCAGCCTTTAGTCACAATAATTGTAACGAAGCTTGGAATAGATCATGCAGAGTGACCTCATAATGCTAAACCAATGACTTCTTTGTGCTTGGGTGAGCATGCATTCTCTTTCATATTACAACGAGGCAAAGAAACAGAAGACTTTCCTAATTTATTCTTTTTGTGTATGTGTGTGCTAGATCTAGATCACTGCACAGGTAAAGAAGGTGCTCTTTATTTTTCCTGCAAAGCTCTTTTACTCACTCCACACTTAAATTTATGTCAGGGGACTTCAGCACCTTATTTAAGCTATTTTATTACTTCTTAGTTGATTTACTAGAAACAAATTGTGGTCATCTTTCAAAATCACAACCCAAAAGTTTAAATTACTGTATTTTTGGTGCATCTTACCATTTTTATTCTAATGGAAATTCTAATATGTCCAAAATTGTACTCAAAGTGATGTTTTCCATAAAATTGAATTTCTGAACATCTTTTTTTCCTACAATTCATTCCACAGCCTTACAAAAAATAGGAAGTGATGGACTGTAAGTCAACTGAACTAAAATATCTTGGTAATTTTTCTTCAAAAATATCAAGAGTCTGTTCAAGGGACTCCATATTTGCAGTAATTCTAACAAAGAACCTTACAACCTCACTCCTAAAAATGAAAAAGAAAAAAAAAAGCCAAACAGCAAAACCAACCAACTGAAAAATAAACTAATAACCACTGCCTTTCATTAGCAATTACTTCTAGTGAAAACTTTAGTTATTCCCATCTACATATTGTGCAGTTCAGATGGTGCTTAGTGGAAGATTATGATAATGAAGCATACTTCAATAGTCAGTCAACTTTTGGGAAGGGTATGGAGGGGAGAGAAGCTATATGCCGAGTTTAAAATATTAAGTGAGAGATTTCTTGCTCTTTAAAAAAATGCCAGTCTATTCCTTTTGACAGAGAATAATCCATTCTTATAGAAAAACAGGTTTTCTAATTGTTGAATGAATGCACACAACCTCATTATCTGCCTCTTCAAAGCAAAGCTTAACATGCCTCAGTTGTGCAGGCAGTACTGCTTTGGAAAGAGTTAATTCAAACCCTAAACAGCCTACTATGGTACTAACAGCAAAACCTGTCTTTCCTAAGTAATGCAGCTACACTAGTCTCTACATTACCATGGGAATCAGCAGATTTTCAGTGTTTCTAAACCAAAGCCACCCCTCCATTGTGCCTGCTCTGACAAGGATTGTCTTTGTTCCCTGGCAGCACCCTTAAAATATAAATTCTAGTCACCTGCCTTAGAGGTCCTGTCTAATTTGGAGATCTGATATGAGTTCATTACATGCAGTGCTGAAACAGTAATTCCTAAACTTGTAGAGGCACAAATTACATTGATTACTTCACAGACCTTACCAGGTATTTCTATGTGGAGTCAGTGCCAAAAATATACCTACACAAATATATTTCCTATGTGGTGAAATTCTGCTTCAGGTTTCTGTTCTGAGCAGAACAATAACCTCCAGAGTGCTACTCAGCACTGAGGGGAGAACTGAACTCCAGTGCTGAGAGAAGCAGTTTGGAAGTATTAAGGACAGGTAGCCTGATCCTGTCATCCTTGAAGGTAGTGAGAACATTGTCCTTGCATTCAGAGGGAACAGGACACAAACCCTGTTTCATAAGCATTGGTGTCAAAGAAATTAATTGTCCCAAGTACTGAGATAACTGTTCAGGATCTCTCTTCACACAGCAGAGGTAAAATTGGACACAGCACCTTTTTTGCAGAGAATTTCCTATGGGAACATTAACTGTACAAAATGTTTTGAAACCATCCCCCTGGCTACTGTTTTGTACCAAGGGGACAACATTTTTCATGTTCCAACATCTCCAGCATTGACTAGCACAGAAGTCACATAGGAGGGAAAAAAGGAAAGATGATACCAAAAGCTGTATGTGATCTCAAGTGATACACAAGTGCCCATGTCATTGGGTTGGTGGGTTAAATACTTCCTAACTATGTTCTCATTAATCAATGTTTAGGATTGCAGTGGGATACTTTCAGTAGGATGTACCTTTTCTTTGTTAAAAATAGAGTAGATCAATGTCTTATTCCTGAAAGTCACGAATAATGTGGCTGCTGAAGACACTTTATTTTCCTTGTCAGTTTTCTCCCTCACATGGAAATTTTTACACTTTTTTGATGTGTAACACCAGAAGGTATTAGTTGCCCTCCCACTTGAACAAAGTAGGAATATCTCCAAATAGAGCTGTTGTGGCAGGTGGAGGGAATTTGGCAGAGACTCTACATCATCTTATATTGCCAGAGTTCCATTATTTTGCCACACACCTGAAGCATTCCTGGCCAGAGTGCCTTCAGCACAGCACCAGGCATTGCTGGTGGGTAGGGACTTAGAACAAGAGATGTACAGCACTGCCTAGCCTCTACACAACTGTGGGCTTCTGCTTCCAGAGGGAATTTTTAGCTGGTCAGATTGATTTGCTTACCTGAGCAGCACAAAGGGATTGCAATGAAGTGGCGAATCTAAGCTGAATGTGTTTGTAAAAGGCCAAGACCATTAAGACAGGAATAAAATAGATTGGTGGCAAGTGGAATCACATCCCAAGGTATCAGGGATATCGAGTGGTCCTGTCTTAAATTACTGCATTACAAAGAAGCAGAGAAACTACAACAAACCTCCAGAATGGGAGAGGTCTGGCATCAAAGTCCAGCACATTTTGGGGAAATCTAGGTTTTAATCCTTTCCTTTGTGAGCTCTCAATAAAGCTCTGTGTTGGCTGTGAGACTCAACAATGTACCTAATGAAAATGCTGAACAAGTGCAGACTGTCAGAGAAAGAAAAAACAAAACCTGTATCAAAAATATCTCTCCTCCCCTCCAAAGTATCCTGATATCTAGTCCATTAAATAATGGAATGTCCCTATAGACTAAGTAGATTTTGAGATGACAGGTCTTTTATTTTTGCAGTAATAGTAGAAAGCATCAAAAAATAAAAAAAGCCATGTAAAAGTCTGAACAATGTTTTTATGCTCACATAACAAACACAAATTTCCAAACTGTTATCTCCATATTTCTTAATGGTAATACATTCCTAGTTTTAAATCCAGCAAATACCCATTTTCAGTCTAGAATTAAGTTATCTTATAAAGTAAGAGCAACTGATAGTAGGAATTTATAGTGGAAACAGTGATCATTGATTCTTAATGCATAAAGGATTCATAATGCAAACATCAGTGGCAAAATAGTTTTGTATTTTATTTTTTAATTTATTTGGAAAGTATATAACTCCAATGGTTTATTTTTCTAAAATGAATGTACAAAATGTTTTGCAATACTTTTAGCTAAAAAGGTAATAATAAGGGCTTAGATTATTGGATAACATGGTTTCCTTTAAGTAGAATACATCAGAATAATCAGTTTAGGATTTCTAAGCATGCCTACCATAGCTCAAGGATGGATATCTTCCAGTGAAACCAAAGCACTGCAGAAAACTTAGTGCTAATAATCAAAGAATAAAGATGGACAAACAAAGGAAAGTGGTCTGACCTCTGCATGCAGGTTATTAGCACTCCTGGCTAACTCCTGTGCATGGTACACATGAAATGCAACGAAAAATTTTACAGGGGAGCAGATCAGTTTCCATTTTTCAAGCACTTTATTGTAGGAGAAATCACTGTAGGAACATAAGACTTTTAAACTTACAAAAATAACTCAGTGTTGCCCTTTTAAATTGTTTCCACTGACAACCGAAGTCATAGTGGCATTTGTTCATCCAGATCCCAGTACACACATGTATTCATAATGATACATCCCTCGAATGGCACAGTTCTTCTGTGGTTGCTACCTGTCAGCGCTTGTACTCAAGAACCTTGAATATCAGTGACTCACTAATGTTTTATGATATTTTACCTCACTTTATGGTAGTCATTTATGACAAGACCAGAATGACATAAACTGCCATAAAGCAAAGCAATGCAATCACACAAATGACCATAAATCAAGGTAGCAACAGAAAAAGGTCATAAAAGGAAAGAAAATTGGAGAAAACAACATTGGAGTTCAGATTCAGAAGTCTGGAGTTAACAGCACCAAACTTCAGGACAGATGGATGTGAGCCACGAGTAAATTCAGTGTTCCACTGATACTAATCATGTTGTGTGTGTGGATGCCCTGGCAGATTGATACATGGATGGGCTTTCATTACTTATAAGCCAGTTACGATGTACAAAGTATTTATTGCAACTGTGTGCATGAGGTTTTTTTCCCTCCTATAAAATTATCTTGGCTTTGTCCTATACCCTAAGCAATTCTCAATGAAATGACCTTTTGAACGACTTTTCTCTATCTATTTCTGGGTATTTAGCTTTTTCTTTTGCCTTTTTTTTTCCCCCATGAAAAATGATTTCCTGGTACTGAGATTGGCATCTCTAAAAGAATGGAATCATCATGTGCTTTTCTTGGAAGTCCCTTTTTCTTCATCTGGAAGAGATGCTCCCATCCTGGAAGGGAGATTGGATGTTGAAAGGCGGTCAGATGGGGATAAGACAGAAACTTCACAGAGTTGGGGAGGGGTTGTGGTGGATTGAATTGAAAGCAGTAGCTAATAGTGTGGTGGCCCTGCCCAGGGGGTATTTTACTGTGTTGTGGATGGGGACAAGGGGAGGACCAAATTACTTCAGGGAGGACAAGGAGCTCTGCACACCTCCAGAATCAGCACCTAATGGGGCAGCAGAAGCTGTATGCAATGAGGTATAGTGGTACATGTACCACACCTTAAAGTTATACTATCATAAAAATGAGAAACTGCTGGTGGTGAAGATAACAGCATTTATGAGGAGAATTTATGAGCTGCTCATGTGGTATAAATATATACAGTACACAAACACCAGTGGGGATAAATTCCACTGGACAACCCTGTTATTTTAACAGTAACCTTGAAAATATTATGTTATTTAACCAAAGAAAATGTTAAAGGAACAATACATAATTTAACCGCCTCCTCTGCCCTGCACAATTAATCTCTGTTATTAGCAGCAGTGATGTTTTAAGAAGTATGTGCATTAAGATAAACACTGATAGTTAATTGCATTTAGTTTAACACCCTTATGCTTCCCTATCCACACCCCTGTGCTTTCATGTTGTGTGAGAGCCTGTTTCAGTTGGAGCTGATGTGCTTTAAAAACTATGAAGACATATTTTAACCCCCGTCCTTTTGTGTAAGACCTCTAATTCTGCCCCTCCTTCTCTTTGCTAACTCTGTTACTTTCCTCTTCTGTTATATCACTTGTATTCACAACTGCCATAACCATTTCTAGTCATTTTCTAAAGTTCTTCCTTGTCAGAGGACAACAGTGTAGTAAATGGATATGACAGAACCATAGAAGATGGGGGGCGGGGGGGGGGGGGGGGGGGGGGCGGGACGGACAAAAAAAACCCAACCAAAAATCAGAGGACTTGAGCTGAGAGATACTGAGTAGGTGCATTTGCAGTCAACTGAAGTGGGATGCCGAGCCATCAAATTCTGAGATGCAGCGAGGTGATGAGTTCTTCTAGTCCTGCCCTGTGTCTCTACAGGACTAAGTGCTGAGGTCCAGCTTGTTTCCCTTCTTGTCCTTCTGCAGGAGAAAACCTGGAATATTTGAGATCACTCCAATCCACTTTTGAAAGGTCCTTTTCATAGCCAGAAGTAGTGACACCTGAGAGTCACACACTGACAGTGAAGGAGGGAGATATCAGCAGATCAGAAACTGAGGTGAAAGGAAAAGAGAGAGAAGTGGTTTGATTGTTAATCAAAGAGGCAGCATTGCAGTGCCTGGATACACCATTTCATCCCTTCGTGACTTGATTTCCCTGTTGCTTCTCTACCTATAGCAGAGGACAGTGTTCGGGAAATTAAAATGCTATGCCCTACGTGTTAGAAGCAAAATTGATAGCCTTTTAAGAGTATTTTCAGATCAAATTTTAGGAGTAATTCACCAAGGTGTACATTCACTTTCTCTGCACTCTTGCTGCCAAGAAAGTAAACTAGGGCAAGCTAACAGAAAGATCCAAGGGTAAAGAAAAAGCCGGTATCTTAATTTTTGATGCAGTCTATGTTTTCTCATTATTACATTGTCTGTTTGTATTACTTTTGATTTATAATGTAATTGGGGAACTATAGAAATGTTAATGGGAAAGATACTGTTCTGAATATGACAAAGTTGTTTACTAATTGTTGCCTTTAACTTAAGCTAATTTTGTAGTATTGAAATATTTAGAAATGTTTTATTTCTTTATTTTTAGGTTGTCACGAAAGCGTTGTTTAGTTTGAACTCCATTCTCAGCTGAGCTGAGCTTTCTCCCACTTGAAAACTAAGAAAATAGTGCAAATTAAAAAATTGTTGCACTAAGGTTCAGTCTGAAACCTTTAGGCAAGCCCATTCATTTTGTTAAATATTTAGATGAGAAATTGTTGCTGGTGTGTTTATTTATTTATTTTTACAACATCCACCGTGCTGCTCATTATCTTAGGGGAGATGGAGAATATTGCAATGATTATTAGTAAGCTTGGTAATGAGATTACTGAACCATTTGCAGTTGACTTTTTTGTGATGCATAATTACAGGGGTTTATTTACAGTGCCTTTAGAGGTTTTGTTTTTGTTTTTGCCTTTTAATGATTCACATTTATATCCTTTGTTCTTCACGTAAGGGATAAGATTCTGTCTGCATGTTTTGCATTTCTCCTTTCCCACCCTCTCAATGAAATGGGTGTATTTCAGATAGAGGTAAGAAGCTCTTATTCAGCCAAGTGGTCCTTATTCTTCAGGCTCCTATTATACTTGAGTCATCTGACTGATATTAATTGGGATTCCTGAGGTAAATAGGATTATTTTTACATTAGTCCTAGGTGACTCTTCCAGTCTATGTTCAAGTCAATGAAAAGAGTCTCATCAACTCTCTTTGGCCTTGTCTGTCTCATAAATATGATATATTGATAGAAAACAGTAGAAAGGAAGAGCTGCTCTGCAAGTCTGAAATGTCTCATAACTGGAGGTTGTTAAGGTTGATTACCGTATTGTCACATTTATTACTCACATTCTTGACTATTACTCACTTCTCCTCCCAGAGCTGTGATTTCAGCAATTTCTGAAGCTTTTGGTTGAGGATTCCTGATAAGGAGGGGAAAAAAAATTCCAAGTGGAGCAGTTATTGGAATCAGGTACAAGGAAGCTCTTGGGGACTAGAGAACTGTGGAATAAAGTTCCTCTGCTTCTACACCTACTTATTCTGAATCACAATCACCCTGTATTTAGAGATCCGATAGGTTACACATGTGAAAACACGGTGTCTTGTCTTCCTGTTGTCTCAAAGTCCTTAGTGCTAGCAAAAGGCCTCCCATTGACTCAGTGGTCCCTGTTTTGTTGTAGGTCAGTGGAACCTTAAAAAGCTCCTTTTGTTGCCTTCTTTCACCAGATTTATTTTCAATAGGTTAAATTTTAAGTTCAAGCAGAAAGATGTGAAAATTTTATTCACCCAACTTTAATCACCTAAATAGGGCACAGGCAAAAAGATGTAAATGGCTGTTAATATGTAACATTAACGTTATGGCACTAATCCCAGATATAATTCAGAAATCAGTGGGACATTTCATTTGAAAAGATTGCAAGTTCTGGGCTTCTTTTCACATTCAAAAGCAGATCTGTGTTGAACACTTGGAATTTATATAAATCCATCTTTAGCTTTAAAAATGCCTTAAAAGCAGTATTTTTTTCCTTAAGCAGCAACCAAGTCACTTCCTGTAAAAGTCAAAACCCACATAGCACATTTCAATTTACTAGCAGAAATTTTGAATTTAGGGAAATGAAAGACAAGAAGATCCAGAATAATTGCATTTCCTTATGGAATAATAACAAAGCTTAAAATGAGTTGATTTTATCTCAGGAAGTGTCTGTTGACTGCTTCATTATAGCAAGAATAAAACTGCACCACAAAGGGATACATCACTTATTCTAGGTAATTTAAAGCCATACCCCAAGCACACTGACAATAGCAGAAATACTTTCTGCAACTTAAATGGATCAAGTCTATGGAGAGTCAGTGGAAGAGAAAGAAAATGATCACTACTATTTAGCTTGCATTCCAGACATGAATTGTAATGCTGAATTCACATTACTCGGGACTGAGAAGCAACACACCCCGTTATTTTTAATATGCAAGATGGTTTACTTCCTTTGAGCCAAGGTTCATAAGAGCTCATTCAGCGAATTGCTGCTTTCTGCTCCTTCTTCTCTAAAAACATATTAATGCTCTCCATATGAAGTGCACACAAGGCAGTGACAGCCACCATGTAGATACTTGATTTTTGGAGTTCTGCATCATGAAGTGAGAGAATGCCTCATTAGAATATACTCTTTCCTGGAAAGAAAAAGGTCCAAAAACTGTATTGAACATCCAGGGTTAATTTTACCCTTTGAAATTACAGATTCAGCTAAACTGCCATCACCTCATTGGGATAACTTGTCAAACTGTAGGAATTTAAGCACCAGCAATCTACTGGGAGTAAATGTCCGTATGTACACTATCTAAAGGATGGCTACCCTGGGGTTTCTACCAAGCCTACATGATCATATATTGATGCTGGGCTTATTTATTTCAGTGGTTCTGAAGTACACTTAATCATCTTACTAAGGTGCCCTATGTGGTACATAATTAATATTATACATTGACTTTAGAAGAAAGCTTGGGGAGGGGGGATTTGGATGATCTGGAAGAAATATGGCAACGTCTTTATATTCAACAGAGAGTGTGTGTGGTAAAGACTGAGCTCCTCCATTTAGAAAGATGAGAGGGGATGAGAATGTGTCTTTTTCACCCCTAACACTTGTAGTACTCTCAATTTAAACACTGGCTCAGTGCTAATTTTTGCCAAAAGTGAAAGGGAGAGTGAAAAATCATTAATTCAATTTCTCACTGGTTTGCCTCTGGTGATTGCTGTCACTTCAGGTAATAGCTTGTCTGTGGTTCTGACCCAGTTCTTAAACCAGTCTTTCCATACTCAACCAATTAATCTAATGGTTCATTAATTGCAAACATCTGAAATCATTAGAACCTGATTGAGCACAAAAGCATCAAATCCTGTGAAGCTGTGACTGCTTAGCCAGCAAATGGTCTCATTGCAAAGGAATGTCAATGTTTATAGTAAATGTAACCTAAACTAGGGTGTTCATTGACATATCCCTCCATTTGTATACAACGGCTCTGACATCTATCAGTTCAAGAGTGCATGATTTATCCACTGCTATATCCTGGAACTGACAAGCCAAAGATTACAGCTTAACCTACATGAAAGCAGAGGCTGTATGTATTCTTAAAATAAATATTTAGTAACTGACAAGCTCTGGTTAATATTAATTCCTGATAGAAAGCAGTCAATTTAAGCTTACTTCATGCCAAAATCTATTTGTATTTTGTAAATCATTTTTCATGAATACAGTCTAGAGAATCTCAAGGAAATATGTAAGTGGGGGAGGGTTGCTGTATCGTTTGCATTTTATGTATCATACATCTGCTTGAAAGAGAACCTTCCACAGGCCCATAAGGTAGGGCAGACCTGGGTAGAGGCACACACAACCAGTACTCTGATGTTAACTGTGAAGGAGAGGCTTTTAATTAAGTGGATTTAGTGTGTGTGAAAGATGCTAAATTTACTATTCTGGAACATGAAGCCTTCTGTTTCTCTGTAGGGGACATGGCACAGGTAGAACTAAGCTTCACTGCCAAACTGCATCATGAATTCCACCATCTTCTTGATGTGGTCTGTCTTTTATTTGTCTTTTTTTTTTTTTTTTTTTGCTTTTGGTTGGGTTTTAAAGGCTACTAATTGTCCTACTGATAGATAAATAGGCAAAGAGGTGAAAATTTCCATTAAACCATTTCTGAACATTGGCATTCTCCTCAACGTTTTTGTCCTGCTGTTCTGATGACAGCTGCCTTCCTACAGAGTCTAATCCGGGGCAAACAGACAGTGCTCTCCTCAACATGGGTAACATAAGGGGGAAATTATATATTCATGTCAAAAACATTCTTTGATAAATGTCTTTATAGAAAACTTTGATGAACTGCTTAATTTATGCCTACAAGTAGAAAGATTACGTGAACAATGCAGTTATGAGCTCATCCTACCTGTGCACAAGACAAATACCAATCCTGCCTGAGGCAGTTCGTAGCTGGAAGTACTGATGGGAAACAGCTTCACGCCATTCAAATATGGCTACATGGCTTCCATCAGGAGCAGATCTCCCCATTTGTGTAGCATTTGTTATCTTTTTCTCTTCTGCACACAACTCATGTACACACACACACAGATTCATCCCATGTTCACTTGAAGGGGCTGCCCAGAGAGGCTGTGGAGTCTCTTTTTCTGGAGGCTTTCAAAACATTCCTGAATGCATTCCTGTGCAGCCTGCCATAGGAGATCCTGCTTTGGTAGGGGGATTGGACTCAATGACCTCTGGAAGTCCCTTCCAACCCCTAACATTGGGTGATTCTGTGATGTGTGCATTTAGAATACCTCTACTTTTCTAGCTGAGTCTTCATCTGGCCTGTAATTTTGAGACATGGCTTCTGTTCTTGCAGCTATTTCTGTACTTGATTTCTTGTTATGCATGTCCCTAAACAATTCTGCTATGTAGCAAAGGTGTGCACTCTGTGTTCACCAGACAGACAGGATAACATTGTGAAAATACTTGCCTATGTCTTGATCCTCAAACTGTCTCTAGTATAAATATGTATGTGCATTCATCACCATGCTTCTATACACTCCCAGTGAGCAGAAAGGAAAAGGGCTGGTTCTGTTCTTCCCCCAGTGTGGTCCTTGCAGTCATAGGAAGCAGCTTGCACAGCCATGTTCGGAAGCATTTGTTTTTTTAAAGATTCCTGTTTCAAAGATTGATAAGGGTGCACACTGATGCTGAAGGGCCTTAATAGCTATTTGTGTAGGAAATTCTGTGGGGCAGGGTGTTTTGGAGAGGTTTCTAAGCAGAGAGCAGGGAGGGAGCTACAAGGGAAAGGTAATTGGGGAAGGAGCTAGCAGTGCGCTTCTGGCAATAGATGAGCAGTATCAGTAGCCCTAATGATCCAGGGCAGTGGCCTGAGGAAGTCCTTGGAGTGTGGTTTCCTTTATCACTTTTACTGGACTGCCCTTTGGGAGTGAGTTACGATCTGATGGTTTGATCTTTTGTATTGTGTATGGGGTTATTCACCTTTTAGTTCCTGACAACAGTAGTAAAGCTGCCAAGTATTACTTAAAGTGTGGGAATGTTTATAAGAACTCAGCAAAGGAGAGTGCCTCATATTCAGAGTGCTAACAGTACAGGAAACATTATCAAACATCTAGCAAGATAGTGTGCTGTGGTGCTTGCTGCAATACCTTGCTTTGAAATGACCTTTTCCAGATAGTGAATTAAGCCTTTAGCAGAACGCAAGGGTCAGTAGCAGTGTAAATATTGAAGAGCACAATTCCAGGGGGTCTCTGTGCTTCTGTTAGAGGAGAACTGTGTATGGTTTTAAACAGTCCACCTCTACTCTGAAATTATTTCAGATTAAACATTTGTTCTGAACGTTAAATGGAGTGACAGTATTAGTTTCTTGACAATGTTCTAATGGAATCATAGTTCAAAATATTCAGTGAAAACATTACACACCCCCATCATTAAGGTGAATTTTGTTTGCATGCTCTTTTCCCAGAATACTGATGTTAATTTTTGCTTAACTTTAGTCTTACAAGGTATGAAGCAATTTAACAGACTTTGTAACCTTTCATTAAAGTTCAGTGCAGTACTTAAGCATGTTGGGTGCATTAATTGTTAGCTGACAGCTATTATTTCTATAAAACCCTTTTGTAGTAAAATTTCTGTTTGATGGATTGGATTTTGTGAAATTTGCATTTTACTGAGCCAGAGTCAACTGGTACTTAGAGCTACAGTACAGATTTAAATAAGAAAGCAATAATTCTTTAAACTGTTATAAAATATCTATTAAAACTATGAAACTTATTTAGGATAAACTCTTTCTTATGGTGTTAGTATCCTGCAGCATTGCCTTTGACACAACAATAAAACAAAACTGGCTTCTAATACAGAGAGGACTAAATGAGAGCCCAGTCATGAGAGCTGGTACAAAGCTGGCATGAAGACTGTTGAGCTCTATACTTTTAAACACAAGGGAAACCCCAAGAAAATCAGCAGGCAAGAAGGTTTATGTGTTTTCCTAAACTTCCTTTTCAGAGGTGGAGTCAGATATATATGTGTATTTCCTACTCAGGATGGTGTAATGCATGGTGAGCAATTCTCTGAGGTGATGGAGAGCATGGAATTTCTCAGATAGTAAACTCTGAAGCCTTTAATAGATTAGCATAGTTTTCCTGGCTACTGCCTTTGCAGTGACCCTTGCATCTAGCAGACTAAACTACCATCAGCATTGCAACAGTGAGAAGAGTAATAGAGCATCAGTGGTTAGCAGCAGTGTTAAGGAGGTGGAGTTCAGCACTGTGATAGTACCAGTAAGGAAGAGACAGTGAGAAAGGAATAGAAAAAGATATCAAATCTTCAAAGCAGAGAAGTAGGAAGAGCTGACAGTGATAAAAGAGAGGTAAATCACCTAGGAAAGAACATGAAAGTCTTGTGTTTTAGCTAGTTGATTACAAGCTCTCCAGAAGAGATAGCAGAACAACTGTCAGAACCTGTGGTAAAAATGATTTTTTTTTTTTGTTTAATTTTTAAAAAGAGAGAGAGAGAGAGAGAGAGAGAGCTTGGACACATAGAGCATATAAGAACATTAGACCTACCGGCTTGAAGATATTTGACTGAACTTGTTGGCCTACAGAAAAGAAGCAGAGAGGGAAGGGCAAACAAGAAAGAGAATCTCTTGAGGAAACCAAATCAAGGAACAAAGAGAGTGTGCTGAGGGAGCACTTATTATAAGATATGACTGAGAGAAGCAAGATAGTAGAAAGCTTCTGCCAACCAGTGCACTGAAAAACTCTAAATTGGGCAGACAATCAACACAGAGATGAAAGACCTCTGTAAAAATGTAAGGGTCAAGCACTAGCCTATGATTTTGTATATAGAGGGATTTTGTCAATGATGCACCATTGTTAGGATTGGTTGAACTTTTTGTGTTTTAAAGCACATGCCTGTGCATCCTATCTGTTCACCACTCCATCTGTGCCCTCATCCTTCCTAGTGGCTTATATATTCCTTATTCTTCCTCAGTGAAACTCTGTGGAATAGAAATCTAGGAGTGCGTTTCTGAAAAGGATCACGAACATAAACATGCGAGTAACTGCACAGATATTACATTAATTTTTATTACTGAGTAGTTAAAAATGTAACACTTTTTTTTTTTTTGTAATAGCAGAATAAATTCATAATTATCAGATTACCTTAAAGGTGTGAATAAAAGTTGAGTCACGCTTACCTATCACTAAATCAATTACATGCTATAATTTGGTAAAATTATCTGAATTTAACCACTAATCTTAGATGCCTTATTAAATACATGAATAGCAAGACATTACTTATATCATCAGCATTATCTCATCAACAGTGGAAAGAGAATGTTACTTCCATACTAGAAATCTGATGAGGAAAGGAGAAAAATAGAGAGGAAAGTGAATCACTTAATTATTCAAGAGGGAATTTCCTCTTCAGCAAATCCCTCTCTCAGCTCAGCCACATACTGTCATTACATGGCTTCTAATTTTAGGTAGAATTTGGATATCAGGTCAGATTTTTAAACAATAAACTGCAGAATCCCTGTCTCCAATAGTGATCAAGGATTTTTGCTTACTAATTCAGGGATCTACCACAAGTATCATATGGTAAGACCTCATGCACCCAAGTTCTTTTCATGTTGTCTTTCATTTTTATGCTCAAGAAGAGATAAAGGAGAAATAAGTCAATAATGCTGCAACTTTAGCAGCATTCTGTGAAGACACATCCCACTGTCCTTTCTATAGGTTATTCCCACGAGTCCATTAT
This sequence comes from Pogoniulus pusillus, assembly GCF_015220805.1. Classification (NCBI taxonomy): domain Eukaryota; kingdom Metazoa; phylum Chordata; class Aves; order Piciformes; family Lybiidae; genus Pogoniulus; species Pogoniulus pusillus. The sequence goes on along the minus strand of NC_087292.1, from coordinate 9,545,976 downwards.
CCCACAGGCACATTGCATCCGTCACTGGATGAGAATGAGCCCCTTGGGTTGAATTAGATCAATACCTTAACCTTCAGGAAGATCTTTTGTTTGTATCAAGTAGGCAATATAAAAGCCATAACATGAAAAAATAGCATATTCACCTTCTGTAGGATCCAGAAGAAATGAAGGCTAAGCTCAGGCACTGCCTAGCAAATGCCGAGAGTTTGTGGTGTAGGAAAACATGGAAATCTGAGTAATTGTCATTCAGATATCTTATGACCTCTCAGACATATGTGAGATAGAGGATGAAATCTGTCACATTGGCACTCCTTGCTGATGCTATCCACATGCAGAGAGTGGTTTTTCAAGAAGTAGTAGCTGTTATCAAAAATGGAAAAAAGAAAGCAGACTGCATTTAGGGATGCTTAATTATTGGGTGTGGCAGAAGAGGAAAAGGTGGAAGGTTGCAGAGAGATCATGTGAAATAGAACAACGCAGCTTGAGAGAGCCATTTTTTCATTTGGTTAAAGCAGAAAATTACCCATATTTTCAGAAAGAATTGTCACAATCATGTCCTAATGCTTTCCAAATTAAGCATTCCCCAAGGCAATGAAGGCTGAGAAAAACATCTCAGTGGCAGCTCTACGCTTGAATGAAAAAGTTAGAAGATGGACAGCCATACATTCAAAAGATAGGAAATAAGCTGGCTGGTCATTCATGTGCTGCTGTGTGAGTCAAAGATGCATGCTTCCTGCAAACAGACTGCTCTTGGGCCATGCAGCACACCTTGCATCATCACGTTACTCTGGCACCGCACAGGAGGTGTTACAATGGAGTGGTCAGGAAACAGGAAAAAATGTGAGCAGAAACACTAGGATGCAATTTTCTTGGGGCTGGTGAAAATTGTATTTTGGTGGGAAAGGTTTTAGCAATTCAATAAATGAAAAGCAATAAGTCTTAAAAAATTCCACTGAAAAAGAAATTAAATTTCTTCTGGGAATGCAATAAGAGTGGATTATGAGGATGCTTCTGTCAACATGGTAGCTCAGCCAACTGCTTTGGACCTAGTTGAAGGAAGACTTACACAGTTTACAGACTGCCCTCTTGATAGAGATATATTTTATTTCTTAGTATAGTACAGATTTCCAAATAAGCTAGCTTCTTGCTTAGATGACACTTCTGTAAATTAGGTAGGTAGATGCAAAATCCATGATCCAAGCGTTGTGGCCAATTTTCCTGCAAAGTTGTGCTTGAGAAAAGTTTACTTTATGAAATTAATTTTTGAAAAATATTAATTACTTTTCCCTTTTGAGTTCTTTGAAAAATCTGGATGATCTTTTTTCAATGTTGTTCAATTGGAATGGGCTGCCTAGGGAGGTAGTGGATGCACTATCCCTGGAGGTGTTCAAGCAAAGACTGGATGATGCACTTAGTGCCATGGTCTAATTGATTGGACAGAGCTGGGTGCTAGGTTGGACTGGATGATCTTGGAGGCCTCTTCCAACCTGGTTGATTCTATTCTATTCTATGATTCTATTTTATTCCAGTCTTTTGCTTCAAATCATCGTTTTCTTTCTTGATTTTTTTTCTTTTTTTTCCTCTCTTTTTCTTTTTTTTAAGGGATTGTGCACTTAAGCTTTTTATTGTAACAGTGAACTTAAAGCATGTCAGCTGCAGTTAGGGTGAGCAACACCTCTGACACAGACAAAGAGAAGTTCTGGTGGAAAGACAAGAGTGGCACAGAATGACACCTTCAGCTTTGCTAACAAATCTGACTGTTGCTTACTTTAGAGCAAGTAGGTCATGGCATTCTTGATGGTTATTATCATTCATCTTTCTTCCACTCGAGACAAAAAGTCAAAGGAAGAATTAAAAACTGTGATTGTTACAGTGTCCCAAGGGGAAATCTCGTAGGGGGCATACTCAGGCTTTTTTGTGTTTTAATTATCTGCAGATTTTGCACTTCTACATTTTTGAACAAGCAAAATTATTTTAAATATAAATTAGTGCTTCTTAGACCTTTAACCAAATAAACAGGTCTAGCAGTCTGACGGTGCTGAGATATGTTGAGGGTGGGAGGGGAGAAGTCATTTCAGTTTTACTGCCACTAAGGTGCAGATGTAGATGTCTGGATCTAAAAAAAAGACCCCAGACAAAAGCTGCCTTCCTGGAAAAGTTCCCACATGCTGAATTGGGAGTATCACACTTTAAGATATGACTTTTGTGCTATAATTTGAAATGGGTCCCTTGCTCTGAAAAGTTTTGTGTATGTTTATTTTACATTGAAGCGAATTATGTAGACTTTTGTCTCTTGTGAGAGAAGTTTCTCTCCTAATCATAGGTAGGCAATAAGGGCAACCAAGATGAGCACCACCATCAGGTAGTCATCACATGTCTCAATATGAATAAGATAATGGGCATGAAATCAGGGTTTTATTGGGCAGTGTTTTTGGCATAGCATGACTCAAGAGTCTGTTCTACTGTGACAGTATGGAACTAAATTCTCCCTTCTTAATTTTAGATTGAGATGACCAAAATGTTCCACATTTAACTTGTTTGAATATACAATTTTCTGAGAAAGGGTAAGAAGAATTTATTACATGTAAGAAGTTTCTTAAAACTAAAAAAAAGGGGGAAATGGATCCATTTTTTCCCTGCCAATTTTAATCAACCTCAAATTCAAAAGACAGCTTGTATTCTGCACTGACAAACAGTAAGCCCCTCCAAGAGTGTAATCATGCTAAAATTCACAGCTAGGATAGTGTACAATAGAACTCTATCAAGCTTCTATATTGAGGAACTGAGGTATGCCTTGGAGGAATGCATTAGATGCTATGGTTAATTAACTAATTTACTCAATCAAGTTTAACAGTGGTTTTAAGTTTAATGGCACCATTACATTTTAATATGAAAATAACAGGCTGTGTTCCTAGCATTCCCTGCAGTCCGCCTCCTCTCTACCATCCACTTTACAATTTGATTTTGATTTGTGAAGTCTTAAACCTGCTTCTAATGTCAAGTGCATGTAATACAATATGTCTGGTGAACATTATCCATGCCCACCTTACAAATGCAGTTGCTTGAAGTCATAGATCCTGACAGCATGCATTCTTCAAGAATCATTGAGTTTGCATATGTCCTTCAGGAAGATGGTATGCATGTGTAAATATAAGTCAGCTGATTTTCAGTGTGTCTGAGCCATTTTCTCAAAGAAGAAAGTCCCTGCTGCCCAGCAGAATTCCCAGGCTCTTACCCCTGCTTTCTCTGGGCCAATGCAATGGCACAGCTGGGTCCATGACTGTGAGTAGAAAATGAAACACAAGGTACTTCACTGTGTTCTCCTTGGTTTGATGAAGGAAGGTTCTTCTCTCTGCTTAAAATATGAGTCATGAACACTTTTCAGTATGCCTGTCCCCATGGTAAAGTCTATTCCAGCTGAAGCCTCCCCCAAACATTTTTGATGATGTTTTCTATTTTACGCAATACAAATATTCTACAGGTTCCTTGAATTTCATGTCTTAATATTCTTAGGCAACAACTTCTCCTTTACACTCTATGTCTTATTGCTGTCTGATGTGATTAATATTAAGCACTAAATTAAACATGACTGAGAAAATCCTGCTCCCCAATATGCTACTGCAACAGTTTCCAGTCACAGCCCATCAGCAAATGAGTTGTTTATACTCGCGTGGGAAGACTTATGCCCAAAGCTGGCAACAGGAGACAACTGTTGCCTCATTGCTAGAGTAGCTTACCAAGATAATGAAAATGTACCTTCAAGTTGCATCAGGCAGGGGATCTATTGTCGATGAGTTACTGTGGGTGAAGTGGAAGAATTCTCATTTTGATTTTTTCTGACAGTAAAGCCCCTCAAAATATGATTCCTGTGTACAACACGGTGAATTCCATGGAGCTTCGGTGAGATCCAGGCATCCAGCCACATGGCTATCATAGTTGAGGAGAGTCTGCTCCTGCCTGGCAGCAAATATTTAGGTGCTCAGAAGACTCCTAGTCTCCCCTGTGAACAACAGTGTCCAGGCTCTTTTTCAGGACAGAGCAAAAGCATGTGGATATGCTCTTCTGCAGCCCAGCTCGTACTCAAGTTGGTTGTCCCCACGTGGGTGCCACTAGCGAGAGTGAGATGCTGATTGGAAGAAGCAGCCACAAATGACAAAGATTTCAGGTGTCAGAGCAAAAGCTTGCTGCTGAATGTGCACATCCAATTTATAATAGATTTAATCTGATTCTGGAAAGGGACAGTAAATCATTGCTAAGCAGTTATATGTGATTTTATTGAGAATTTTTACTATCATAGATACAAGGGACGTACTTTAGAGATTAACTAGGAAAAGTTTTACAAGACAGTGGAGATAATGAATCACAAATTCTGCAAGGGTGAACCTCCCATGCTGAATCAAAGTACAGCTGTCTCATATTTGCTCTGTGTGCATTTTGCTACCAGTAATTTTGTCATCAATTTTCATATTTTGTTTAAACATATTTGTCTTTTGGACAAGATAGGTCATATTTCACACATTTGATGAATTTTCTCCTTGGTCCAGTTTTACAGGATTTGCACTTAATTAATTGCACAACCTTTAATTCGACAGACTGTTTTTAATGGCTGTGTAGTTTCAAATGCATATACACAGAGGAATTTCAAAAAGTAATTGTTTTTATGTCAGTACCATTGAAAGTTGCAATTATTAAAATACACAGATAATGGCACAGAGTTTCTTAACTGCTTACATTAAATAACGCCCATGATTTTTTAATGTGTGTTTTCAGGGGGTGCTGTGGGAGCAGGGGTATCCCCTCTATACAGTAATGTTTGTACACAACCCCTGCAACTTCATACAGATGTACAGCTTCAGCTTGCAAAAGCATTGGCAAATTTTGCCCATGTAATTTTGCAAACATGAGCCTTTTTTTTTTTTTTTCTTCCAGGAATTATCCTGCAATTTCATTAACAGTTGTTGACAAAGCTATTTGACTGGGCACTGGCTGGGAGTGCTGTGCTTTAAAGTGCTAAACAAATTTCATACTTCCAAAGCTTACAAAAGCTTAGTGAAGACCACCTTTAAGTAGGAGAGCTAAACACTGACAGTTGTGGCACTCTTAAAAGCTTCTTTAGTTCTTAGCAGACTCGCAGAAGAGGACTACCTCACCCATCCAGACAGCACGCTGTCTGGAAATGTGCCCATCAAATCTGTTTGTCAAGCCACCAGGCTTTTCCATGCCTGGTAAAAGGCAGACAGAAAGGAGTAGGCAAAGGTCAATCCCTGTCAGTTCTTTGTAAATGTAATTGTACTGGCAGTTTGCAAGGCACTTGCTTGTTCCCTAGCAACTTTGTGTATGTGGAGAAGAGTTAAATACATATTTCTCAGTGTGTTGATTTGCCAGTAATTTTGGCAATATGATTTTTTAATTGATCTTGTTTATTGTCCTTTGTGTACATTTGGAGGTTTGTGCTGCAAACTCCCATAAGCAGTTGTGCAAGATTTTGGAAAGAAATCTGTTGCTGAGGACTGACTGACTTCTGAGGTGGAATATAATCATGATAATGAAACTAGATTCTGACTTCTTTTGTTACGTGGCTCTGAACTATGTGATTTGTGAAACAAATCCTTTACAAACTCCACTTTTTGTGTTGGTAGTGCTGCAGACAGAACCTGACCCAAAATCGTTGCGTGCTTTGAGTGATCTTTTATGGTGATAGCTATTAGACTGGGAATTTTTAAAGTGTATATGCCACAAAAGGCTCCTACATTGAAACAGTGGTTTTTAAAACAGATATTTGTTTCCGTTTGTTTAGAGCAATGAATTTAGGGATTAAGCCAAGGCATACAACTCCAGCCTAATTTCTAGGAGTTGTCCCTACTTACACAAAGGATGAATTAAACTCATTTATCTTACTGAAGCCTGAGACAAAACAGTGGAGCTCACGTGTGCTGCTGACGTGGACTGGCACAGCTCCACTGACCGCAGAGCAGTTGGCCCAGGGTGTGCACGAGGTGCTGAGAGAGATGTTTCTACAAAGGACCAATTCATATCTGTACAACTGGTGCACACAGTCCCACGCCACCAAACGGGAAGGGCCAGTAGAGAGCCTTCCAGTCCAGCCACATTCGTAGTAAGAGCAGACTCCAGAGGGCAAGTTTTACAGATTGGATAAGGCTTGCTAAGAAGGTCTGTCACTTGCAAAACCTGTCCCTGTGAAAAAGTGTCACCTATGCAATATGGAGATGGGAAGAAGAGTGACTGTGATTAACCACACATGTAGTGTAATAAACACAGATGCTGAGAGAAGTCTAGTGAAATTCTGCTTGATGTTCTATTTCGGTTGCATTAACTTGGCTAAAGAACAGCTAAGCAGAGCACACTTTTTAAGTGTAATTATTTGATCTGCCAAGTCATAGGTTGTTTCCTTTTCAGTAGCTAACATTCCCTTTCACTTCATTTGCTGAAGAAGTCACAACATTTCCACAACACTTAATGGTCATACTGAGGCAGACAGAAATGCATCTAGAATGCTGAGTTAATCCATATTGTTTTAACAGCCAAAATTTCCTGACACTGTTCCTTTGACTTGAGTAGAGTTACACCAGCAGAGAATTTGTTCCAGGGAGTTTTACAGTGTTCCTGACTCTCAGTGATTTATCATGAGACATGTCTGCTCACTTAGCTGATAGAACCTACAAAGACAACCACGGTGGTTTCATTAGCTCAGTCTCTCGCTGCAGGCAGCAATAACTCTTTGTTTGCCATTATGTGCCACTTTCTGCTCATCTGTAGATCTTGAAATGGTTTGTAAACGTAGGGCAAGACTGTGTCTATTAAGATAATTGGACAGTTTAGGACTCCCACATAAGTCCTCTGCAGTATTCTGCTGCACTGGGGAATGTGCTGTACCCTTGCTCTAAATAGTTTAGCAGCCATCGCCTTCCTGTGCTGTGCTATTCTGTGTAGGATGGGTCAGCCCTGTCATGCCACGGATGTTCTGCACAAGAACAGCTCTTCAGAAACTCACCTAGGCCCCTTCAGATAACCTAACATCTAGGATGATTTCTTTTCTTTTCTTTTCTTTTCTTTTCTTTTCTTTTCTTTTCTTTTCTTTTCTTTTCTTTTCTTTTCTTTTCTTTTCTTTTCTTTTCTTTTCTTTTCTTTTCTTTTCTTTTCTTTTCTTTTTCTTTTTTCTGCTTCTTCTTTCTTCTTTTTTTTTTAACCCTGGGAATGAAAAGAAAAATGGAAGTTGCTAAAGTAGGAGGGAAAATTTTTACAGGCCTGCTTCTCCTGCTTTCATCTCTTCAAGAACCCAGAATAGTCTGTTCCAGACAGAGAATAAGGGACTGAGATGCTCAGGGATGGATTTTCAAATAGCTTCATCCTCCTTTTCAGTAGCACAATTGTGCATTTGGATCACATACAGAGGCAGTTAACAGGCCTGTGTCTGAAGCTGGGATCTCGCACTGTCCAGTTCTGGTGCTCTGGTATTTTAGAAGATTTGCAATCTGATGCCTTCAGCTTTTTAGCTGATGCCTTTTAGCATTAAATGCTTGATCAAATGAGATCTAATTCACATTGGTTCATGGAACTGGAGTAGCTCTTGGCTCCACACTTCATAGCCTATGACAGCAGAGTGCATCTCTCTAACCCTCCAGGAGCAACTACTCAGAGCAAGAGATCTGCTCCAAGTGAAGGACTCTGGCCTCAGGTACAGGCACTGTTTACGCTTTCTGCTCCTGGTAGCAATTTACAGCTTCATACTACAGCAGTAGAAAGTTATAAAGGAGGAGTTAGAATTCAGGCTGTGTTCTGGTGAGTTTCTCATCTTTGTTCATTGCAGATGTCAAGTCATTTTGAGATGCAAGTCATTTCTTTGAAAAAGCTTTCTTTGGGGATGAAATATAATGGCAGGAAATTAGCTGTTAATCCCATCTTTTCTTGGACAGACTAGACATGCATAATAAACTCCCCCTTTCCTCCTCCTTGCTTGCCCAACGATTCAGTCTGACCTGAAAGAAAACATTTTCTTCCATGAAAGACAATGTTTATGAGGTGCAACCCTAGTTTGGCTCTGATGATTAGACACACATGTATCAACCTGTGCAAAATCTGTGATGGCTGTTTAAAATGAACTCCAGTCAGGAAAGCTGAGATCACAAACTCTTTAACAATCAAAACACCAGTAAAGACTTAACATGATATTCCAAAGTTGCATCCAAACACAAATCTGCTCTATTGCCCATGCTGCAGTTGAGCACAATAGAGATGGTGAAGTTCCACAGTCTGCTGGGGAAGGAGCCACACCACACCCATCTCCCTCCTTCTTCCTGCTCAGGCAGACTGAGGAGAGGCAGATCTCAGAACCAGGAATAAAGTTACCTCCCAGCCACTTGCCACCACTGCCAACATACCGAAATGGGCAAAACCAGGGATGTGGAAAGGTTAGAGTTGTCATTGGATCCAGAGGAAGAGATAGCTACGTATTTGTCTATACCAACTGTTTTCTATTAAATTCTCTAACAGGTTTTAAATAAATGATTATTTTTCCAGAACTAATCAGAAAAAACAGCAAGCATGATTATATGGTCTGGTGAGCAGATATCAGGTACAACTTTCACATTTTCTCACGTGTGTACTAGACCATGAGTCTCACCATAGTAAAAAAGCTTAGACTTTCTGTTTCCCCACTTTAGCACTCATAACTATTTCAGCGCATGTTGTAATAGCTTCTTGGGCACAGGTAGGAAGGATGTCAGTGCAAAGAGACAGTCATGTTATTTTCTGCTTATGTGGCTGAGAATATTTTGTTATTTCAGGGTATTTCAGCAAATGAAAGACACCTTTGGGAAATTGGGAGAAGTTCTTCTGCTGTGCAGGAACATGCATTCAATCTTTAGTTCATTGCTTTTGGTGGGCAAGCATTAAATCAGGTGTCGTGCTCAGATCCCTGGCAATTGATCTTTCAGCTTTTGTTAGTTCTTGTTCCTGCCTTGGTCAGAAATCCTAAGAAAATGACAAGTGATAATGAAATAAAAGTTAATATATGCCCTTCTAATTGTGCAGTGAGGGTGCTGTAATATGAGAGTGAAGAATCCTGTGGTGGAAACTAGAAGTTTGTGGAAAACACAGGAGGCATATATGGAATAATGTCTTGAATCACACAGTTGCCTGGGAGAAGGGGGAGATGTTCAGCCTTGCCCCCTCAGTGTGACTGTGAGTTAGGCATTTAAGGTTTTATTCTTTAAACAATAACACATACCTCTGCCACAGACTTTCTGTGCCTGACCTAAGAAGACACCAGCACTGAAGTCAACGGGAACCTTTATTCCTCCAGTGATTTGATTCCTCGTTGAATTTACTATCCACAAATCCCTATGAGACCTCCCCTGGGCCCTCTGTAGGTGGTGGGGCCATGGTGATAGGTATGGCCAGTACACTGAGCAGTATGGTTCTGCATTTCTGCTGTCACATTACACAAGAAATGCTTCCTCTCAGTTCTAAAGCCTTGTGCTTTATCACTGTTCTCACTTATCTCTAAATATAGCGATGCCGGAACATCTGCTTATTTAAGTAGTTCCATTTGGTCCTAAATCCATCAGGTTCTTGTTAAAAGGACTTTAATAGGTCCTTTTCTAGAGAATAACTGGAAGTTGCTAAAACTCATTGGGCTGGGAAACAATATTACATATTTTAAAACTCCTCCATTGCATTGATTAAGTATTTTTAAATAAATAAGCTGCTTTAAAAGTTATTTTTAGTCAAACCAACAGGACTTGAACTGAAATTCATATGCCAGGCAGCAGCCTTGTGAAATGTAAACTGAGTTATAAACCCATAGAAAATGGATTTTATTATGGAAATGTAAACTGTCCCCTAAGCATAGCATGGGGAGGTGATGCTATAACAACATATGAGTAAGTAATAAACAACAGGCAGTATTATATCAGATGACTGGGTACAGCTCAAAATGTATCTGTTTGGGTGTTGAATTATCCCCAAATTTGAATTATGGGCATATAACTCAAATTATCTCCTTCCAGCAATATAAAGTCTGACAGACATATTTTTTTAATATACTTCTTGTGCTGTTTTGCATTATGTCACATCCTCCAGTGTTAAAAGCACAGCTTTCCTAACATGATTCATCAGAAATCAGGGGGGAAAAATAGTTGAGATCTGATATACTGAGTACTCTTAAATTACATAGCAGCTTCAAGTATAGTGTATGAGGAGACAGAGGCAGAGTGAATAAGTATGTCTCAAGCTGTCATGTCCGTGAACTGGGAAACTCACTGGCTCATTGAATCATTTCCTGGTACTTCTGCTCATCCATCGATACACAGAGCAACCAGACTGGGTTTGCAGAGATGAAAGCCAGAGTAATTCAGAGCCAGCTGTAATTCTTTATAAAACATACACTAAGTATTTTTGTTGACTCCTGCATGACATTTCCAAGGTGGCTGGGAAACCAGGCCATTTGTTACATGAAATCTAGATCAATAGAAAGCACAGAGGAAAACAAGTAAAGTTAACATCCAGTGGAAAGGACAGAACAACTTCCAAGTTTGCACATCTCAGTGTACATTTCCAGGGAACATCTTGTTCCTCAGAACGTCATATTCAATTACTGAAAAATATTAAGTATGAGGAAAAGCTGCTGCTTTATGTATATGTAGTTGTCAGACTTCACCACTCCACAGAACAGAAGCATTTACACATCCTTTTTAATCTGGCTTCTCTGTGCAATCTCTATGGCTAAGTCTGTCTTTGTAATGCATATTCCACATTTGCGAGTGCTCTGGCACACCTGAATTCTCACTGCATTAAATGCCAGTATCACAAAATTACTGCATTTTGGCATATAAGAGAGCATAACATATACAAAAACCCCTTATATATGTGTTTTTCATTAAGCATGATCTGTCAAGGATATAAATAATTGACTATATCAAATAGTCTTGGTCAAATTTCATAGTAAAGAGTCTTGCTGACTTCAGTGGCTCGATGGCTCAAAATTTACAGGGAGCCTGGGCTCACATTTCAAGGTCTAACTTGAGAGCAAACTTTTCAAACATACTTATACAGATTCAGGATTTTCTTCATCTCATTATAAGGAACAAGTCTATTTCCACTTGTATTTTGTGTGCAGTCCTTATTCAGAGAAGTTTATATCCAGGCTTGCAGTGTAATTCTACATGAAAAAATGGAGGGAACAAATATGAAACTCCATAGGTTTGTCTGCTTAAAATTACTACTTGCTAAAATTTAAAAGAATTAACACATCACCTGGACTTTATACGTAAAGATTGAACTTTTTGATAAACAGCAAACTCATCTACTGCTGTGCCAGCTATTTTTAACCCACCTTGTGAGTATGCTTTTTTTATTGCTTTATACAGCATATCTGATTCTCTCTAAAGCACAAGCTAAAAAATCTATCTGGCTGTCATTTGCTGCATAGTGCCATCTATCATCATGCAGCTTGGCAGCTGTAGTGCATGAGAGAGAGGGGGTAGCTGAAGCAGGAGGCACAGTCAAGGACTTTCACATGTAACACCAAAAAAAATCCTTGTCACAATTATTTATGACTCTTGCTGGGGCACATAATAGGACACATAAAACCTCTGTTTCAGTTTCAAGCACCCTCACATCCACGCTCCCTTGTCGAAGTTGGTCGCCGGCAGTTTTGCTTTACACATACAATTTCCTGAACAATGCCGAGCACTTGTGAAGTGACAGTGACAAATACTAGAGATGCTGGCTGCAGCTCTGCAGGCTGTTACAGGAGCAGTGGTGTCAATAATCAAGGAAGGCTGCCAATGATACCAAAATGCTAGTGTGATATTCCACTTGTTCAACCAGCTATCTGCAATGCTTTTATTATGAATTTGCAGGAAACTACTTGTGTCCCTGTGCTTACAGGCTGTAAGGAAATAGTGTCAGAGGAACCTGTGCCAAGAAATAATTTTTCAGGATTTGATCTTCTGTTTAGTTTGATTCTGTGAAAGCCAAAATACTACTATTTCAGAGTGTTTTAATGAACATTTTGCACTTTCCCATTAGTGTTAGCCCTGTGTGAACTCTTTCTGTTAGGGTCTGTCATATCAGCCCTCTGCATGGTGTTCTTGACTTTGTTGTTCATGGTGTAACCTTTGGTTCAGGTCCCAGCTGATAGATTTTGTAGCCACTCTGCCTGCTGCCTCTCTAGACAGCAGGCAATGGAGAGCTGTGCTGCTAAGGAAACCATGCTTTAGATAATTAAACATAAAACTCGGGTCCAATCCAATAAATTGTCTTGCTTGCAGTTTCTCAAGAAAGAGCATAGACAGATATTAACCTCAATGTCCCCATTAAAGTCCTCTGATACACTTTTTATTTCCCATATCTCATAGTATTTCTGATCTCAAGTGTTAAGTAGCAGACTGTTAAATTAGCAGAAGAGAGGCCAGGATATATTTGCTCCTGTGGAGCAAATCGGTTTTGAAGGTACAAGCCACAAAACCACCAAGAATACAAATTAAACAGAAGCACTTGAAAAACACACCACCCTTAAGCTCAATAAGTTTTTGTTGTTCCTAATAAAGCTGCAAACAGCATTGAAACATGCAAAGAAACTGTCATTAAACCAAACAATTAATAAATCAGGGTTAAATTTAACTGTGAGATGCACCTGACCTTTTTCTGAGGATGCAGGAGAAGATGCTGGCTTCTAGGACAGACTCTGTAGCTTCAAATGTTAAAAAATGCCTAGGGGGGCGGAAAGTAAGCAAGATCTGAAAGACCAAGTTAGCAAGAATTGAATTGATATGTTTTTCTGTCTCAGTTCTGTTGAACCAAGTATGCTGTCAATTATATACAGAAGTTCATTCAAACTTGTTTCTCATGAGTGCATTGCCAGAGCAGTTGCAATAGGTCAAAAGTGCTCCTACACGAAGCAGGATTGTTTTAGGAAACATTGATTCTGCTAGCTCAGTTACGTCCCACATCCATCCGATCGCCCCTGCGCTAGAGGTGTTATGAGAAACTGTTCACATATGGCAAAGCACATCTCTGCCTGCGACACTACATTCCACCATCAAACCTCCCTCTAATTCTATACAGAGAGTTCCTGTTGAACAGAGGTGGTCTGGGTAACTGTAAGCTGAAACAGCTGTGTGCTCTTTACCTCATCTGCTCCGAGAATCTCAGCCAGTTTCTGCTTATTGCTTCCTCTTTCACAATCCAATTAAACATCTACACAGACTCTTTTTCTCCTGCACTGATTCTTTTAAAATGTCTTGTCCTTCTTTGGTTTCTTTTCTCATTTTAATGAAAACAGGAATGGGATCTACTGATGATCAGACTGTATTTGCACACACAAATGTTGTTTTCTTGAACTTACTGAAATCTAAGGAGAACTATGGCCTTTTTTCTTGTTTCTACCAGTAATAGTTACATGAGTCTCCTGGGCCCAAGTGATGGTGTGCATCAGTGCACAATGTTGTCTCAATTCCTATCCAAAGGTATGGAAGTTAACATCATTCTGTATTTTGCAATAGTCTGCTTAATTGAGTGAATGTGTTCACTTATGGGACACCTAAGATTATGGAGCTTAAGTAGGATTTTCTCTGCAGTTCTTCATGAAACCCACAGAATACTCACTGTAACTCTCATAAGCTAGCAGAAACCAGGTAGCTTGAGAAGAGCTGACTTTACATAGCTCTGCCAGTGCTTGCAGAACATGTTTTACTTTTTCCAAGAAAAGTAGAAAAGAGTGCATGAATTCTGCTGCCTTGTCAGATTTGGTAACTGCTGTGCATTGTGAAAAAGGACTGCTGTCAATCAAACTAATTTCTCATGGATTGCTTCTTGTCTTTAATTTCTGTTACTTCACCTGTATTTCCTATGTGCTCCTACCATCTTCTGCTTATGGCACTTTCCAATAAGGAAAAATATGTTTTCCTGAAGTTCACAGATGGAATGTAGAAGAGGCTAAATACCATGGAAAAATACCTCAAAAAAACCCAAACTATATTTGTAGTTAAATGATCCCTACAGTCGAAATGGCCATGTAGTTTCTGCTTATTTTCAGTGTGTTGTTTTGTCTCTAGAGCTTCTTAACCTAGTGTCTGTTTTCATATAGTTTGGGCATCTTTAAAATTCTGTAATCAGGAATGTACTAATAAATGAGATTAGCATTAAGGAGCAGAAAAATGGAAGGCTTTGGCTCTGGCATATTTCATAGGATTTCCCTTGTACTGGTTCCCTTTCAGCATCTCACTTTCGGAGAAGTCTTTAGTTTATGGTGCTTTTCTTTTCATGTTTTCTTAATCCAGATTTCAGTTATTCCATGTAGAAAAATGTTCATTCCCCTTCTCCTTTTCTTACAAATTGCAAGCTTATAAAAATGTTGCCAAAAAAAGTGATTTGCCATGGGCTGGGTGTGTTGACACAACAGCCAGAGTGGGACAACGTAATGACTCACTGGGTCATTTGGGAGAAAGCACAAATATTGAACAGAATGAGGTTTTTTGGTTTCAGATTTTATAGAACTGGAGTAGGGTTGTAAGTAGCTACAGAAACAATGCTGGTATTCCACAGTGTGGTTTATCTCATCAAATCGATCCTATCATTGAATTTACTTTGTAATCCTATAGACATGATTTATTGGCTCACAGTCCAAGGTGGAGATAGATACCACAATTAACAGTATATATTGAATAGCATGGCTTTTAAACTGCTGTGTTTGGGACATCCCATCAAAAAATTACCTGCTCAAGAACTTTCTTGGCAATGTTAATATGTGTGTACTTGGAAAGCAGAGGGGAAAGGAGGTGCACTGGGATACAAGAACCACTTTACTTGATCGTTCCTCACAAACTGCTCTTTATAACTGCACATGGAAAGTGGGCAGCATCTTTTTGTACTTCTGAGTTTCTACAAGTGCACTTAGAATCTCCTTTAGTCACTCTGAGGCTCTAAACTACTACTTAATATAATACTAGATGGCAAAAATATCATTAAACCTTTGCATCAAAAAGAAGAAAATAATTATGCCATGGTATCCCATCCATTCCTGTGCACAAAACCAGCCACCGTATGCACACATCACTTGAGGTTTTTCAATAGCTAAAAAGTACACCCTTGTGAATGGTGTCTTTCAAATTTCCAGAAGCCAAAACATTTTTATTTACTATGCAAATACTTTTAACTGTACAGCCAACTAATGACTCTCATAGAGTCAGAGCTTTTCAGTGACTTATCATACAGTGTTTTCACTTTGGTTTGTTTGTTTTGTTTTAATTGGTATTTAATAAACTTTAAGCCTAGTTGGGTTTTTATTTCTTGTGATGCCACAGCACATTGTTCTTTGCTTGAGATTGACACCAATTTAGTAAGATGTGGCAAACATGCAGCTACCAAGGAAATAGTTTCCTTAGCAACAAGAAACCTATTGACAACGCTCAACACGGAACCCACTTTAACCCCAATCTGTGGAGTTTCTGTTTCTCTGTTTTCTGACTGTTCCTTGCAGCTGTACAACTCAGATGTTAGAGGACAAAATTTTGCTCTTCTGTAAACACAAGCAAAGTCATCTTCAGTGTTCATGGAAGCAAGAGCTGGTGAACAATCATTTGTGCCATCAAAACTTTTGAATTTAACATTGCTCATTAATGTTTAAAATGTGTGGTCTACAGATCTGAGCTTAAGCAAGGCTACACTAGCTGTAAGCTGAAACCAACTGATACATCCAGCTGATGTATTCAGGATTTAATAGAGTTTACTATAAAATAATGGAAGGAAAAAGTCTTGATGTGTACTGCTGACTTACATCTTTGGTCACAGGATATTTATATGCCATTGATGTAAGAAGCCTGTGTAAATGCTCAGTTGAGGATTGACAAAAATAGGGGGAGAAATAAAATAAACATTCCACAACCTCGCATGGGAATTGCTCCATCTAAGTCATCTATCATGTAAAATAGCAATAACAATGTATGACTTTGCTAGGAGAAGAAAAAGCTTAACCCACTTCAGTGGAATTTGTGGTAGCTTTTTTTAATTAAAAAAGTCTAATACAAGTTTAAAAACTTCATTTCCTCATAACATTCCTTGTTGGCTGTATTTATACTAATGGCTTTAGTGCATCTCTTACACAATCTCTGCTTTTCTGATTTGTGCACAAATATTACATGTGATGGCCCAGTATTTACCCATAGTAGAATAAGCCCAGTGGATATTTCAATACAAATCCCTGTTCTCCTGCATGTCTCCTACATGTTTTCTGTGCAGGTCCCCATGGACTCAGATTTCCAAAGGGGTAAGCAATTGTGAATATTCCCAGTTTGGAACAATCACCTAGAGACCTGTTAGGAGGTTATGAATTTTGGAAAATACTAAACGCTGTTCTTCTCAAAATCAGATCTCTTTAAATGGTTCCCAGCTAAGCACCCAAATTTGAAGCACTGCATATGTTAGAAATCCCACGAATCTTGGCACTAATGTCTCTAGAAAAATGCAGCGACAGCTGAGGCAGAAATAACCCCATTAGCCCAAAAACCTATGTATTGCAAACCTGCTTAGCCCTGTGCCCCAGGTGATGATCTCTGCCAAGACACAGTGCAAGTCAGCTTGCATAGAACAAGGCTTAGATCATTTTCCAGGCCTGAGACACTATTTCTGCAGTCAAGGTGTCAGTAACTCATCTGCACACCAGCCTGTAACCAGTGATGCAGGCACTGCCATCCATTGCATCATGCCAGCTTGACCTCTGTTTCCACAGTCCTTCCATACACAAGTTTCAATACTGATGTTTGTTTTCATGATGCTCTGGTTGACATAATAATAAAGGAAACTCTGGTCCATACAGAATTCACAGTTAATGAGGAAAATAGTATTATTGTTGCTTAAAAGGTATGATAGTTAAATAGTTCTTTTTTAAAAGAAAAACTAGTACAGGATCAAACAAGTTCTTTGCCATGCTTTGCATAACAAAAAACAGCAATAAAGTGCTAAATATTGATATTAGTATAACTTCCAAACACCTTCTAGGTAAAATTCAGTGGTTCACCTTTGTCAGCTTGTAAGATTTGGGGCCAAATTTTCAATAAAAGTCTCTTCTGAAATGTGCAGCAGCACATACATAGTCTTAATCTGTTCTATTTCACTCATCAGAATCAGCAAAACCTCTCTTGAATCGATAAGAATCTTTATGATGGCTTTGGTCATAAAGACCTAATGTTGATAATAAAGCCCTTTTTTCACTTGGACATAAATAAATGTAGAAGTTACTGCACAAATATCTCTAGAAATATATTTGAGATCATTAATATTTTCCTCAATGCAATTATTAGTTTGTCTCATCCCACTGATGTGAACTAACTCAAGATAAATGCTTCCTTTGTACTAGGTATTTGGAAATTATTTTTCTTCAAGAAAATATTAATGTAACTCTGTAGAAAGATGGTGCATCCTGAAGACCTGAGTATTCATCTGCTTCTGTAGTTGTGCGTGGGGTTCTTTATTTCTATATGCCTTGCCATACTCAGAACTGTTAAACCTGTGGCATCCATTAAAGAACTTGCTGCTAAACTGCTGTAATTAAATTGCTGCATCAGCAGTTCCACATTGAGCATCTCTCTCATTCTGAATGGTTGTGATTTGATTATCTCTTGCATGAACCCTTGCAATTCTGTGCATATGCTTTTTTGTATAATTAGATGAAATGTGGTCTGAAAACCAACAATATATCCTAACCACTGGTTTTAGAAATCCTTGCTAGAAAGAATGCTAGGGATAAAAACTGTGGGTTTTTTTATTTTTATGCAAATTACAAGTATTTTAATCTACCATATACTTCAGCATCAGTTGTTCTTCAATTTGAGAAAATGCTGATTTAAAGCATTGCTTAATACAAATTATTCAGTGAAGCATAATAGCAAGAAAAACAAACAACAAAAAAAAACACAGAAAGAGAAACTTCTTCCTTAAAGTTATCACATTTATTTGGTCAAAAATGGATATAGTTGCATTTAAAAGAAATAAATAGATAAAATTAACATCTTTTAAAATACATATTAAAAAACCTCATGCTACCAAAATCATACTAATAATACTAATAGCTTAAGAATTTACTTGTAAATACATATATGAGATATAATATAGGGTCAAATTTGGGTCTTCCCTTATGCATGTGTAATTGAACTTTTAGTAAAGACAATCAAGCTAGTTACACTAGAATTAGAAAAGATAATTAAAGCAGAATTCATTCCACACTTTAATTTGTCTGTGACTGTTCAGCAAAGCGTTTCTACAGATTTATTTTGTGGAACCCTGAAGCTGGAGCTTTGCTGACTGGGGGAGCAGGAGCATTCAGCTTTCTTCCTGATGTCAGGTGAGCTTGTCTCAGTCACACAGATCAACACATTTTTGTCCCTGTTGTATATATGAAAGATGGGGTTATCAGTTGCTCCTGAATGTCTCTGTGATCCATGCTGCCCCTGCACCTCTTCCTTTAAGCTTTAAGCTGAGAGCAGCAGTCTCTCCTTATTTTTTCATGTCCTATTGCACAGGGCACAGTGTCAACACTTGACATAATAAATACTAATGCAGTCAAGCCAACAAATTTCATTGGTAACTCATCCCAAAAGGCAACTAAAAAGCCTATTTTGAAACATATGCCTTTGTGAATGTCAAATAGTGATAATTTCCAATTGACCCCTGCTGGATTTGAGCAAGTCGGTTGGAAGGGATTTAACCTAATCCTAATGCAGGTTTCTTGAGCCATTCACTCCCTCACACTCAACCCAGGTGAGATTTCTTTTTTTCTGGAAACAGACATTTCAATTTCATTCTTCCCTCTCCAGTGGATAACGATGCCAAAAAGTAACATTAGGGATACGTTAGTACTTCAGATTTTCTGACACTTATTAAAAACTCCCTATGACTACACTGCTGCCTGTCGAGGCCACTCAGGCAGAAACTCTGTGGCACTCAGCCATTGAAACTGTGGACTAGGCACTAATGAACTTGTGTCATCAGCCCTGTTGTCTTTTAAACTGCAAATGCTCCATAGTTCTCTAACAGTCCAAAAAGAAGGGAATGACAAAGGGTGTGCATCTCTTCTAAAGTATTTTCCAAATAATGAACTGGAAGAGACAGAATTTTGCAAGGACACTGTGGGATCCCCAAAGACAGATTCTGCCAGGGTAGAAAACAGCAGCTATAAAACCTTAGATCTGCTAGGGACAAGCATAGTACAAGCTAGAGCATCCTTCTTCTCATGGCACAGAGCAGGGAATTTAGGATAGTTAAAACAAGAGTGACTGTAGATTTCTTTATCAATCTCAGTGAACTTTGCCAGGCTGTGCTTTTTAAATAATAATGATGATGATATTGTCACTGTGGCCACTTGAATGCAGAGTTTAGAAGTAGAACTGCTGCCTCTCAGTGACCAGAGCATCTTGGAAGTTTTGCAGAGGACCATGCTATTTGTGGTAAAAGAAGGGAGAAACTGCTTCCACAAAATATCTAATGTTGCATCTCTTTCTGCAATGTGAAATTCAGAGTCTGGGAGCTGGTAGAGACTCTATGACTTGTACTGGGAGAGAAGTCTGATGACATCCCATTTACCCCTGTGTGCTTCACATCACACTGCTCATTGTATGAAAATCTGCTGCTTTTTGCCATCCCACTTTTGTGCTGAGATGGATCACACTAAGTCTTGGGTAAGAATCACTGAATCTCATGGGTATCCTCATTACAGGAGATGATATGAGCTTTTCTATTCTCTGACCTTGAGAATTCAACCCTACAAGTATTCATTGTTCCTCCTTAGAATCTCGGGACTAGAACAAAAGCAATTACTCCCCATCCTAACCCTCAAACCAAATAAGTAAAATATTCTTTGTTGAACAGAAAGTAGAAGTTATCCAAGGACATAAAGTGAGCCACACTCCTGTCTTGGTCTCACCTTGCTCCTCACTGCCCACTGTGCAAAAGAGGAGGGCACTTTCTTCTCTTTCTTTAGCTCTTCTCTTTTATGCCCTGATTTGACTCATCCTTACTTCAGTGAATGTTGAATAAGCAAAGCCCAAAAATGTCTGAAAAATTTAAGCAAATGTGTTTTGATAGCAAATAAAAGAGTCTTTGGGCAAATTAGAAACGTTGATTCCTACTATTGCATTATTAAGAAGAGTGTTCAGTGTATACTGGGAGAATTTCCTCTTATCCATATGCATATCTCTGTCGCTTTCTGTTTTCTTTATAGAAATGCCAACCCAATTCAAGCATTCTGCCTTGAGCCAGCTATGCAAAAATATTAACATTTCATTAATAGAACATACCCTAATATGTAAATGATTGTACATGACAAGCTCCTCTTTACAGCTGTAATTGCTAAATGCAAGAGGGTCACCAAAGCTGAAATTTTGGTGAGCAACAGACTTGGGACATGTGGTTGTACAGTAAGCTACTACTTCACTAACAACTTGAAATGCAAAGAAAATCCTGTGACTTCTGGTCTGAGTTGCCTAGAAATTAGCACTTGTTTCTGAGGTTAATGAGAGAGGAATTAAGCACATTCACACATGTGGTATCTCTGAGCTGTTTCTGTAAGAGCTGTTAATGTAGGACAGAAGTAATAAACCAATAAATTAAAGGTTCTTAATTATCATTAGGAAATATTGCTATCTTTAAATGCAGATGCAAACTGGGAGGGAAAAAAAAAGTAAAGAACTTTCTGTTTTTAAATTAGCATGAATTAAGAAAAAACACAACTCAGATTTTCTTTCTGTCTAGTTTTAACTAGGGAAATGCTGAATATGCAGTGATTTAATTTTTTCCCCTTTTTTACATTAATAATAATAGGAAATGGTAGATAGTGGCATCTCAGCACAATTCTAATTTAATGAGAAACAATAAAATAGTTTTCCAAAGGGGCCTATTTAGGTCCAAGAAAGGGGGATATTAAACTTTCAAGATTTATTTTACTTTCGTTAAGGTATGCTGATGTGCTTTTTCTGTGGCTATATTCTATCTGCTGATGAGATCTTTTATAATTTCCTTAGTTGGAAGAGAGCTGATATGCTTCAGACTGGATAATTCAGAAAAGGCATCAAACAGATCACTTTTTAACTGTGGCTGCGTTGATCTACAGTGCAAAATATTTCCTTTGGCTTTGTGTAAGATGATGTCATGAAAGGAGAATTGATTTTCAGTCTACTTGCACAAGTCTAGATCATCTGGAATTTAGAAAATGAGGAGAATCATAAACCAAGAAAAAACAGGGAAATGGCATAGAAGCTTCTTCACAGCTCTACCAGAAAAATTCAAACACGGTGTGACACTCCCTGCAGAGTCCAATAAGAAGCTAAATGGAGTTGCTGTGAGGTCTACAGAGTAGACCTGAGACATTGCCTTCTGCAAAGGAACTTTGCATGAGCTTGCCAAGTCTTATACCCCAGTAAATTGACATACATTCTTGAGGAAAAATTCTTCAAAAACAATAGTTGAGCTTCTATTCTCCTTCCTGCCTTGGGCCTCCCAATGATTTTATACACATGTGTATATTTACCCATCCAATTGAATTACCTGTATTCTGCAGCTAAAATTAGCCTGGAGAAGAGAAGGCTCAGGGGTCATCTCATTGCTGTCTACTACTACCTGAAGAGAGGTTGTAGTGGGGGTTGGTCTCTTCTCCCAGGCAACCAGCAACAGAACAAGGGGACACAGTCTCAAGTTGTGTCAGGGGAGATAAAGGCTGGATGTTAGGAGGAAGTTCTTCACAGAGAGAGTGATTTACTACTGGAATGGGCTGCCCAGGGAGGTGATGGAGTTGCCGTCCCTAGAGGTGTTCAAAATAAGACTGGATGAGGCACTTAGTGCCATGGTCTAGTCGATTGGACAGGACTGGGTGCTAGGTTGGACTGGATGACCTTGGAGGTCTCTTCCAACCTGATTGATCCTATGATTCCAATATTCTATATGTCTGCCTGGAAAGCAACCTTACCCATGGTAGCACTTTCCTGCCACTTCTGAGCCATGATACCTGTGAGGCACCATAGCAACATATATGCACGGAAATCTTTACAGAGATACATTTTGGCTTTGCTTTTATTCTTCTTCTTCTTTGCAATTAGAAGATATGGTTTTGTTAACAGTAGATATTTTTAAAGTAAGAAATCATATACTTATATACCTGGGATTTTTTTCTGGTTTTTTTTTTTGGGAGGCTTGAGTTTGTGAGGTGGTTTGGTTTTTGTGTGTGTGTGTGTGTGAAAATTAATTCGATACAGACATCATAACCAGCCCTGGACCAAGAAAAGTAAAAAATCTGGATCTCCTCCATAATTCAGAGAGCATTCATGTGCACCTGGGAAGAGAATGGTGCTTGAGCATGAAGATAAGGAAGCCAGATCTTTACATTAAAGAACTTCTACTGTGTAGTGTAGATTTTAACAACGTTCAAGTCTTGCACAGTGACTGGGGGCTTTGTTTTTATTTCTGGGTGCACACAGAAAGCATGAAGGGATCTGTTTCCAACATCCAATGTTTCTTAGACATGCAGAAATAAGAGCACAGTTGACTGAGCCACGGGTGTGCAAATCTGCCTCACATAGCTAGTTAGCTAAGGCATGACTGCATGGCTTCCTCATGGGCTTTCCAGATGATAAGAATAGAAGATATAATAGTACTGTAGGTTACTTAGTCTTCAATTAGTGAGGGAATTCAAGGAGAGTATTTTCTTCTGTGATTTAGTAGCTGATCATGGATTGTATATTACACCCTCTGTAAGTCTCTTTTGTACATTTTCTTAGGCTAAAAAAGCTTTGAAACTCCCTTACCAAGCACATTCTTCCAAAATATTGAGGACACAACTGTTACTGCAATTATGTCAATATAGGCAAATATATAATTTCCTATCTGAACATTTAGCATTTTGACACATAACCAGAACAACTGTGCTTGTTTCTGTAGCTCCTGTTTGTTTCCAGCCTTTTCTTTATCCTGGAAACCTGCAACATAACAATTTCTCATTATGTGCTTAGAGCCATGTATTTAGAAGAAAATCCTATGACCCTAGAGATGACAGAAGGCTCCAAGGTTTTAGGATCCAGTTGTAATACCAGGAATGCAATTTGGGAATTCACTGGTATGTGGACTTTTCACAGGACAGTAGTGCTAAGTGGGGCTTTCCAAGTAATATGTTTCTATTAACTAGCTGAAATTTTACTTTGTTTGAAATTTCTCTTATTTATTTATTTTACCTGAGTTCTTTGTTATATCTTCCCCATACTTGATAGCCTCTCTCATTCCAGGGGAGAGCTTCAGTTCTAGTCATACAGTCCCAAACACCAGCCACTGCAGCGCTCTGGGAAGGATTTTAGGGTACTCTGTTCAGTGCCATACAGTTGCTGCTCTCTAATTAGATTTCAGAGTATGTATTTCCCATAAGCACAGCAGATTAACAAAGCAGCATTTGGCCAGTTTTAGGCTAATAAATGAAAGAGTTTTTTTCAGGAACTACAAGAATGATGCTTTTTTGATCATTCCTCGCTGTCTGTTTTCAGTGCTTCTGTTTGACACCAATCTCTTGGGAAACCTTTTTAGGCAAATTTCAGTAGATGTGATTAGGATAAAAAAATAACATGTATTTTTATTTAAAGCACCTAATTAATTATTGGAATCCTTATTTCAAACACTATTTGCTAGCTTCCGTTTTCTGTAATGTCTCTTTAGTTCACATCATCTTTTTTTTGTTCCAAAGGTCTATGTTAAAAAACGCTCTTTCTTCCGAAGGACACTTGCTGTGTAATCCTTTGTTAGGATAACAGGACCATCTGGTCCCATCCATCTCTCTACAATTTGATGCTGGGTTAATTGCACCCTGTCAGCATGCATGATTGACACAATGTTTTCTCTCTTCACTAAGAGTAGTCTATTAGCCATGCCATTTGTCTGAATTCTAGGAGATCTTTTCACAGCTGCTTGTGTGGGACCATATACTCTTTCTAAGTTTTGCTATCAGCCATTAGAATAAAAATACATAAAAAGTAAATTAATAATAGATATTCTCAAATTCGGTGGATAGGTACAACCCAAGGCATTCTTCTCTAAATGAAATCAGCTGGCTTTGAATCAGTAAATTAGAGGGTCCGTTATTTCTTTGCAGAGCAACAATGGGCATCTCTCTTCATCTTCCTAGTGTATTGTCACTGCAGCATGCCATGAGTTAACGGGCACGATTCCTCTGATTTCAGCTGGGTTATGCTAATTTATTCTAGCTTTAATTTGACCACATATTGTAAAATACTTAAATATACAGTAGTTCCATTTCTCTGTAAATATAACCAACTGCATAAGTCTGGGCAACTACTTAGCATAACACCTGTGATCTTGCTGCTCTTGTTTTAATAAATATCATGAAAGCTAGGTCTACCCTCATCAGATCTTTACTGCAGTTTAACATTTAGATCTCTTTTGCTTTCTTTAATACAAAAGGATCTGTGCTGTTTCCATGCAGCCCCATGTGAGAGATCTAACAACAAGACCCAAGGTCTATTGCAGGAACTTTCTGTTTTGCAGGAAGTGTTCTGTTCTCACGGTATTTGGTTTGACCACTGATGGACAACCAAGATTCACTGTTTGCCATTAAAAGAAACAGGTCATCCAATTCCTATTTTAAGGAAAGACAGTTTAACAGCTCTATTAGTGTCAGACTTCTGCAGCTTCAATTTATGTTTAAGTTACTTGATTTTAAGTGAATGTCAGATTCCATAGTCCTGATCTTTTGTGACTTTGCACTTTGTGTTGCCAATACATCCATGCCATGTGGGTTTAACACAACACAAGATATCATTTTGTATCCACTTACTGCTTCCATTAAGCTAAGGAAATGTGTTTCATTTTCTGAATAGTAGTTTCTACCTAGAAATTCTCTTGCTGTAGGACTTCACTGATTAAAACTTCTGCAGGGATGCAGCAAATAAGGTCTGTACTGGTACAAAATGCAACAGTATGCAGGGTGCTTGGAAAATTAGAAAGAATCAGTTCTCTGCTTGGTTGAGAATTTTACACTGGAACGTTTTCTGATAGGTGATGCCAGCTTCTCCAGACCATTTTGCTAAGAACATAATGCTTCCAAGGTTTGTGGAGAAAGGGTTTTTTACTGGATGGGGCACCTTAGTGCCATGGTCTAGTTGACTGGCTAGGGCTGGGTGATAGGTTGGACTGGATGATCTTGGAGATCTCTTTCAACGTGATTGATTCTGTGATTCTGTGATCATCTGGCCAAAGCAATTCAGAGGCTAGCTCCACAACATTTGAAAGCTGATTAACAGCAAGCATACCCTCCTCACAGCCAGGATGAATGCTGTGATCGCCTGTCCATCAGATATGCTGGGGTGGGTGGATATCTCTAACCATGGAGCTGGGGGATGCTCTGTAGCCCCAGATAACAGACCCATCTGAAATGTGTGAAATGCCTGGACACGTTTCTGTGTGATCTGATATGGGTGATCCTTCTCTGGCAGGGTGATCTTTTGAGGTGTCTTCCAGCCCCTGACATTCTGTGATTGCGTGATTCCTCAGCTCTGTAGCCCCTGGTTATATATCCAGCTGAAATGTGGGATGCACTGGTTACATTCTTCTGTTTGCACAGAATGACTCCAAAAGAAGAAAGCAAATGATCTCATACATAATGTCTTTGCAAAACCACAATGCAGAGCATCTTGAACCATGCTATCCCACATCCAAGCAGGTGCCAAAAACACTCAGCTAACATCTGATTTGAAGAAAGTGCTTTTCTTAGCAGAAGAGTGGCAGGGGGAAAAGACCTGGGGTTTATTCTGATTCAGAAAGGAAAATTTTCTTACCAAATCTACCTTTAATAATCTTTAATTTGCAGTTTTTTGGTGCAATAATTCTCTCCTGTAACTTCAGCAAACTATTTATAGATCTCTGAATCCCAATTCTCTGGTACATGCAGCTGAAAAATACTTCCTTATCTTCAGTGAATATTAGGCCTTTACATAACATATGTGCATATCACTTACTTGCTCTAAATTTGGTCTCATATACTTACAATATGAAAATGTTCATCTGTGAGCCATTTCTTAAAAATTCTTCACAGCATTATGGGTGGTTATTATTTATCTTGTGAGAGAACAAGGGATAGGTTAATGTCTCTTTGTACCCAATGAAACAGATGCTTTTTTTAAGCTGATTTTTTTTCTTAATCCCTTTTTCCAAAGATCATTCAGTCAGGATCTCTAGTTTTGATTGTCACATCCCAGCTGACAGCCAAGTGCTGTTCCCAATTGTACTGCAACTGAGGCTGGAATGGGGCTCTTTGTTTTCCCTTTAGATGTTGGATAACTGGCACATCTCCATGTGTGAGAGGATTTTGTGAAGAGTCTGAGATATCATTAAACATCATTTCTAAAGGAAATGACAATTCTTTTTGTTACTTTCATTGGTACTTCTACATGGCAGTTGCTATAATTTAATGTAATTATATCTTTCACTGGTTTTTATTCTTCTATTGTATATATATTCATGCTTCCTCTGATGATAGTTTTCATTGCAGCTCCTGGTTTTCTTATAGAGAAATTAAATGATTACCTTGCTGCACCTCAAGAGATATGACCCCTTAATATCCTTGCTGGATATTTTTCCTTCTCAGGCTTCTCACTGATGAAGCAGTAAGATGCCCTAAACATTTCTATTCATACTAACTCTGTCCCCAACCATATTTTGCAATTGTCATGAGAACAGCAGTTCATTGAATTAATCTTGTTCCCAGTCATCAAATTATTATAACTTAGTTTCAGCAAATACAGTAGCTACTCAAAAAACACATTACTTTCTAGAGCTGCTTGAAATATTGTGCACATACAGCAAATGCGACAAAATTTGCCACTTCACTGGGTTTGCAGAAAGGGAGAAAAGGAAAACGAAATCCCCCCCTTTTTTTTTCTGCTGTAATATCACTAATTACCTCATTAACAAAAGGCCATTCCATCAACAAAAATGTGCTTTTTGTACATTTTATGCAAATGACCTTGAAAGTTATATATGAAACAGAGGCCCTGTTGCACTTTTTTGGACCACAAAAGGCAAATACCTGATGATGCAAAAGACAGCAGAGAAGGAATAATTGCAGCTTCAGAACTGAGACAGTGGCAGTGCTCTCTCTGAGCAGCAGCAACACTGCCTGTGTCCCCAAAATTCAGGTGAAGCTCTCTTCAGGTGTCCCTGGGCTCCTACAACCCTACTCCCATTCTCTGCCTACCATCTTAAGTGGCATCTTAGGGGTACAAAACTGCCTTTTATTATCTTCTACATTATCTTGCCTTGTAAAATGTATTTGAAGTGTTTGGTGGAGTCTGTATTGGTATAGTTTGAGAAATAGCATGAATCGTAAAATATATTTGGTTGGAAGAGACCTACAAAATCATCCAGTCCAAGCTTTGACCCAGCATTGAAGGGTCAACACTAAACCATGTTCCTAAGCACCAGGTCCACATGCTGCTTAAATATCTCCAGAGATGGTGACTCCGCCACTGCCCTGAGCAGATCATTCCAATATTTGATAACACTTTCTGTGAATATTTCCTAATATCCAGCCTGAACCTCCTCTGGTGCTGCCTGAAACCATTTCCTCTAGTTGTGTCTCTTGTCATCAGGGGGAAGATGCTGGGCCCCTCCTCACTCCAACCTCCCTTCAGGTAGTCATAGAGAGCAATAAGGTCTGTCCTCAGCCTCCTGTTCTGCAGTCAGTTAAAGCATACTGGTTCACACCAGCTGCAGTGTGATTATGGAACACAATGCTGGAAGCAGTGACTGCTGGGTAATGTTACATCCATAAAGTTTTCCCAATTCCACAGACATTTCCAGATCCTCTGTCTCATGTTTTGATGCATAGATTCATAAAATGATTTGGATTGGAAGGGACCTCAAAGATCATCTAGTTCCAACCCCATGCCATAGCCAGGGACACCTTCCACTAGGCCAGCTTGCTCAAGGCCTCATCCAGCCTGGCCTTGAACATC
Source organism: Pogoniulus pusillus (assembly GCF_015220805.1). Classification (NCBI taxonomy): domain Eukaryota; kingdom Metazoa; phylum Chordata; class Aves; order Piciformes; family Lybiidae; genus Pogoniulus; species Pogoniulus pusillus. Next base: position 9,517,957 of record NC_087292.1, on the reverse strand, counting down.
TCTAGGGAAGGGGCATTAACAACCTCCCTGGGCAACCCAAACCACTCACATCTACCACTACATAGCTGTGAGGAGCACAGATGTAAAAGATATGATCATACTGTAATTCAAACCTACCTGGCAGAAAAGAAATTGCTATTTCATTTTGTTTGGTATTGTAACACCAGATATTGTGGGGGGGAAAACGCAGATGAGTTAAAGACGAAGATTGTGACTGCATGTTTTGCAGTACAGTTGAGAATAGAGTTATCTGCCATGGTGGATACACCATGAATACCTGGTAGATTACAAAATGAATAACCTGATAGCATATTTCTCTTCATTTTGTGCTTTGGCAGCTTGAACAGGTTCTCCTCTTGAAAACATAAGCCACATACTGACTGAATCCTAATGATACACCTACATCACATCACCAGAAGTTGATGCAACTCATCTTATGGCAATCAACCAATGTAGGACTAGGCTCTGTTGTATTCTTCCCATCTCACATATGGAAAACAGGGAATATTCTTGGATAATTTACTCTTATTATGTCTAAAGTTACTCACAGAAATCCAGAGGGGATCTTAATTAATTGTACTGTGGGGAAAATCATGATTGCACTGAAATCACTGGTAAAACATGATGAAAATAGTGCTTCAGCATCAAGACAAAATGGATGGTCTCTCCTTCTGCTTTTCAGGAGAACTGATCACCAGGGCATTTAGGCTTCATAGGTAAGGGTATTTGCAGCCACATTCATATTGGTACTCTCAGGAAAGCTAAAAATTATAAGGTCCTGCACCTGGGTCAGTGCAATCCCAAGCACAAATCCAGGCTGGGTGGTGAATACCTGAAGAGCAGCCTTGAGGAAAGGGACCTGGGAGTCTGGGTTGATGAAAAGCTCAACATGAGCTGGCAGTGTGAGTGCAGCCCAGACAGCAACCATGTGCTGGGCTGCATCAAGAGAAGTGTGGCCAGCAGTGCAAGGGAGGGGATTCTGCCCCTTTACTCTGCTCTTGCCAGACCCTACCTGGAATACTGCGTGTAGTTCTGGAGCTCCCAACACAAGAAGGACATTGAACTGTTGGATTGAGTTCAGAGGAGGGCCATGAAGATGCTCAGAGGGCTGCAGCAGCTCTGCTATGAGGACAGGCTACAAGAGTTGGGGCTCTTTGGCCTGGAGAAGAGAAGGCTTCAGGGACGCCTTATAGTAGCCTTCCAGTAGCTGAAGGGGCCTACAGGAAGGCTGGGGAGGGACTATTTACAAGGTCTTGTAATGACAGGACAAGGGGTAATGGGTTTAAACTGGAAGAGGGAAGATTTAAACAAGATGTTAGGAAAGAGTTCTTTACAGTAAGTGTGGTGAGACACTGGCACAGGCTGCCCAGGGAGACTGTGGGTGCTCCTTCCCTGCAGGTGTTCAAGGCCAAGTTGGAGGAGTGTTCTAGTGGGAGGCATCCCTGGCTAAGGCAGGGGGTTGGAACTGGGTGATCTTTGAGGTCCCTTCCAACCTAAACCATTCTATGGTTCTATGATTACCTAAAATTGCAAATTTCGTCCTGTTTCCTAAAATAATTTACCCTTCTGAAATTTCCTATGCAGATAAAATACAGCTTTTTATTGTTGTGTTTTTGTCTGGTTTGGTTTGTTTCTTGTAATTCCATACAAAACTCATGGGATCAAACTTGCTAAGTCTAGGCTTTAAGCTCAGGCAGGAGCTTGTGTTTCCCACTGCTTGCTGGCTCACAACCCAGCTTTCTTCAGGAGGTAAACTGAAGGGGAGAAAGCATCCGAGGAAGGAATGACCAACATGTGTTCAAGTTTGGTCTCTGCAGACCTGAGACAGGTTGACCCAGTTGGCTTGTGAGTCTGAATTACATCAGAGCTAACAAAACCAGGATAGGTAGCCACTTAGTAGTGGGGAAATCCAAAATAGTTCTGTCAGTGCTAATGAAGATACTCTGAGCACACAGCAGTAGAATTTCTTGTTGCTTCTGTGTATGAAGGTTTAAAAAGCAATCAAGTAGCAGGGGTTCCTACTGGCTTGTCTCCCTTCTCTAAGCAAGTACAAAGTGCCCCTACCTGTGTTTCCTTTCCCACACAAAGACAGAATGTACTTTTATTCATGGAAATGTAATATAGCAATGAGGAAATGAGTGTAGGCAGGAGAGCACAGCTTATGGGATCATGCATTCCTGTGCTGTATTTCTGTCCAAGAGTATTTAGCAATAGATGCAGCATATAACAATGTCCTTTTTTGTAGTTGCTGTTCCCAAGTCCAGAGGCTGTGAGGTTTCACTTCTCAAGACACAGTCATTTTTGCAGTGCACTTTCATACTGTCAGAGTTGCTGCAAAAGAAATTCAGTCAGCCATTAAAAGGTGGGAAAGCATCCTGCTGTTATGTATATGAGAGCAGGGCTTTGTCTTGTCACATGTCAGATACGCAGCAGTAGAGGGAGAGAAAATCGTATTGGTGTATGATGGAGTTTGCAAGATGTCCTCCAAACCTTAATTATTGGAATGTGTCCTGGGATAAGTGATGCTGTCATTGAACCCTGATTAGTTCAGAGGCAGGGTGGATGCAAAAGGGAGGAAACATAATGTCAGACTGGTTAATTAGCAAGCAAGAGCAACCCAAATTGTATAATCTGATGAGTAATTTGTCACCCACTCATTCTAAATGAGAACTGTGGTATTGCTTTGCATTTCCTTTATATTTTTACTCTTCAGATTTCTCCATATGTGAACTAACTCAGAGACTCTGTGGGTTAAGAAACTGTTAGTATGCTGCTAGATGAGATAAACTCAGAGCAGAGAAGAGTAAGTGACTTGTTCAGAGGTTACACACCAAGACCACTGGTGAAAACCCTCCAGGTTTTAACTGGCAGCCATGTACTCAAACCCATGTACTCATGGGTTAGAAATAAGAAAATATGCTACAGGAACATTAAAGGAGATTGAGAAGAATGTAAAATTCAAGGTCAGAATATTTTGTCTGTTTGTTACACTGTCCCGAGCACGGTCAAGATTCCATCTAGCATTCCCAGTGAGCATACCAAATTTTAGGATGTGAACTTGGGATCAATTTTTTTCCTTTTTTAGTGACACAAAAGCTACTGAAAATTGATTTCATCTACCAGATGGGAGTGTCTATCTGCACACAGATATTCTTCAGTGGTATGGTGCTGCTGGGTTTTCTACCACCTTTTCTCTCAGCATCAGTGATTTGCATGGGGGAACCCAGCACTAATGCACTGCTGCACTGCCATGATCTGTTGGGTCAGGAACAATCACTCTGAGAGTGTTGAGGCTTGGTCAAATCAGAGAAATGCTAAATATTCTTCATTCTCCTTTTAAATTCCTGTGCTGCATCTCAGAAATTGCTTGGGATCATTTGTTAACTCTGAACTTCTAATATACTTGTGAGCCATTCTTCCTGGCAATAATTACTTGAACAATTCTTGATACCACTTATTTGAACATATCACAAAAGCAAACCCAGCTCTCAGCAGAGAGTTATTTCTTTGTAAATGCTCAGTAAACATGAGCCTGTAAAATGGAGAAGGGTAATCATCCAAACATGTAACTGGGAGGTGTGCAGCCCAAAAAAAAAAAAAAAACACACCAAAAAACAGCAGCAAAATAATTTCCTTTTGTTCTTTCACAATAGGAAGATGTAATTTTTTATGCCTTTGAAAAGTACAGAATACCTTAGCATTTCCTGGATCACATTTGAGGGCTTGCAGCTTCTGAAGGACTCCTTTAGTGATCTTATGAACAAGCAGTGCTCTAAAGCATCATATCAAACTTTTACAACAGTATCTTCAAGATGTCTGTTACATTCAAAGTCTGAAGAAGTGCTTGTCTTTCTAAAGGCTTGTCTGTCTCTTTCCAGTCTAATCAGTTGATCTATAAAAGGTATTACCTCCATCCACAAACCACATATTTCTCGTATCTTTGGAGCATCATAACCACCATGTCATTCCTATTACCACCATAAGAGATGGAAATAGACATGAATAAGTGTTTCCAGAAAGTAATAAAAATGACCAGTTCAAGGATTTCTCTCTTTAAATAAGAGGAGGGAAAAATACTTTAAATTCTAAAACAATATATATCTTAAGGGTAAAGATTTCCAGTAATAGGTCCTCTGCTGCTGTTACAGGATTTAAGAATTGTGAACTCTCTGAACTCTCCTGCTTTGTCTTTGTGGTACCTAACAGTCTGCTGCTCTTTGTTATTTATTGATGCTCGTTATTGACAAGTGTTTTACAGCCGAGGGTTTAGAGCAGGTGTGGATCAGATGCTTCATGCATCTTCGGGATTAAAGATCTGTCAGAGATGCCTATGAGTCTTGATCCTTCAGTAGCCTCTTCCTTTCTGCATCAGTATAACTAGAGTGTGATAGGGGCATCTGAGAAGGGAGGGAAATTTAGGAAGAGCCTTATGTATTTTAGAGCTTTGGAGAGTCATGTATTCCGAGCCTCTGTGTGAGCTCAGCTGAATCCAAAAGCCAGCATTCAGCGTTGTAGGATTTTGGCAAATGGGTTTCTATGACATTGCCTGTATATGTTCCGTTAGGGACAATAGATCCACACTGCCACTTGCTCTCCAGCATCATAATGAAATGCAGAACATCTTGTGAGTGATTTATAGTGGTCATAAGCTAAATTTTGGGTTTCTTTCAATAATTTTAACCTAGTGCCCTATACAAAATGATTACATGTGTAATATGATGCTAGGTCAAGCTCTGCATACGTGTGGGATGTACCCTACAGAAGTAATATGGAATGCAAGAGATGACTAAACTGAAAAATGCTAGATATGACAAAAGAGAGAGGAAGGAGACTGATTTTCTAAATCATCCTAAGTTTTCTTTCATCACCCTACATTCTTCAACAGACTTTTCCTATAATGTCAAACTAATCTAATATTAGAACAAATAACTTCATAAAATTTTGGATTAGCTTTCAGGTAGTGAAAGCAAAATTAAGGTGGAGTTAACCATCACCTAGATGGTTGGAAGTCATAACCATTAGGATCTCAACTAGTAGAAGTGAGCTTTGAGGAGGTTTATCACTGCTCTCCATTCTGAATTTAAACTTAGGCTGGATGTTACACCTCTAGGTTATCTGTCTCCAGTCAGCCCCCACTGGATCGCTCTCTCTCTCGGTGCATGATGTTAATGGAGGTTGTGGAAGTCTGGCAGATGGTTAAACATGTCTTCCCTCAGATCCTAGTCCTGCAGCAATTCAGCTGTATTGCAATGCAAGTGGACTATTTAACATGCCATCCAACTGGCTTTATTTTTGAAGTGGTAAAATACGGCATGGTCGGATTTAACCTGACACGATGCTGCGCAATTGCTTCTGATTGTTTTAAGTTATTTCAAGTCAGTTACTGATTATCATTTTGGATAACAAATATTGACACATCAGTATTCTACCCATGGCTGAACTGACATGAGCATATAAATATGATGCTAAGCAAGCTGGCAAGTACCTTTTGTTCACAGCTACTCAAATTAAAGACAGGTACTTTGGTGTGTCTTCAGCCAGAAACAAACTGTGAAAATTCATTTCCCAGTGCTATTTGGGTATTTCTGTAACTCACTATGATCATACTGCATATGCAGATACAAGTTAAAAATAAGCTTTTCAACTCCTGTTTGTTTACACAATATTAGAAGCACTTTATAAAAGTGGATGTTAATTAATGCTGTATTTTAATGGCATTCCTATGAATTTATAAGTACATGCTGGAGAGACTTTCATTTACTTTCAAAACAATTGGGATTATCATGATCAAAACAATTCAAATATTTTTTTTTTTATTTCCAGTGCCTTTACTATGAAATTGGTTGTGCTTAGAGGTCTCACATGTACAGAAATAGGAAGAATATCCAGCTCTGGAGCCCCCTTTACAAGAAAGATGTGGATGTGCTGGTGTGTGTCCAGAGAAGGGCCACGAGGATGCTCAGAGGGCTGGAGCAGCTCTGCTGTGAGCACAGACTGAAAGAGTTGGGGCTGTTCAGTCTGGAGAAGAGGAGGCTCTGAGGTGACCTTATTGTGGCCTTCCAGTATCTGAAAGGGGCCTACAAAAAACCTGGGGAAGGACTTTTCAGGATATCAGGGAGTGACAGGACTAGGGGGAATGGAGCAAAGCTGGAGGTGGGGAGATTCAGGCTGGAGGTGAAGAGGAAGTTGTTGAGCATGAGAGTGGTGAGAGGCTGGAATGAGTTGCCCAGGGAGGTGGTGGAGGCCCCATCCCTGGAGGTGTTTAAGGCCAGGCTGGATGGGGCTTTGGCCAGCCTGATCTAGGGTAAGGTGCCCCTGCCCATGGCAGGGGGGTTGGAACTAGATGATCCTTGTGGTCCCTTCCAACCCTGACTGATTCTGTGATTCTAAGAAATAAAAAAGATTTTTCCTACATTTTTTCAAAAGTGATTTTTAAATAGACTTTTCATTTCAATCTACTCATTTTTAGAGAAAGCTAGGTGCACAGTAGGTTTTCAAAGAGGCTAGGTTACATTTGTGCTCATATAAAATCTAATTTTCTGATTAAGATATCTTGCATCCACCCAGCTGTTGGTCAAACAAACTCATACAGTCATATCAATTGTACAAACTTTCTAAGCACAGCAGCACTCACAAAGATGCTCTCCACAGAGATGTGCTTTTTGATAATTCTGCCTTAAAAATATTTAGAATATTTAAATGTTTTCAGGGGAATTCCTTGAAGTCGGGGAAATGATTTGTCATGCAAAAGATGGTGTGAACTTTCCTGATGTGGCATGCTATTTTGTAGGACTGAGAAGAGGGCTCGGTTAAATTATGATCTGCAGAGTAAGAGAACCATACACTGCTCAGACTAGTGAATGTGTAGGGCTGCACCATATGCTGTGTCTAAGGGAAGGGTGGAAGTGCAGCTTTATGTCCTCAGACCCAGCTTTGGGACATTCACCAAATTCCCCCAAGTGCTCAAGGCCTTTGGCTGATGTCTTCATGCTCTCAATTCCACTGTGAACCAAGGGCAGGTGTGATGGGGTGATATTTTCAGGCTTTGGAGAAAGCCCTGTAGTTGCTCATGAGAGTGAGGCACTTAAATTGTTTCTTGCTGACAGTAGAAACAACATGGTTAGAACAAATAATGACCTTAAACTCACCTGAATTTGTCATTTGTGTTAACAACATTTTTGTATTTTTTATATATTAATGATTTCTGCACTGGGCTGAAGCCAAAAATGCCAAAATATTTTGCAATTATCTGTATTTGTGGTTATCTTCTTGTCAGAGCACATTAGAAATGTTAGTAATAAAGTCTTTTCTCACAAGATTTTTGTCTCTTAAACAAAGAAAATGTTCAGATAAGCAGCTGTGCTCTTGGGACCACATCTGAACAGACTGCACAACCAGACATGAGCTATGATCTAAACAATTGCTTAACTATGTAAAGTTTAGATCTTGAGCTGAGCTTAAAGTTTCCATCTCTACTAGCAACAACAGACTGAAACCAAAATCCTTTACTCAGATGTCTTTGAACTACTGGAAGGTTACAGGCTGATGAGATTACAGGCTTCTTGGCTTGGACCCATTTTCTTCTTTCAGTATTATTTTCAGGGGCCGTTTTCAGTGTATTTAGTCCATATCAAAGAGACAGTCCCAATGTATGGCAACCTCTGATCATTCTCTTAGGCTTAAAGGATGTATGTCCAATGTTTATTTGGCCTAGGGAAAAAAGAATATCTAAACTGTGCATCAAAAGCAGCGAATAGCAAACATTTCTCCTTCCACATCTATCTGAGACACAAAGAGAGTATCGTGTCCAGACAGATGCACCATTACACGTTCTTTTGAAGGAAAGCATAGGAAATGTTTCTTTTATCATCTGTCTATTAATTACAAAGGGAGATAGGGCTTTCAAGCCTCCTTTTGACTCCTTAAATGGAATAAAAGTTTTGTAACAGAACTTTTTATCCAGTTGTCAAAAGGCAGAAGGGAAGGGGACACGTCAGATGAAGTAAATACAAAGGGTGAAGCAGCGTAGTCAAAAGTTATTACAAAGTGGTATGCTCTGTGCAAAAGTGATTGCAAATGCAGAGACAATAAAACCTGAAACATGTTAAAATCCAGCACAGTTACACATCTGAGTTTCCATTTATTATGGTTCACTATTTTAAAATGGATCCTGAGTCATAAACATGGCTGCCAGGAGGTCCACCTGGGTCCCATGAAAAAGATAATAAATACCCCTCCCCTGACTTTCTTCTGTCATATTACAGATATTGCTGTGATTGCTTTGGGGCTTCCAACCAGGGCCCTAGGAGCTGTGTCCCCTGTGCTTTTCTCTCTCTGTGAGTCGTGGTTATAAAGCATTTTCATCTGTGCTCTGTATCAGAAAGCATCTGCATTTTATTATATTTCATCTTTGTGCCAAGAAAGGAATATGTTTTGGAACTTCCAAGCACCATCATATAATTTTCATTAATAAAAGGAGGAGGGAAGAGCCATCATCCAGCACTTGAAATGACCTTAAAAGGGGACCCATGTGAAACTGCACAGAACAAAAGATTCACGGATTCATAGAATGGTTTGGATGGGAAGGGACCTTAAAGATCATCTAGTTTCAAGCCCTGTGTCAATGGCAGGGACACCTTCCACACCTTCTGATGTCTCATCCAACCTGGCCTTGAAAACCTCCGGGCAGAGGGCATCTACAACCTCCCTCTGCAACCTCTTCCAGTGTCTCACCACCCTCACTGTAAAGAATTTCTTCCTAATATCCAATCTAAATCTCCCCTTCTTAAGCTTAAAGCCATTTCCCCTCATCCTGTCACTACAAGCTCTTGTAAAAAGTCCCTTCCCAGCTTTCTTGTAGTGCCCTTCAGATACTGGAAGGCTGCTGAAAGGGCTTCCTGGAGCCTTTTTTTGTCCCAGGCTGAACAGCCCAAACTCAGCCTGTTCCCATATGGGAGGTGCTCCAGCCCTCTGATCATCTTCGTGCTCTCCTCTGGATCAGTTCAATGTCCCTCTTATGCTGAGGGCACCAGAACTGAATGCAATACTTCATGGGAGGAGGGAGATTTGCCTGAGTAGGGCTCAGGTTGTCTGTAGTGGAAGTTCCTTGATATTACACCAATAATGAACAATCAATGTCAACAGTTTGATATTTAAAAATGCAAAAAAAAAAAGGAAAAAAATACTGATTACTCACAGAATGTAAAATACTCAACATTGTAAGTAAAACAAGCCATGGCTGTCTGCTTTTTAAAACCTTGCAGGAGAAAGCAATGCCTTTACACTACATCTTATCATCATCGCTTTCTAGAATAACCTGTGCCAGAGTTTTCCACTGTCAGCAAAGAGAAGACTGAGCCAGCCTCTTCTTTTTTTGGCATAAAGAAGCTGTCATGGTGTAGCCACAAACCCAAGGATTTCCCTGGGCTTTTATATCTTGTTGGCAACACCTTGCCACCTTGCTCTCTCTCGTCTCACCCTTCCATTTGGTTCTATTAGTAATATAAACTATATCAGCATGGGCTGGCAAGTACTTGGTGGCTTGCATGGCGTAGATGTTCTCTCAAGTTAGAGCTTGATGTTGTTTGAAAGGCTGTTTGTGATGCAGAAGAGTGAGCTCAGCCCAACTAGTCCCTCTTTGTCCTGTTTTCCAGTGACATTTATTTTCTTTGTCAGCTTAGGAGATCACTTCATCTACCTTAGTTTCCTAGTGTGTAAAATGAAAATATATTATTGGTCTTCATGAGATCATAATAAGGGCAAAAAGGTCAACCAGAGCTCTAAGCTAAGAAGTGCTTGGCAAGTGCAAGTTATTTTTCTGACATGGACTTTTCTGCAAAGTTATGTAGCTAATATTTTAGCTTGGGTGAGTTTTCCTGTTGTTTGGGGTTGTTTTTTGTTTTTTTTGCCAGGCTTTAAATTGTTATCTCAAAAATGCACAATAGCAAATTTTTACCAACTTTAACCAATCAGGATCAGCCCTCCCAAATAATGTAAATACAATTAGTTGATTTAAAGCACATTTCATGTTACGCTTATCTGCTAAGTGTTTCAGTTATGGCGTTCATACAGAATGAGTCACTCATACATATTCCTCAAGGAAGAGCCAAAAGATGGAAGGAAAATACAGCCTGAGGAAAAAGTCTATAAAGATTTCTCGCTTTTCTAATCCCTTCTCTCTAATGTTTCTTTGTAAATTTGTCAGATGGGAATGAAATTGCCTCATAACTCTCCAGACGTGAAGAGCATCACTGCACAAAATTACGTACTTGTCAAAGCAAGGGGGAATTTATGTTGGTGTTCCTGAGATGTGATTTTATTCAGTCTATTTCCTTTGTGCACATCATAGCAACTAGAAAGACAAAAACAACTAGTTTATGTATATCTTCTTTCCCCACCCTCCTCACACCTCCCTTTTTTTCACCTCTGGTGAATTTTTTAGCTTCTATTTTTCCCTTTTGTTTTCTTATCACACCACACCCCCCCTCCTTTTATCTACTGCTTATTGCTAGTGACAGTAAACTTCCATCCAACAACACTGCGATGAGAGCAGCTATGATTCTACCAGCATCAGGCAGTTCAGACAAGCGCTATGATAATTTCCCTATGGAGCACAGAGAGAGGTGTGGCTTTTCTCCTGGTTAGGAAAGGTGTTGGTTTAGAAACCTACAATATTTCTTAACATGCAATCAAATCATTGTTTAAATTAATACTCTGCTTTATACTTTAGTATTTGCATTTAAATTTTGTGCATTCTCACTCCAAATCTTCAGCAGTTAACCATTATGATTAAACTTACTGAAAACTTCTTCGATTAACATCAAAGGCCAAGTTTTTTGTGCTGTCTTGAGCAGTATAGTTCTCAGTCTTTGTGCACTATTTTTCTCTTTTAATTTAAAGCTCTGTTATTAAATTAAGGCTAAAGCACTAGGTAAGCAAACTCCTCTGAATTTCAGCTACTCCTGGCTATGACCTTCTCAAGACATTCTTTAAAATTCAGCTTTTTACTCTTCCTATCTGTGTCTCTACAAAACACCTAGGATGATTTTGAAACCAGTATTAATGGGAAAATTTTACCCAAAAAAAAGAAAAGAAAAAGCCAACAAAGCATCTTCATGAATCATCTATTAGCTTCCTCTAAGCAACCAGGATGACTCATCTCACTTGACAGGACCTTTCAGGTGCCTTCTCAAGGCATAGGTTAAGAGGAGACACAGATCTATCTGTACTTTATGTCACCTGTCCCATGTACAGTCCAAGGCTTTCTCCCTCTTGCATGCACCTATCTATTTCCATCACCTGTCAAAGGAAGTCAAGATGACTAACACAGCCTGGGAATATTTCAGGTGAGATAGACACAAATGCAGGTGTCCAGACAGCTTGGTTAATTTTGCTTCGTGTCACTCCTCTGGGCTTTTGTTAGATCAGATGCCCCTCTAGCCACATTTTAGGAATAGTCAAGCTGTAGTTGCATCCTACTTAAATAACAAATACAGTTTGGCTCTTACAATCTGACCATATATGAAGGTTTGTATAATTGAGTTACAAAAGTCAAATGCCTCCTCCCTTATTCCCCACACACATGTACACACTTTGGAAATTGGTGTTCAACTGCCTATAGATATTTAAAACCATCCTTATTCTAAGAGTGTTAAAAGGGTAAATTATGGTTTTCCTGCACAAGACATGCCATGTAGTTACAAGTAAAAGACACATTCTCAACATTGTGAATGTGGTGATGCAAGAGTAGGGATATGCTGGGTACATCATGATTTTTGCAAGGCAATGTTAGGAAAGAAGTATTTACCTGGATGTTTTCTCAGAGATGGACTGTGAAGTTATTCATTATCTATCAAAACAGACTCTTCATGTATGCTTCTAAGTGCTGTTACAGTATAAAACAGTTTAGGTACCAAGTCCAACTTGGCTCACTCCCTGCTGAGAAAGTATATGTAAAAATGCATTTGAACCAGTTTGCAAACTGGCTTTAAGCTGCAAAAGCCTCCTTATGGAGTCCACCACCAATTGCTATATCAAATGCACCTACAAGGCTATGGGTAAGGCAAACTGTGCAGCTCTCATAATCAAGTATCCTGTCTCTTTTTACATTACTATGCTCTACAGCTTTCTGTATGACCTTCCAAATATTATCTTTATGCAGTCAAAGCCAATCTCTCATTGCATACAGTCTCCAAAACAATATACATGTTGTACTGCATAGAGTGATAAAAGCAAAGGTAGTGTCTGCCCCCCTTTGTCACCACCACTAAGAAACACATTGAGGCTGGTACCAGCAGCAAAATAATTCATGGCTCAGAACAGTCAATCATGGTCTGTATAGCAAGACAGAGAAGCTTTATGCTACCTGTTGGGACAGAAGATGAGTGTTTTTCTTTTGCCTTCATCATGGTCTGGTCCTGTAAGTGTCTGTGTGTGAAACGGTCCTTGAAGTCAATGAGCCCTTAATGCTGTTGGTTAATATTAGATAGCTATGAGCATTTTATCTTAGTGAGGGTGTAAAGCACCAGCTTAGGACAATGAAGAAGAGTTCCTGGACTTGTCCCAGTGACTTCTTAAAGCAGTTTTCCCTGCAGCATACAGGGTATAAAATTGTCACAGTATCAAAGGAGCTGGGAAGCCAGTCTCAACAGCCTTCATCAGGGGCCTGGAGATCCCTGCAAAAAGCAGCAAAGTAAATGCCAAGCCACATATTGTAAAGTAACAAGAAGAATTTTTATTATTGCTTTTTTTCCCTTTTGTATTTTCCTTACCATTTTGATCAGATGTACATTGTTTATAACCCCTAGTTTACTGGCCCCAAATATCATTACTACATCTGCACTATGATATATGTTTGGTTGTTACCCTTTTAATGGATAAAAAAAAGATTTAAGTACTTCATTCTGTTGCATTTTGACAGCTGTTAGCCATCATTTTTCCATTCACCTGCATTTAGCAATCCCATAAAGGGAGGCAATCTCAGAACTAACAAGAGCTGGGCACTGCAAGGTGATAATTCTGTATCACTTTGGCCTATAAATACCTGACAGGCTTTGCGCTGAGTCAGCAGTCTGTAACAAAGTGGCAGCCATGCCCTTTTATCTGTGTGAGTGTTTCACAGCAATTGGACTATCAGCCCCTGCAGTGAAAATCCATAGTATCGATCAGGCTATTTCTCCACTGTAATTCTTTTGTAGGAAATCCCTGATGACAAATTTTATCTGCACCACTTTTTGATCGCTGGTTTGATGTAAGCGATCTCCAAGGGCAGAGTTAAGCTCCTGGCCGTTCCACATTATCAAGCACTAGCTTTATTTACTGAAACTACACTTGTGGTCACCAAAGAAAATAAAAAAGAGAGAGAGACAGAGAGAAAGGAGGAGGAGGAGTAAGCTGAAAAATTAACAAAATGATATTTCAAAATGCAGGAGCAGTTGCATCAGCTACTTGGTTCTTAAGTGTGAGTTATAAAAAGCATGTCCTGCGTTTATAAACACATCAATAGTAGAAATATGCTTTGATAAAATTGTCTACATGATATAGGACTATATCTTGAAAGTGAAGTGGTTTTGGACTTGATTCTGCAAGCCGAGAATGATCCCACAGCTCCGTTGCTTGGAAAGGACTCTGCACATCACTAAGCAGAAAGAATTTGACTTCACTCTATTTTCAAGCTGATAAATACACCTCCTGAGCTGCTTCACTTGTATTTATTGCAGTATGTCTCAGGCCACACAAGGGCTTGCTGTTGTGATAAGACTTGAGGTTTTCTCTATAGTCTCAAGGGGTGTGCTGCTGTGGTTTGTTCAGATGCATTCAGAAGACCAGATGCTCATCAAAAGCTTCTATCTACAAATATCTGCTTTAAATCTATTCATAACAGAAACTTGCAGTAGTGATACCACCCTGTGCATTAGTTGAGGCTCTTTGCTCTACAAATTTAACTTGAAAATCCTCCAAAAGGAAGTTCACAAATTTCCTGTCTACCTGAGCTGAGTAAGACCAAGAAGCATCAGAAGCTGCAGAACACAGACTTGCTGTTAATGTTAATTCAACATTTATTCTGCTTTTGATTTCAGTGTAGGTTATTGTCTCAGCAGAGCTATTATATGGCATCCTTCGGACACACAACATTTCTAATGTTTCAGCTCCTGATGAATTAACTCTTTACTCCTGTAGTCTTAGGGAAGCTTTCTCAGTGATAGCTGTTGCCATGCTAGATTGGTGTTACCCAGTACAACTTTGAAGAGATGTTTTCTTTTTACCTAAATAATTCAGCATGAAACAGTGAAATGATAACTTGTGTTTTTATTTAAAGCCCTGAGTCATTGACATATTCCAAACATGGCATGTACTGTACAGAATTAGGAAAATAGTCTACTTCTGGGTTGTTTGGTTTTCTTGACCCAAAACATGTTAGCCCAGAACTAAAAATAGCTTGCATAGCGACAAGTTCTCCATCAAGAAAATATCTGTTTGTGTAGTTAGATTCCTTCATACAAGAATGTCACTCTGCTAAAATTCAGCTGCCTAGTAAACATACATCTTGAGATCTATGTTTACTGAAGAACATATGTTGGATTAGGCATGGAGCCAGTCCAATTTCATGACTACACCTTTGAAAAATTCTCTGATTAATATTGAGAGGAATAATTGTATGTGAAAGGAATAGCAGATATTCAACACTAGAATGGATTTTCAGCAGATGTGAAATACTTTGTCCATTCAGAACCCTATCCCAAAGAAAGCCCTTTAATCTGTGATGGTTTGGGTGTTACCCCCAACACTTAAGAAAATCACCCAGACTAGACTCAGCCTCTCTGGAAATTTGAATGAAGCTTTGTATTTACAGCTTTGCACAACATACAAGCAGATATTTACAATATATACAGAAAGAGACAAGTTAAAAAGGTAATACAGAAACATAACATCCCTCTCAGAAACCAGAGTCCCCAGGAGGGGCTTCCAACCGCCCTTCCACCTTCCTCCAACCCCTCTACCTTTCCCCAGACTTTGCCTTATCTTCAAGGCGAGTTTGGAGGGTCAGCCAGGGCAGTTAGGAAGCAGATGGATTAGTGAGGCAGCAAGTTAGGTTAGAGAGAGAAGTTCATGCAGCCCCAGAGCCTAGAGGATGACTCTGTTATCTATGTTTATGTTCTTGTTCTTATACATCTCAGCAATCCTATGAATGAAGTAGACATCACCATTGTTTCCTTTTCATAGGCTAAGGTCTAATTCTTCTCACCAAAATATCCCAGCTAGGCTCAAAGTAGCACATAATCATTTGCTTTTAGCAATAGCTGAGATTAAATAAATTACTACTGTTTAACATATTGAGAGTAATTTGGATTATTTGGAAGAAACCATTTCAGCTTTTTTGTATAGTTGAGCACATTTAAAGTCAAAATAAATTTGAAGTTTAAGTTTGATTCTTAAAAGTAGAATTGTAAAATCTAGAGAGAGAGAGAATAAGATTTTCAAGGGGAGTTGAATGAATGTCAAAATCAATGAAATCCTTCACTTAAGTTATGCAGAATACATATCTCTATCCCAAATTTTTTACATAATATAGTGAACAAAATTCAAAGCATGTAATTTTGCCTAAAGTCTGTTGTTATTACTGAATAACTGCAAATGCCAAACACATTGCACAATACTTTTTCTCTGGATTACCATAGGGTAATTGCTTATTCTTTTCTATACCCATGAATGCAGTTCTGCCCTGTGCTTGAAACTTTAGCATGTCTGTGACTGGACTGACCAATGTAAGATCTAATTCTTTAATTACTGGTTTATATTCCAAACTTGGTTTATACTAAGGCATTTCAAGTGCTGTTGCTGCCTTTACCAAAGAGAAAGCCTCTCAGGTAGTGCCTATCCCAAATTAGGGCCTTACAGGCTCATGCCAACTTCGAGGTACCAAAAACCAGTTTGAAAAAACCATGTGACATGGATTGTTTATAAGTTATTTGGATTTATTTGAGGTTTTACCTTTACATTTATTCCTGATGAAAAGTGCTAAACTGACAGCAATAGAAACTCCTTTTTTATATATGTGCAGTAGAGACAGGTGTTCACTTGATGCTGCATTAAGACCACCAACCCATGTCACTTCAACTACTGAACAGCCATCAAGTAATAATGACTTCCAATTACTACTAACCTGAGCCAGAGTTGAACCAGTGACCTTGAAATACTCTGTATCCCATTAGCAGTTCCCTAAGCCATCCAGTCCCGTGGTGTTTGATTGTTCTGAATACAACAAAAGAGCTTTCCTTCGTTCCTTTCTTTATTTCATTTTTTTAACTGCTTAAAATTAGGGGTGGATAGCCATCGAAATACTCAATTTACAGTTTCTCTCTATCTCTAATACCACATCTAGAAGAACAGCTTTCATTTTCACTGAGAATACCTCCTGCTGAAATGAAATTCTCTTTTCTCAGTCCTTGATGCCTTGTCTGTCACTGATGTATTTTGCACACCTAGATCTCAAGAAGCAGTAAAAGCTGCCACACTTTTGCCGTTCATTACATTATAGTGTGGTCTCAAACAGTGATGATGCATCCCAGCATATTCTCTCCACTATGGGAGCACGTTGAGGGCTGATCAGATGATAAGAAATGAACTATTATATGCTAATTTCTGATTGTGGAATACAGCTCATTAGATTTTTCTATACTGATTTTTTTTTTTTTAATCCACTTTTTTAATCTGCTCTCAGAAACAATTGCTCAAATAGTTGATATTTTCACTAGGGCAAGAGCCATGCTGATCTGTTAGACACCAGCACTGATGCTGGTAGCCCAGCAAGTGCTTGTAGGGAAGCAGAGGGGAATGGGCTTACCTGTTGGGGCGGCTCAGGCTCAGTTTCTGTGTCCAAATAGGTGAGTTGCTAGTGGTGGAAGCAAAGACAGCAATCCCTATGAACTTACCTATTCAAAAATAAACACTTTTTACAGCATCCACTCAGCTGAAAGGATTTGCCAGTTCATTTGCACTTTTGCAATCTAAAACAGGTTCAGCTGCAGCAGTCTGGTGCACCTTTGTGACACCTCCTGTGAAGAAAAGGTGTCAGTTCATTATGGTTTGTAACCCACCACCTGCCTGTCTCATATCCATCTTAAGAGATCCGGTGATAATGCTAGAAAGTTTCATCCCACTTTCTTCTCCAAATATTTGGTGCTTTGGGGCAAATTCAGTGTTTTCATTAACATTTAAGATAAATCTGGAAAGAGCACAGACATTAATGCAGATTACAGGCCAGAAATGCTAAGCAGTAACAACTTCCTTTGATCTATTGAGATACGTCAGTTTTAAATATTTTTGCACTCCTGAAAGTCAGCACTGTGTAGTCCTTGTCCAGATAAAGGGCAAATTTAGCCATCAAATCCCTGATCGCTCCTGCTTTGCTGAGCACATATATTCTACAGGCTCTTCTCAAACCCTGTGGTTTGGGTCTGATTCTGGGCTGATACAGAAGAAACTCCATTTTGACAAGGATGAGTAGACCCACACTTGCCCCACAGACAGGCCCAATGCTGGTCTCTGGTAAGCAGGTCCCTCCTGGAGGGACTCATTTCAGGAGATGTTTGCATCTCATACTGCTGTGGTCTCCCATAGAAAACGTGCCGCAGCACGTGCCCTCTTTGAGAATGTAGGACGAGGCAGCAAGGTCTCCATCTTTTACACAGGAACTCCTTCTTAGAGGACTTGCCTGACAGTCAGCACACCTGAGCTGAGCGCTTCTGAGAAAAACAGATGAAATGCACCAGGTCTGCCTCTAAAAGTATCTTCTTCCACCTCGTCTTTCAATTATTTTGCATAGAATAAGGAAGATTTCCTGGTTTCCTGCTGAAGTTCCTACTGTGCAGAAAAAAACAAACCTTGTGATTTACACTGCCAGAAAGAGACTTACTAAGGGCTTCCCAGACAGGGAAAAGGAGCTGGGAAAAGGACCTTCTGAGGGGGTTAGGTGAGTCCTCCAAGAACTATGTTTTATCTGGTGGTGCTCTACTGTGAGATGTGGATCCATTCTTTGGCAGTAATCATCAGGGTGAAAAGGAAGGCACGTGGTTTCTTTTTTCACAACCTTCCATCTTCATTTCCCCATTTTTTAGTCAAGAGAAGCTCAAGATGAAAATCACCTTTTCTTCCTAAATCAGTTACTGTATCTGGCTGTAATGGCACTTTCCAACACTAGGGAATTAAATCCGAACCTCCACTTTCACCTGAGTGTTTCCACTCTGTAATCTGAGTGTGCATCAGTGCTGTTTTCCAGCTTTAAAGGGAAGAACTTAAACCCTTCTCTCCTACAGCAAAAGAGATCAGGAGATGATTTTGGACAGTGGAATTTGAGCAGGCAGAAAGCAGAAAAAGATGAGAATATTATTCTTAAGGGCAGGATTTAAGACTCACCCATGTCCTTGATGCTTTGTCAAAGCCTTAGCTTCTGTTCTTCTATTGTGGTACCAGTTTTGGCCCCATTCTCAGCGGTCTTGCTGACCCTGTATGCTTTAGTGTGTTTAAGTGCCTAAGCAATATGTGGTCTTACTAGAATAGTCTCAGTTTAGGCTTGTACCAGAGACAATTGTTCATTTAAGCACAAAGGTAGTTAGCTGGGACCAAACAAAACTACAGTGAATGTATCTTGTAATGACATTACATCGATCAGTTAGTGAGTTTTTTTTCCTTTAACACACTGATGATATTAATTATAATTGTAAAGTGTATGTCAGGTTTCATCAGACCTGTCTTCCACCATCAAACAAAAATTGTCTCGTGTCAAATTACTGAAGTCTCCCAGCTGCCAGAAATTCCACTTCCCATCTCCAAGTGTTTTTCTTTACCACAAAATAACAAGCAAGTCCCATGTGTTTGTGTCATCCCTGAAAGTACTGTCGGTAAAAGTCATGTCATAACCTCAATCAATCACTCAACATTGGCCAACGCTTTGGTAGATGATCCAGAAATACTACTTACTGGGATTATACTTCAGGAAATAACATATTGCAGGCTGACAGCAGCAGCAAAATATTTTATAAGGAGGTCAGATAACCCAGAGTTACCCAAGTAGTTTCTTTTGGTAGCTTCTGGGGCTGCATCTATTTACACACCCTTAAGAATATGCTACAAAGTGCCACATGGAAACCAGGCAGCAGGAAGAGCACTTTGAGCTATTTAGTGCCCTGAATGCACATGACTGCTGATGGTGATGAGTTTTCAGTATTATTTATCTTTTCCAAAGCAGCACTGGATCTCACAGCAGAGCTACACAGACAGGAGAAGGGATGCACTACTGCAGAGGGTGACAGAGGCAGGGTAAACCAATGCAGTATTGAAGTGGGGTGCTGCCAAGTGCCATAAATAGAACAGCATTTCACAGCAGGGGCTGGATTCTTCGTGTTGCCAAGCTAAAGGGCAGAGGTGGCCCTTGGTCAGTCTCAGGCCCTGCTGAGAGCCTAGAGACACTCAACAATGGGAGTAGATGGAGAGTGCTCAAAAGCAGAAGCATACAGCTGCTCATCAGAATAACTTCTCTGGAACTGTTTTCCCAGAAAAATCTATTTGCAAGAGGACTTCAATATGGATCACTTAAACCTGGGAATCAAATAACTTGTGCAGTAATAATTCATCTAAATTAGCTACTAATTTTGGATTTTAGAACTAAATTCCTATGTACAGGTAAGCATTAACTAGTTTATTTCACTTGCTCAGAAATATACACATTGCATTTTTGGGATATGAACATGGTTCACTAATCGATCTGTTATGGGGTAACAAAGTGCCTCTGACCATTTAGGCCCTTACAGAATACAGTATACAGATCCTAACCCTCTGCTTTCTTAGAGTGGATATTCAACATGTATGGATCTGTCAGTCAAGATATAATAAAATGCAGAAACCTGCTTGCAAAAAGAAATGTGATATTTACTGTTCAGCCATGTAATATCTTCTCCTTATACATCTCCCTTGAGGAGAAGTTGATGTTATTGGAAGTGTAGTTTTCTTAGACATGCTCCATTTTCCTCTTTTCAAGTCCTCTTCTTCCTTTTTGTCATTTTCTCTTTCTTTTTTTTTTTTTTTTTTTAATTTCTTAGCTTTCCTTTGGAAAGTGTCAGCCCTTGAAAAGAGCAGCACTTGAGACATACTAGTATGCTTATTTTAAATAATTTGCAATATAATATAATGTAATAATGTAATCATAGTATCATAGTATCATCAGGGTTGGAAGAGACCTCACAGATCATCAAGTCCAACCCTTTACCACAGAGCTCAAGGCTAGAACATGGCACCAAGTGCCACGTCCAACCTTGCCTTGAAGTGCCCCAGGGACGGCGACTCCACCACCTCCCTGGGCAGCCCATTCCAGTGTCCAATGACTCTCTCAGTGAAGAACTTTCTCCTCACCTTGAGCCTAAATTTCCCCTGGGTCAGCCTGAGGTCAGCCTGTCCTCTCATTCTGGTGCTGGCCACCTGAGAGAAGAGAGAAACCTCCTCCTGGCCACAACCACCCTTCTAGTAGTTGTAGACAGCAATGTCTACTGTAGACAGTAATGCTTAAGAGCAGATTAGAATAGCTATGTTTAAGATCACTAAGGATTTAGACCTCAGTTATCTGTGCCAGCGTCAGACTTCATGGATGTTCTCCATCACTAAATCAACAGAAGTCAAGTCAGAATTGGAGTCTTTCAGTGGAGTTTTCCTGCTGGGTTAAGTCAGTTGGTAGAGTTCTGGCTCTGTTACCTAGCAAACATCGGGAATTGGAGATCTAATGCTAACACCTAAGTGGCTTAAAGGAGAAGACAAGTAGTTTCTGCAAACTAGAATACAGCTCCAAATTAAAAAACCTCCAAACTCATCTCTGTTATTCTAGCATACCGTATGTATATGAGCCATGATGTCTCTGGTGTTACATCTGTCTGCATACATGTTTGTCTGTACATTCACATTGTATTCCAAATGCTGCAACGCTGAATGCCAGATTGAGGTCTTAAAGGAAGCAACAGTGTGTGTTTTGTAATACTCAGTCAAACTAAATGTCACTTGATGAAGCCTGATGGTGAAAGAATAGAGAATGCACCCCGCTACACGCTGTAACCTCAGGTCTCCTTGCTTTTATCACTTTACTTGCTTTTACGATGTGTGCAGTGGAAAATAAAATCTCTTGTGAATGTAAGTCTAGCTTTCGCTGCAAGAGCTATTAAATGTGGAGAAGCAGTGTGGACCCCTCTGTGGCACATAAAAGGTGTTGCCTATGTGGTCAGCCAGCTGGGGAAGAGAAAGGGACTGCCTCCTCACCATCAAACTAGTCTCCATGACAATCTGTATAATGGTTTGGGGAAATCCCTATGATGGGCCAAGGAAGACTCAGTGGATCCATTCTGTCTTGAAGCTTTGCTACTCAGTGCAATAAATCTGGAGATGTAACTGCTCCTCCAGCATCCATAGAGGCCTACATTGTATGCCAGATTTGTTTCACGAATTTCTCTCTTCTCATTGCCTTAAGCACAATTACAAATACATTATGCAGTGTGAATTTTCACCCTTTTTTAGCATTCAGCGGTGCTGTGAAGCACCATCCTTTCCCTTTAGTGTACTGGGTTGAAATTAGTCCATTCCCCAAATATCCTGCTGCCTGTACCATCCCACTGTGACCCAGAGAGAGGATGCTACAACCAAATGCTTCCCCTGATGGGATTTAGTCAATCACATCCACAATATCTTCTGACCTCAGCTTTCACAGGGGTCAGGAATCCAAGTCTGCTGCTGATCCCAGGTCACTGCACAATGAGCTGCTGCCAGGCTCCGAGTGATAATAAGCCCTTGATTTTCAACTAGGGGAACTGTATGATGTACAAAACAAAACAAAGTCAGATCTATTTATCCATTGGAACGAGCACACGCTTCTCCCTCCTCCTAGAGGGACTTTGGCTGCTCATTAGATTGCATCCTTTTAAGTGTATTTTTGAGCAGAAAGACCTTGCACCACACCAGGCACTGCACTCCACTGTAAGGCAGTGCAGAGCACGCCGTGGTGCATCCCCATCTCCTGCCTGGAACAGAACTTGACAGACATTTAGAAAAAGTTGGGGCTTGTATTGAGAGGCAGTGATCAGTCCTGACAGCGTCCTGCTCAGCTCAATATTATCTCTGAACTGCCTGGAACCAAGCGCCAGCGCGCAGCACATTTCTTCCCAAAGTTCAAGAGGGTAGATGTAAACACAGGCTGTAAAAGACCTGCGTGTCTTGAGCTTGTAGGGGTCGTAATTCTTCCCAGCAAAGTTACCTTTCCTGTTTCTATGAATTACTCTTACATTCTTGTAAGAGATACGGTTTGAGGTATTTATGGTGCATTCAATTCTGCTATCATTGATTTACTGGACTAAACCTGCTCCAGGATATGATGTAAAGCCCCTAATTCCAAAAAACTCTTACATCTCGGCGAGAACAGCATTTTCTGCCCTGTTGCCCTCAAGCAGATGACCAACGGAGATAAACAGAGGGCACTCCACTCTCGGTTGCAATGTGCTTGGTGATGTGAAGGAATCAATCAGACAAAAGCAGATTATTAGAGTGTCTGAGAGAGATCAAACATTGCTGGCATCTTCACCCACACACGGTTGATTTACAGGCAAGCTGATAAAGTGCTGCAGCTCACTGTCAGAAGTACATGACAGCTCCTCTAGCTCTATGGATAAATTATTGCTGAAGCCCATGATAACATTTCTCCACCTAGCAACCAAACATAACAGGATGTGGCTTTTAGTACTTGGAGCTAGAATGATACAAAGAGAAAACACAGAAACTCTTCAAGCAGTGAGGTAGCACACCAAGAAAGAAAGGCATGAATAGATTTTCACACACACACATCATGTGTACATTGGCTCAGCTGGCATAAAATTGACTTTGTGTTAGAGCCATGCATTTGAAAGCACACGTGCCAAAATGCACATAATTGGTGCAGGTAATAACTGCAGTAGCAGGATGGCAGCAATGGTAATCATGCATGCATGTGAACTGCAACTCAGGGCTGCAGGAAGAGTCCTTGTGTGGGCATTTAGGAATGTACAGCTCACCTAAGTACCCAGGGCTACACTGCAGGAGTGGCAAGGAACATGCACAGAAAACATTAGGTATTTCCTTCTGCTTGGAAAAGTGCCAGCGATACGGAACCAGCAAATGAGACAGACTTTAAATAGCTCTATCTTAAAAAGGCCAATCAAAATAATCCAATTATTTGGAAGGCAGTGCTAAAGAAAGGTGCAATTCTTTTTATTTTTATCCAATGTCTTATAAGTAATATAATCTGCTAAATATTGCATCGTGGCTATCAGACATCGGGGCTGCTCTCAAAAATTAAGTTGGCTTAATTAGAGCATGTACTATGTGCCTATAAAAGACTAAATCAGGCTCTGTCTCAGGAGCCAGACGTGAGTGCTTTTCAAAAACTGAGAATGTGACCCTGACAACTTAAAATCTAAAGTGTATTGAAAGTACTCACAGGTTAGAGGTTCTGCTGCCTCAGATGCCTTTAACAAATTTTCTTACTTTGAAATACACTTCCACGTTTGAAAAATACTTTTCTCTCTTTGTTGCTCTATCAGAAGTCAATCCACAGAAGAGTTAGGGAATTAATAAGGAAGTAGCTGTTATGAAAGAAATTATGGGGCCTGTTTATCTGCAGTGTTCTGATGAATGAACTGGCAGAAAATGTGGGGTTTTTTCATTCTTTTATTTTCTTTCTTTCTCCCTGTGGCTTTTTGAGGCACAAGAATTCAGAAAGGGTGAGAGGTAAGTGAAAAATTCTAAGATGTAAAAAATGCAAGCTGTTGATATCCCTTAAGTAATTCTCCATATTACTTGTTGGTTTGTTATATTAGGGACTTGGTATTGTTTATATTAAGGTCTTAGTATTGTTTATCATCAAACTGAAATCTAAGGTTGGTTTGCATTCGTACGTTTCAGTTGTGGTTCTTTAGTCACTGCTGTGATTGAATGTAGTCCCAGCAAGCAAGATCACAAGTTGGTTTAATTAACCATTTGCACTTGTTAATACCTGCACAACTGCTTTATCTGCATGTACCTGTATGAAAGAGTGGACCTGACGAGAATGTTTTGCTCATTAATTAGCATGTTCCTGGCTGAATTACTTGAAGCACATCTTACCTTTCTGCTTCCTGGAGGTTGAGTTTAAGGGTGGAACCCGTTTTAAAACCTCCATCTAATTTTACCATACACCATGTAGACTTACAGACACATTAGAGGTTGGTTTCTGTTGGACCTCATGGGGAGGATTTAGCTGTGTAACTCTTGTAAAAGCCAACAGAAATTGTATGGCTTAATCCTTGCATGCTGCATTGAAAAATTACCCATAAACATTTCACCATTATGTTTTATTATTACAGTCAAATTTGTTTTATGTACTTATTATTTAAGGGATAATAGGGCAGGTGTCCCATTTTATGAGGCAATAATCTGGTTCATGTTGGCTCCACAGTTTATCCCTACCAGTGAGCTGCATTATCACCAAGGGACATGGGGAGCTTGTCTTATTATAGTAATAATAATAATACCTTATATTTCTATTGCACCTTTCCTCTAGAATGATCCTAAAACATTTTACAAATCTTATTTGATTTTTGACAGCTGGGGTTATCTCAAGGATTATTTCAACAGAGTCTGTTCTGGAGTCACAACAGACACCAGACTACAGACCATCCAGATAACCTCTCTTGAATCTCTGAAAATATTTGCAGTTTATAGATCACTTACTTGGGCAGTTGGGTGCACATGTGCAGGGGATGAGGTTCCAGATGTCCTTGGCTGTGGGACCATGGATTCACATACTTTGGAAGTGGAACTTGATACCCTTTAATTTAGATGTCTTGTAAATGTCTCTTTGTAAGATACAGCAGAAACAGGTCTCTGAGGAGGGGCTGTGAGAGCTGGACTGCAGGCATACAGAGACAGTCCTCACGTTTATTGGAAGCTTTGCTTGAAACCAGATCAAAGAGGAGTGATTCCCAACCCTTCATTAAGTAATGCTCCTCTTCCAGATGATTTAGATTACATACCCTCAATATGGCCCTAATGATAGTTAATGTTAGTGTCCATTTGGTGCTACTGACAAAAGAAACCATTCTAGTTCTGTGTAGCTTACTTAGTTGTGCAGTAGTCTGGGTTTGTACTGGCAGTAGTTATATTCAGGTGTACATAGTGTACTAGCTACATTCAAGTATACAATATTAGCCATATTCACATGTGCATTGTGTATGAGATATATACAAGCTTGGCCCAGGCTCCTCTTAATTCCCCTGAATGCCAGTGACTTTGTCTAAAGTTGAAGTCTTACAGCCAGGTGTGTCAGCATGTGTCCATTCTCAGCTCCCTCTCACAAGCCTGTGCCACATGGATTCTTGGTTAAGTCTCTGAATAATGTTATCCAAGATAGATGCCCTGTGTGCCTGGCCCTTTAGCTAACAGTGAGTGCCACACTAACAAACTGTTGCATCACTCAGTATTTTCAAGCCCCTAGATGACTTCAGAGCTTGTGATTTCAGCACTTCCTCTCAGGTTATAACCTACCCAAAGGAAAAGACTTAGCAAATTAAGATCAGCCTTGCATTTTATTCAAAGTACAAAGAGGATGTACCTCCAAATATTGTGGAGTTTTGCTTTTTCTGCTGTTTCTCTTTCAACTTTTTTTTTTTTTTTGCTTCCTTCTGTTATCTCTTTTTCAGCTGTGAATCCAGACAGGCAAAAAAACTCATATGTTTTCCTGTAATATGAGTATCTAATGATTTCCAGTAATAGAATTGGTTTGTTTCTACTTGAAAGATGAAGCCAGCTCTGATGAAGTTATATATTCTTTGATTAAATAAGATGTATAAGGCTGAGCTGCTAACATCCTACAGTCACAAAGGCATTAGTTACTCAGAGATGGTGTTACTCATTCCTCCCTTAGCCAAAATCCCAGGCTGACCTAAAAAACTTTCCCAACTAATGCCTCAGTGAAACTGCCAGGTTTCCACATCAAGTTAGAATTTTACAGTTTGAATTTCCCCATGGGGAAAAAAATCTTTAAAAATATTTCTAGAATTTTGCTAACTTGCATCTTGTATGATTCAGCATTCTCAGAGTACACAATTTTATTGAGTGTTGGAGGAGAAAAGGATCAATTTCTGCTATCTCCATAGAGAATTTGTTGACCAACCAGATTTATAAAATAGTAGCACAAAACTGTGCCAGCAGCTGCTTAAAAGGATTTTTATTAGCACCTACCTGTGTTTCTGAGTACCTAAACACCTCAAAATGTTTCATTTTATTATACTTCAGCATTGTGGCTAAGGGATAATGCTTTCATTAGATCTATCATCCATTCAAAAAATATAGCTCTGTGCGACATTTGCATCAGTGAAACAAATCATACTGTGCCTCAACTTTCCCCCATTAGTAACTGAATGGATGTCTTGCCTCACCCAGGCAACAGGATATGCCAAAAGTTCATTGGATTTACAGATAACAAATCACTAGCTATCTTTCAAGCATTGTACAAATTATCAAACATTATTTTATGTCATCGAGCAGAGCTGACTGGGCCATGATTCAGGCATGTGTTGAAGCACCTTGGTGCCTTCAGCATCTAAATATCTAAATTGAGTATTTAGAATCAGAAAAAGCTACATGTTTTCCTTCTCTGAACCAATGTGTAGATTAATTGCCAATTCATACCTCAAGGAGCAGCAAAGTTTATCCAGGAGTTCAGCAGTTCAGCACCTAGTATTTTGAGTATCTGGATCTACCTTTTCCCTTTCCATTTGCTTCTTGTTTATGGCTTCCTTGCTTATTACAAAATTTCAAGTTTTCATAACTTCCAGAAGTTGATATTGCAAAGTGGGAGGGGGGATGGAGGGGGAAGTTACTTATATCTCATTATATTTAAATGTTAACATTTCTAATATTTCCTAATGACACCACTATAAACTAAACATTGGAATGAAAAGATCTATGACAAAAGTGGAGCCTAGAGACAGTTAATGTGTATGTGTTTCTGGGGTAGCTCAGGATTTGTTTGGGGAATGTACAGAAGATTATAGAAAATTGGTTCAATTACACCCTCAATTACAATGTGTGGAGTCATCGTACCCTGCAACTGATAGTAGAATCGAGACCAAACTGCATAGTGAGGAATATGATGTAGTTTTTATGCTGATTTCCTATTTCTACTCATGTAACCATGTTCTATGTTAGTGTCTGTTACTGATGTGAGACATTTATCCTTTGTTATCTGAGAGTTATTTTTTTCATGGGTATAGCCTGGAGGGCATGTCTTATGAACACCCCTATTACAATGTTTCCTAAAGGAAACAAGGGTGTGTTTCTCATGCCACATCCAAGCCCAGGTGTTTAAACTCCATTGAAACCACTATTGTCCGGGAAAAAAAAAATAGAAGAGACAGAGAGAGAGAGAGAAAAAGGAGAAATGTTAAAGCAATTGACCTGTCTCCTCAGAAAACAGCCAGAGTGCAGGCAGTGATGAACAAGTCCTTCTTGCATAACCTTCTCCCCATTGATGAGATCCCGTCACCTCCTTGGCTGGAGCAGCCACCTCTGAGTGAGCCAGGTTTTTCAGTCTGTTTAGAAACCACTCCAATCCAGTGCCAAAGAAGGTGCCAGTAATCATTTTGCTGGTTTTGTAGGATGGTTTTGTGCTTCGTCAGACACCACTGAGCAACCGTTATTAATACTCACAGGAATTCCAACAGTGTTAGGAGGCAAGCTGCAATGAAAGCTGAGAGGCACTTGACAAACAGTGAGGTTTTTGTTACTGATATCATGGGACTCTGAGCGCTCCCAGGAACGAGGATGTTTTTCCAATTCAGTACCTATGGCCAGAGCCAACCAATCCCCAATAAACAAAGCATGCTAGAACATGTATAAAATACGAAGCAAATGCATGGTTCATATTTGCAAAGAACATTGTGAGCATAAATCATGACTTACAAAGCCATAGGAAGATGTCAGTACAGTTAACAAACGTTGCTTGTCTACTGTGTTGATTTGCTCTAAGAATACGTGGATCTGTGCCTTGCAGTTAGGCTTGCATGATTTAGCTGATCATATTTAACAAAATCTGCCAAACCCTTCCTGTACCCCATAAACGATCTCCCAAAATGTGTAGCATGTAGCTGCCTCCTATTTAAAATTAGATAAAAAACCCCAAACCAACAGCTGGGAGATTCTCCAGTTCAGACAATTGAAATACAATTTTAAAAAAAGAAACCTTTTCTGTATCATTAGATTTTTTTTTTTTTTTGCTGTGGATATTAGGACTTAGATGTGTGATGCTTGTGTGATCAGCAATACAATTCTATATTCATGAGGAAGTAAAATATGAAGCACAGTGTAAAGTAGCTGTTGCAATCGTGCTTTATCTTGAAACAGTAATTGAATAGCTGCTAAGTGCTGAATCCTGAAGGGAAGGGGGGAAATCCTGTATGGCTCTTTGGCATTCTTTTATGCTACAGGACTTCAGCCAGCCATCCTAATTTATGAAATGCCTTCATATTTTGGCCTTCCAACATTTGACTAACTATGTTTCAGATGCAATGTCTTTATTATCTTCTGCTTTATCAGAGCAGAGGAACAGGGCATTGAATTTCCATGAATTCTCACTGTTGTTATCACTCTGAATATGCAGCCCAGACAAAGAACTCTGAATGAAAAAGTAAGAGAAGTGTTAATGCTCAGCTGTAGCTTGATGTTGAACTCTTACAAGCATGAAAATCCTTCTCACATTTCAGTGCATACAGCATCTCTAGCTGCTAATATTCAATAAAAGAAGGCAGGGTGAAGCCCTAGCACCATGGAAAGTTTTCAGTAGTCTGGTGAAGGTGCCATTCATCACATTATTGAGTGCATCTGCGGTCTGATCAGCTTCTTCAGCTCCCATTAAAATGGAAAATAAGGGCTACACAGGTTCACTACATTTTAGTTCTTGCAAAACCTGTATCTCCTAAAGGTGCCTGATCTCTCAGGGAGAGGACACTCTGCTTGGACTAGTTTGTCCATCACAAATGTATTGGCTATTTTGTTCTTGGTACTTAAGGTGCTTCAGCAGCAGCTCAGATACTGCTTCACAATACTGCTATCCTGAATGTAGACAAAACTAAGATGTGGCACTTTTCCACCAGGACTTCTAGCCCAACACACTTTTGTTGCCTGCAGGATGTCACAAATAGTGTAACCAGCCTGCCTTCTCTTGAGTAAGGCAATAGCCAAGTTCTTAGCAAAAAATATTGACAGAAAACAAAAGCTCTCTGTAGTTAGAGAAGGTCTCATAGAGCTTAGTTAGATCTATGGCCTTCCAGACTGCTGAAGGCTGAGAGAACTGTGGAATTTGCCTCAGCTGGCCTGCTTCCACCAAAATTTCAACACAAATGTAAAACGAAAATCTCTTTCTTCAAACATATTTAATTGCTTTCAAGCTTTGGCACTTCGGATACTTGGATTTCCAGGGCGTCCCATGGTAATGATTAGAACTAAGCAAATACCTCCATTTTTTTTCCCATGAAAAGTCCCTTGACTGAAACATTGAATAGCCTTCAGCTGTGTTCACACCCCTTTCATATTTGCTTTCTCTGAATATTCCAGTGACTGATTTATGGGCAAAAATCTTAACTGAAATAGCAGTTTTTCAGGGAATGTTGCATAACATTTATGGAAAGCAGCTTTTAAATATGGCTCTAGTAATTAAATGCAGCCTAATTGGAGCAAAAATCATAACAGGTCATTAGAGTCCACTCTAACGTATCCCATCTCAGTGTCCAAAAGTGCGGAGACCACTGACAAAAGAAGCCTCCAGCCAAAAATTAGGACCAGATACAGACAAAAGTTAGGAGGTATTTAGTGAGTCTTGAAAAAGTGCCTGAGCAGTGCATATGTCCATTGCCTGGTGAGAACATACCTTCATAAATCTAGCTGTAACTCAAAATAAACATTGGATATCGAATACCTTTGAAAAATGTGAAAGTAATTCAAAGTTAATTGTGAACAGAAGAGACTGAGCTCACTGATTTAGTTGTTTACTATGAATAAATTGATTTGCCTTAATAAAATGGTACAGGGTTCTTGGGTGCTTTTTGAAGATGGTATTGTGAAGGAGCAAATATTTGCATATTGCTTTTCAACATCATTAGTTTTGTTTAGGAAGGGGAGTCATTAAGACTTGCATTTTAAAAAATGTACAAATGCTGCATGTCTAATTTGCATCAGTGACTAATATGTGTATAAATCAGGTGAGAGCACACAAGGATGCCCAATCATGGCATCCTTAGATGTGCAAAGATCCATACAGATGACTCACTTTACCTATTGCATTTTAGAATGGTTTTAAAATACAGTCTTAAACCTCTCAGGTTTTACATATGAAACTCTTATCCATTTTGTAGCATGTTCCAGAGAGAGATAGCTTTGCTGGTACAGGGAACCTTAGACAGAGCTGCATTATTCCCCTATGAGTGAAAAAATTTCTTCATGCAATATCTGGGGGAAAAAAAAAAACCCTCATTTAAATGCTCTGTGAATACAGCCCTTCCCAAAGGCCAAGATGTATTCATGTATTTTGGATGATCTTCAGCTAGAAAACTGTGCAGCTAATGCACTCATCTTACCACGTAAAAGATTTAAACAACACCAACAAAAAGAGAGAGTAGCTGGGAAAAAAAACAGCCTATAGCCTCTAACCTAGATTCATGCTTTTAAATGAAGATGGTCTGAGTATGCTCTTATTACCCAATTCCAACAACAGCTAAGGATTGTTCTTTAAAAAAAGGAAGAGCCAGAGTATTTTCTTAGGGACACTTAGACTATATTGTATCTTTTTACCCTTTTTTTCTTTCATCTTGAAAATGCCAGAATCAAACAGCAGTTGCAAGGATGGGGACAGCCTTTCTATGTTCGTGTCTTTTTTTTTCCTATGAGGATGAATGGAAAGATTTCACAGGACAGAAATTATGAGCAGACATTGCAAGTGCTCTACCCAAGAACCAGCAAAGGTCAAAGTCAAACTAGATGCCAAGTTACGAAAAATTGCAGGATCACAGGATCACAGGATGTTAGAGGTTGGAAGGGACCCAAGGAGATCATCAAATCCAACCCCCCCCCTGCCAGAGCAGGACCACACAATCTAGCACAAATCACAGAGGAATGCATCCAGACAGGCCTTGAAAGTCTCCAGAGAATGAGACTCCAATATCCAAAAGATACTCCAATGGCTATGGTTATCTCAGGCAGGATGTGTAAATGAACACACTTTAGTCTCCTATAATATAATTTGCTTGCCCTACTACCATCACATACTAAATGAAGTCATGCCTTTCTTTTATTAACAAGACAGCTATTTTCTGAGCTTCTTAAACTTTCCTAATTTTTCTTACCACAAGCACTGTTCATTTAATTTCTTATCCCGAAACTGATAACAGGCTTTCTATAAAAACGAACATTCATGATCAAAGAGCAACCCTGTATCATAAACACATTACAACAACTGGGCACGCTTTGAAATAGCTTAACCTAATTAAGCTCAAACACTTTCACAACAGCCTTTTAAAAATGGGTGTAATTGGAGCTCCATTCAGGTTCAGCTGACTTTATATTTTTAGTTTGTTTGGCATCTTTTTTTTTTTTTTCCCTTTTAGAGCTTTGCATAAACAAAACATTTTGACAGTGTTGCCTTCCTGGGAAAAAAATGTTCATGTTGCTGAAAACTCCAATTTCCAAATAAAATGCAGTTCTGATTGCTCATTTTTACAGCTCCTGTAATTCACATGAAACATGCATTCCAAACACAGCTTTAGTTTCACAGCCGTGTAACACTCATGTGTGTGTACAAGCGTAACTGAATGGGTGTCCTTGGTGTGCAGGAACATCAGTGACAATGTCTGCGTACCTGACATGCAGCTGCATGTATTTTTCTTAGCAAGCTCATTTACAAAGTAAGGGCTTGCCTTTGAGGACTAAAATGGAAACTCTCATGATATCGTCTGATGCCACTGTCTTAAACTACATTGTGTGTGAAGCACATCTAAGAGTCACCCCAGCCACAGGATGGCTTCATTGTTTTCAGTGCATGTTGCTGGTTCCTTGTGGGAAATTAGCAATTAGGCTGAGATTATGAGACACTTAGATTTTAGTGTCTAATTTATAGAATCATAGAATGCATCAGTTTGGAAGGCACCTTCAAAGGTCATCTTGTCCAACATCCCTGCAGTGAGCACAGGCATCTTTAAGTAGATCTAGATCTTTATGATCTCACTCTCCACCTGCATTTTAAAAGTGTTATGTAAAACTTTTCTCAAGTATTTATAGATTATAACTCACAGAGTTACAAAGATTGATCATGTCCTTAAATCAGATTCTAGGGTGATTTGCAATAATATCCTTTAGTTACTCCAGTGAGTTGTTCTGAAGTTGCAGAAACACCTGTGAATGGTAAAATGGTACAAGGCGGGGTGGAATCTTTCTTCAAACATCAATTATCTTCAAATTAAGAATTAATACATCTTTTGTAATTTGTATATAGAATTGTCACATCTC
The DNA here is from genome assembly GCF_015220805.1 of Pogoniulus pusillus. Taxonomy (NCBI): domain Eukaryota; kingdom Metazoa; phylum Chordata; class Aves; order Piciformes; family Lybiidae; genus Pogoniulus; species Pogoniulus pusillus. The sequence goes on along the minus strand of NC_087292.1, from coordinate 9,485,362 downwards.
ATCACCATACAATTTGAATGCTTTCTAGCAGAGCTTTGCAGATCATGTTTATTATCCTATGTTTCTTTCATTCTGTAATGAATAGTTTCTTGTTTTTCATAAGCTTTTCATTTTATTGATTTTTAGTTTAATGATGAAAACAATTTGCTGTCTGCTTAGCTGTGGAATTTCCATAAGGAGGCAGTGATTTCTGAATGTTCTTCACTTTTTTATATCTGCTCTGCACTCAAATATCAACAGACAAGCTGTGACTGGTGTGTGGATAAGTGTCTGTATGATTAACTCTACCACAAGGTGTACCTATAAGAGATATTTGTGGGGAAATAATTTCAAAGTCATTCTTACCTACTCTTAGAATTCCTGCATAACTAAATGTTGATGTCTGGATATCCATGCTTGTAAAAGTTTACTATGCTGATTACTGAATGCCTTAAGTGAAACAAATTTAGCTATGTATTTCAACAAATATTTGTGTTCTCCAATAGTCAAGTTTTCCAATACTTATCTTTTCTGTTTCCTGAGAAGAAAGTTTGCAGCAAAATTTATTTTAATAATTGGAAAGTATTAGAAGTGCTAAACCAAATTACCTGTAATTATATAACCTTCTGATTCTGACTGTGTTTAACAGATTAAATGTTCTGTCTTTACAACTTCCAAGGTTAAGTGCTCATAATGGAACATGCTGGTGAGGAGGTCATATAATCCACAGCAAGTGGTACTCAGCAAACCAAATGGAAGATAGTTATTAAAATCTATAACATACAACTTTAATCTAACACTCAAATTATAAGGGAACCACTTGGAAAGAGCTAAAGGCTATTTGCAGGTTCAATATATTCGCTTTGCTCTCAACAGTGATCAAAGTTTGAAACTTCACATGCCTTGGACTGGTGTAAGAGCTAATTTGGAGGAGCTGCAAAAATACTGTTATATCCCCAAGCTACAGCACTTTCATAATTGGAGTCTAATACTTGTGATTGAGGGAGCAGCTGCTTGCCTTGCACAGCACTCAATAGGTTTGCATCATTGCATTTGTAAGGGTTAAAAGTCAGTGAAATGAATCTGAACACTAAGACAAATTAGACTTCTATTTTCTGCATAAAGTTTTCCAACTGAAGTAGTTCTCTTTTAATTGGTGAGTACTGCGTTAAAATGAGACAGAAGATTGAGTCTTTTTTGCAGGGATATTTCAGTCACTGTCAAGCCCTCCTATTAAGTTCATGCCTGTCTTTGTTCTTTTTTTTTGTTCTTTTTTTTCTTGCATTTTCTTGAGCTTAATGATATTTTCTTTTCCTAATCTATCCTGAAAGCCATGCAAAGTCTGTAAAGTTAGGTCCAAAACCTATTTAGCCTTGGAGTGACAAATTAAAAATAGGGTAGTTTTCTTTTTTACCAAAAAGGCCACCTTTGTATATGTAATCATTACACTGAAACAATTGTAGTGAGAGCCCTCTATCAAAACAACCACACCACCTTTGCATTGCTGTTTTTCCTCTGTCAGTCCTTGAAATGACCTTGGTTTAATTACCTGCATCTCAATGAGTGAATCTACATAGAAAGTGAAGGTTAATTAATGAAGGATCGTTTCTTACTTTAAACCCATCAGGCAGTGGCTGACAAGCAAGTCTGGTCCATGCAGTATTATCCTATATCTCATTAGAAATGGTCAGATTGATGTGCTACCTCTGGTCTAGAAAAAGGTACAGGACAGTTTGTTAATGAAGAGAAGTGAGGTACTCTTGCTAAGAATTTGAGAACCTGTGTAGGAGTCCATTATCACTAACAGTGGTGAACTTTTTCCACTAGCTTCTTAATTTCAAAAACAGTTTAATTTACTCTTTTTAAGCTTTTCAGACTTTTCCACCCAAAAGTTACTGTAGTTTTTCTACCTGGCTAAAATTGGCAAATTAATGTATTCCTGTCTCACCTATTTCTGTGACTGTCACAATGCCCACTATGCTCTGGTGAGATCTCACCTGGAGTAGCGGGTCAGCTTTGGGGTTCTTAACACAAGAAGGTCATGAATCTGATAGAGACCATCCAGAGACGGGCTGCAAAAACGAACAGAGGGCTAGAGCAGCTCTCCCATGAAGACAGGCTGAGAGAGTTGGGGTTGTTCAGCCTGGAGGAGACAAAGCTCTGGAGAGATATCATAGCAGTCTTCTGAAGGGAGCCTACAAGAAAGCTGGGGAGGGACTGTTTACAAGGGCATGCAGCAAAATGACAAAGGTTTTGAATTAGAGCAGGGTAGATTTAGATTGGACATTAGGAAGAAGTTCTTTAGTATTAGGATGGTAGAGCACTGGAACAGGTTGCTCAGGGAGGTGGTAGAGGTCTCATCCCTGGAACTATTCAAGGTCAAGGTTGATGGGGCTCTGAGCAACCTGATCTAGTTGGGGATTACTGCAGGAGCTCCCTTCCAACCCAGTGTATTCTCTGATTCTATAATTTTAAATGTAGTGGCTACAAGAATTCATCCTCTTGGTCTGTACTTCTATATGTCTGAGAGAATCCTTGCCCAGGAGCGCACTGCCATATTTTAGAGCTTGATGCTGCTCTGCATTCCTCGTGGTGTCCAGCAAACCATCCACACACATGGCTGAACCAACCTTCCCATTAGGATGTGACCTCTCAATCACTCAAAAAAGCTATTTTGCAACTCTATAAAAGAGCAAAGTAATGAAGCAAACTGAGGAGGGTCTTACTGTCATGCTGTCACCCCTGTAGGTAAATCAGTGATTAAATAATGGTTACTCTCAGCTACAGCACATTGAGCAATGAGCCACAGAACCAGGCCTCCTAATCTGATGCTTCTCTTGTCTCCAGCAAAAAAATACATTCTTCCTGTGAAAGCTTTCATTTTCCTCTTTAGAGGCTCTAGGATTTTTCTCCAAAACAAACAAACAGAATTCAGTTTATGGCAGAGACGGCAATGAGGTGAAACTTGAATTTGCACTAAACCTTGAACATACTTACCACAGAGCAACCTGAGGGTGTAAAATACCCACAAAGATTACTGAAGGTAAAAAAAACCAAAAAACATACATATACAAAAAAATTAGAGAAAGAGAATTTCTCAAAAAAAAGCTGAACTCAAAGTCCAGAATTTTTCCTGGGAACCCTCAAAGATCTCTGTACTGATGCTTATAAAAAGACAGCCAAAGACCACACAGAAATCTTTTCTCTCCTATCACTCATGTTGTCAGTATGAAGTAGCATGTCCATGATTTCCTAAAGACTTGCAGCTTGCTTATCTTGAAGACCATGCTGTAGAAGGTATTTTTAAGACAACAAACAGTGTCTAACATCTGACTGTTGCTTAGTATGACAGAGGTGATTTGGTCCTGCGTCACTTGGAACTTTTCAAAACAGAAAATGAGACTCAGTTTACACAGAAAGTCTTTTAATAGACATTTGCAGACAGATGGATTACACCTGGGTGATTAATTGAACTCTTAACACATTAGATTGCAAAGATCAAACCAGAACCTATTTCAACACAGGACCTTGCCTTTAAAAGACAATACTGCACAGCAGTAGAGAGCATGAAGATTTCTAGGCACTGCAACAAGATCAAAGGGATCCAATTTCACCTTTTTAACCATCTCTGGGCATTTAGGGGTTCAAAGCACTGATGCTTTGAGGTCAGAAGGTGTTTTTCTTCACCACCACTCTCCCTCACCCCTCTTACTCCTCTTTTTTTCCATAACTTGGGAGTCAGGCTGGATTCACAACAGCCTGCAAACATTTGCCAGCTTTCACATCAACAAGTTTTCCAAATACAAAAGTGGTCAGAGAGGAAAACTTCTGTTCTGGTGAATAAAAAAGCATATCAATACCAGAGGTTTGTTTGCTATTGCATTTGGGCTCTGTTTGATCTTACAAATATTACAGATTTTGGCTGCTATGCAGTTTGTGAGGAAAACCTTTTTTTGCTTTAGGCTATAATATATTCTTCAGCATCTTGCACTTCCTCTACCTTTGTTTAATGTCTTCCTCTCCCAGTCTTATCCACTGATTCAGAAATAAACACAAGTCTAAAAATTTGGTCCTTTTTCATCATCACTTTTAAAGCTTTGCAGAGATGAAGGTGGGACTGGGCTTAGAGGGTAAAACTTCACTACAGTATATAAAGCAATTTTTAAAATAAAAATTCAAATGGTAACTGCTCCCACCTTAAGTAGAAAATGTCTTGTGTGGTCATGCTTCTGCCTGTTCTAAGAAATGTGAATTTCCTATATGCAGAAATATTAAGAATTGTTTCTGGTTTGGGCATGTGCCAGAATTTAGCTCATCGCATCTCTATGTTTTCACGTATCAGAGTGGAGGGAGGGGATGCTATAAAGAGGATATAAAAAGTTTTCTGTAACTGTGAAAGAGAGCTCATTTACCTTTGTAATTTTCTATTAATTTACTGCAAGGATTCATTTTGCATTTAATTCAGTCCTCTAATGGCTTAAAACTGTGTCTTTGGTCTTTACACATTTGTGGTCTCAGTCGTGTCAAGCTTTTTCATCTACTTTATGTTCATTTATTTTAACTTCTACTGGTCTTCTAGCCAATTCTTTATCCTTTTTATTACAAGAGCTTGAAATTTTATAATGCCCTAGAGCTTTGTTAGTCAGCTGCTACAAGGTTCTTAACCTTAGTTAATTTATTCTTTCACTTTTGACTTTCAGATATGGGGCATGCTTTAATATTTTGGTTTTGAATATGAAAGCAACTTTTATTAAGTAAGTTTATTGCATTAATAGAGCCCTATTTCATTTTTACAGTAGTGTTTAGGTAGTAGTGTCTATGGCTATGGTAGCCATAGAATATAACATTTTACATCATGATTTATAATTTTTTTTTGTAATATAATTTAAATTTTACTCTATTAAAATGCTGCTACTGTAACAATCACATTGTAAGGTAATCATACTAAAGAATCATTGTAAGCAAGCATAAGAATGCTCTTTTTTATTGGAAAAGTTGGGTTTTTTTCTCCTTGCTTATTACATCAACAAATCCAAAGCCATAGCAGTTTGCTTATGAACAGGAAAATAAAGAGAAAACCACTAAAATTATCACTTGCCTTAATTTTACATGAATATTCCCAACAGAATATCTCCATCAAGTGATGTAATGTTGGCTGATCTTGAAGTTTGGGTAGTCCCACAGGAATTCATTAAATCCCTACAGCCATCTTATTATCCAAGAGTTTCATATTTTTATCTTTCAGAAGTAATTACTAGCATTCCTCCGACAGAGAGCTCTAGATGCTGGTCTCCAATTTGAAAATGCTAATGAAAATCAAAATATTAGAAGGAGGAAAAAAAAAAAAAAAAGAAAGAAAAAAGCAAAGCAAAACAAAACAAACCCTGATCATTTTTGGGTTTGAATTTAAAATTCCTATTTTGTTGGGCCAACTCACATTGTACTTGGAGTGGGACCACTATATACATAGGAGATATATCAAACTCAGAAAGAGGACTTTTGGATTTGTTTGAAAGTTATTGAAATGAAGGCAAAGACTTCATTTTGTTGGAAACTTATTGCCTCTGATGAAATGGCCAGCTGTGAAATTCAACCTGCTACAATCCATGGAAGGTAACTTGCTTCCTTTCACTCAGGTGAGCCATAAAACATGCTTTCTGCATATTTTTAATACCCTTACACATCACTAAACATTACATTGTGCACCTCAAGTTGCAATGTCTTATCTCTGTTGATATTCCCTTTCTTCTTATTATTATTCTTTGGTTGTTTATTTTTTTTTAATCAGAAGACTTTTATTTAGCTCATTTAAATCATCATACTGATGCTCACAGCAGTGTGTCACTTTTGAAGATGCTTTAGGAGACAAATGCAAATGGTGCCCTGGCCCAGAAGAGGTTATGCCCTCATCAGAGATGAGCCTGGACACAAGCAAGGGTTGGCTCTAAGTCTATGTGATCCCTGTGCACCATTTTCATCCCATATCCACTCAGCTGTACATAATGGACCATCAGCCTGTGCAGCTCTTATCTGCAGTTTACTAACAGGGATCAAAAGATCTGGACAGGAAAAGTGAAAGCTGAAGAGTAGAGAATAAAGGTGATATTAAGGAAAGATTAGATAGCAGCTTAACTGAATTACCCAAGATTAAATATGATCAGTTTCTTCACTCTCATTGAAAGATGTTTTGAAGAGAAGAGGTTGGAGGTGTATGAAAGCTTCACCTCAAATGGTGCTGTAATATATCCATCTCTAAATGCCATGGCCTAACCCCAAACATTATTATGAAAACAATACTGACAGGCTTATTTGCCTTCTGAGTCTTCAGACTTTGCAGAGTTCACACTGTCAAACCTTTTCTTTTATGGAGAGCTACAAAGCAATACCCTACTTCTACTCTTAAATGAAAGGTATTCTCTGAGAAGAGCTTGGCTTCAGCAACCCAGGTTCCAGAAACGTTTCTTGATAAAACTAGGGCAGGTAGCAAATTCTGTGTTGAATGGAGAAGATGCAAAAGTTAATACTTGGGAAAAAAAAGACAAAAGTCATGACCAGACAAATGACTAAACTTGAGCAACTAGAGAACAGGTAGCAAAAGAAAGATAATGAAGAAGGAGCTAAGCCAAGCTGAACCATCATCATAGAAAGAGTAAGTGGAGGCATGCCTACCCACTTCTAGTGTGCTGTTGAGTGAACGCCATCAAGAAGAAATCTGAACACTAGGGCTTTCAGTAAAAGTATTTTAACTAGCTGTAATGGTCAATTAATCAGTACTAGCATCCCTTTTCCACTGCATGAAGTAATTCAGCAACTGGGATCTGTGGTTTAAATTCCTATTTCACCTGCTTATAGAGGGTTATATTTGCATGTGCATTCCACAGGGTGTTTTAACTTCATACCTACAGCATCTGTAGAAAAATGACAAGGGGTGAATGAGAACACTTTCATGTCCTGAGGCACTCAACACAAAAAAATTCTAAACGAGAGGAGCAGTGGCAAATTGGTAGAAGCCTTGAGAAGTTCAACACTTTTCACTGAGGTCCTTCAGTATTCTCATCCACAAGAAGCCAGGTCTCTCTGAAATGTGCTCCAAAGGCTGCTACAGGTACATCTTCAGAAATGACATTTGTTGTTGCCAAATGAGTATCTTCTGTTTCAAAGGTGTTCTTACTTCACTTCTGTTTCTTTCATTTTCACATGGGGAAAAACCTTGCTAAAACTCGTGCTACAAACTCACATGAGAGAATAACTCACATGGGTGCAGATTCATATCAGGAAAAAACTCACATGGGCAAAAAACCTTATGTGGGGACAAGCTCACATGGGAAGAGCCTATATGGAGGGGAAAACTCATGTTGAAAACTCCTGTGGGAAAACCTCACATGAGGGGAAAAAAGCCTCATGTGGGGAAAAACTTAAACTACTGATTGTGAGTTGTTGGGAGAGACACCTGCTCTGCATTTCTTATCTTTTTAATACCTTAGGGATACATCACTTAATAATTTAGTGCTAAACCATTTAGCATTTTAGCCCATCATCTCTTATATTACACATAGGATTTCAGTAATGTCTGATAAAATTATGTGTTAGCTGCCTTATGTGTGTGTAAAACTTAATAAGTCTTCATCCCCCCCCTCAAGTTTAATAACTGATTTCTTACATTTATGGATGTGAAATTTTATTGCTCGTGGATATAGTTTGAACCTAAATCTTCATATCTTATAAATTGATTTTTAGTTTCCTTTTTGACCTTATGAATTTCAATCAGACATTGACCTCTTGTTGCTCATGAATCTGACTGATTTAACGCCATATAACAATAATACTGTAGAAAAGCATTATCATAAGAGCCCACAGGGTTTGCTGAAACCCATAACTAGATTTTGGAGGCCTCTAGCAATAATAATTCTTGACCCAAGACTATTCTCTAAAGCCCTCATCCTTTACTGTTCTGGACTGGCCAACCCTTGTTTTAGTACATTCAAGCAAAGTGGTGGAGACTCCCAGGAGGTTATGAGCTAAAACTGTATGGAGAAGATAATGCTGAATCTACTCCAGTAACATCAGGCTTATTAAAGGCCAGTTCTGTCTGGCAATTGTCACATTTTGAAGTGAGAGGGAAAAGGAATCTTTTGTGGCAAAAAAAAAGTAGTATTTACTTAGGATTTAAGATTTTTTTTTTTAATGAATATTTAATACTAATTGTCTTTACTGGAATGTATTGTTAGTCTTCAGTCTATTGTGATGGCTGCAGCCTCAACAGAGGACTTGAATGATTACTGCTTTGTTTGCTTGACTGTGCTAATTTAATTTAATTTAATTGCTTATATGCTTTGGTTTACTGAATAACTGGGTGTTGATGTTCATTATTCCTTATTAAGAAAGAATCTTAAAGTGGAAACAAAAGTGTGGAGGACATGAATGCTGCATGTGACTGACTTTGGGTATGAATATTTACTGTATGACTATATTTACTATATGTGTGCATATGTATGTATATTCCTGATTACTAGGAAATAAGCAGGGAGTCAACACCAAAAAAAATTAGTTAAAACTACTTCTGGTAAACAGGGCAGAGGGTTAAGAACAACGCATGAGCTATGAGCTGTGAAATACTCCTTCCAGACTGCAGCCAAAATTATACAGGTGTTTCAGCATGACAAGGGGCAAGGAGATCAAAAGGGTTATAATCTGTTAAAAACCCTTTCTGGTCTAAGGTGATGGTCAGTTTATCAGGGACTTATTTATGAGGAGCAAACTGACACAGTCACTGTCTTGGAAGGCAGAGGGATAATAGATCTTAAGTAGCCAGCATTATGTAAAACTTAGGTAAGAGAGACAGACTACTTACATTAATCCTTTTCACTTATCCTTTGCTATATCTTTGCTTTGAATAGAAAAATTGCCACAGAGAAAGGCAGAGCTTGCAGTCTAATGTGAGAATCTGCATTGCTCACCATTTCAATTGTAGACTCAGATCCAGGGTGCCTGTGGCCTATGGAAACCAAAAATCACCTGATCACTGGCCCTGGTGATGCCACAGCATGAGCACTGCATTCAAGTCTGGGTGCCACAGTGTAGGAAAGACACTGAGGTCCCAGTGCATGTCTGGAGAAGAGCAAAGAGGCTGGTGAGGTGTTTGGAGGATATGGCATGTGAGGAGCAGCTGAAGGAGCTGGGTATGTTTAGCTTGGAGAAGAGAAGGCTAAGGGGAAATCTCATTGCTGTCTACAACTATCTGAAAGGAGGCTGAAGTGAGGCTGGTGTTGGTCTCTTCTCCCAAATAACTAGTGATAGGATGAGAGGAAATGGATTTAAGTTGTGCCAGGGAAGTTTAGATTGGACATTAGGAAAGACTCCTTTACTGAGAGTGGTGAGGCATAGGAACAGGCTGCCCAGGGACGTGGCAGAGTCACCATCCCTGGAGATGTCTAAGAAGCCTGTAGTGTGGTGCTTTGAGATAGTTTAGTGGTCATGGTAGCTGGGCTGTGGTTGGACTCAATGATCTTGAAGGTCTTTTCCAACTTTAATGACTCTATGAATCTATGATCTGTGAAGCAAATCTCAAAGCATAATTCCTCCAGGACATGTGCTGACCTGCTCACATCTATATCCTTTTCTGTTATATTATACACAAACACATGCACACAGAGGTGCTCTGGCAACCATAATTTCATGTTGGAGGACAAGAGAGATAGAAGACAGTCCTGTACTTCTCATTAAGGATATCATGTCCTTGGTGCTTTGTATTTAAAAATTAATTAAAAGTGAAGACCTCTGCATGGCAGCCCAAAAACATGCTGGCACAGGGCCACATCCATTCATCTTTCTCTAGAGAACTATTCTTTGCATACTGATGGCACTGACACTATTGGCATATCTTGTTTGGTTCATCTAACAACTATCAGATCAAGTTCCCAAGGCTTCCAGTGCAGATGTAAAGGTTAAAACTCACACTCCCACAATGCAGCTGGAGTTACTTAAAGGTTTCTCCAGACATCCCTTTTCTTATATGAGACAAGGGCTTGCATTCGTGTTGAAAAAAGGGATGCCAAATATTGCTAAAGAACCAAAAAGTTCAGCTAGATGTAACCCAGCAGTGAAATCAGATTTCGTGTGCTCTTTGTTGTAACAGCACAACACTGATTCATATGCACTCTGCATTAAGCTCCTAAAATGAGAAGTTTGTGTCTGGTATATTAATTTTCCAATTTAAACCGTGAATACAATAGGGGAGTAGTCCAAAATACAAATATATATGAGCAGAACTGTATGGTATTACTACTCTGTTTATAATGCTGAAGAGTCAAAACTGTGCCAAGCCATTCTGTTCTCTTACAAACTATTTAAATCATTTATTGATGTAAAGTTAACAGTTTTCTGTGTTTACTCCATCTTGTGTTACATCTGATATGAATGAGGTTCTTTGGATCTTGCATTTTTATCTTGTCTTCTCAATGTTGGCAATAATTTCGCTGTTTCAATAACTGATCTTATTCACCTGCTGCTAAAAACACTTGTCATGTTGAATTACGTGTCCTGCACAGACATGGTTGCAATTAGCAATTACAAAATAGCACAACAGAAGTGTACAAAGGTTTAGAATCCCAGTTTTTAACTGTATACACCCATGCCCTAATGTGCTTAAGCACGTGACAGTGAGTTCTGTTCATCTGTACCTACTGTGCACTGATCTGTGTGTGCACATGCAAATTTGGAGCAAAGTGATATGAGCTTAATCCGGAATTCCATCTATGTCCCCATGCCCAGTGTTTCTGATTGACTGACTGCCAGCCAGTCAGAAACACTAGGCCCAGGGGCTTGGAGGAATTAAACTCATCCAAATTCAGTGCGTGTCTTGTCTTAGTTATAAGATTACTGACAATAGCTTCTTTTTTTGTTCTTTTTTGAGGTGCTGAGTTATGAATCATTTCTTTTCCACAAACAAATATCTCCAAGGCAAGATTCAACCAATTTTTTTGATACGAAACCACATCCTCCTCTTACCACACCTCTGCTAGCATTTCCAGGTGTGACAGATGTCCCCCATCACATTGCAAGAAGGCATCTGTGACACTGTGTAATTGTCTTCAGGATGTAGCCAGAACAAATTAAATCTGAATTTAAACATGTAGGGCTTCCAGGGAGGCCTCCTGGACCCACCAGTGTGTAGCATCTCTGATGGTGTAGCTGCATGTGGGTCACACACTAGCAGCATTCCAGCATCTCACAGTATCACAGTATCACCAAGGTTGGAAGAGACCTCACAGATCATCAAGTCCAACCCTTTACCACAGTGCCCAAGGCCAGACCATGGCACCAAGTGCCACATCCAACCTTGCCTTGAACTGCCCCAGGGACGCCGACTCCACCACCTCCCCAGGCAGCCCATTCCAGTGCCTAATGACTCTCTCAGTGAAGAACTTTCTCCTCACCTCGAGCCGAAATTTCCCCTGGCGCAGCCTGAGGCTGTGTCCTCTCGTTCTGGAGCTGGCCACCTGAGAGAAGAGAGCAACCTCCTCCTGGCCACAACCACCCCTCAGGTAGTTGTAGACAGCAATAAGGTCACCCCTGAGCCTCCTCTTCTCCAGGCTAAACAACCCCAGCTCCCTAAGCCTCTCCTCGTAGGGCTTGTGCTCAAGGCCTCTCACCAGCCTCGTCGCCCTTCTCTGGACACGCTCAAGCATCTCAGTGTCCTTCCTAAACTGGGGGGCCCAGAACTGAACGCAGTACTCGAGGTGTGGTCTGACCAGTGCAGAGTACAGGGGCAGAATGACCTCCCTGCTCCTGCTGACCACACCACTCCTGATACAAGCCAGGATGCCACTGGCTCTCTTGGCCACCTGGGCACACTGCTGGCTCATGTTCAGGCGGGTATCAATCAGTACCCCCAGATCCCTCTCTGTCTGGCTGCTCTCCAGCCACTCCGACCCCAGCCTGTATCTCTGCATGGGGTTGTTGTGGCCAAAGTGCAGCACCCTGCACTTTGAGCTATTGAACCCCATCCCATTGGCCTCTGCCCATCTGTGCAGGCGGTCAAGGTCCCGCTGCAGAGCCCTTCTGCCCTCCAGCTCAGTCACATCTGCCCCCAGCTTAGTGTCATCTGCAAACTTGCTGATGACTGACTCGATGCCCTCATCCAGATCATCTATGAAGATGTTAAAGAGGATGGGGCCCAGCACTGATCCCTGAGGGACACCACTAGTGACTGGCCGCCAGCTGGATGTGGCACCATTCACCACCACTCTCTGGGTCCGGCCCTCCAGCCAGTTCCTAACCCAGCACAGAGTGTTACCATCCAAGCCGCGGGCTGACAGCTTAGCCAGCAGTTTGCTGTGGGGGACAGTGTCAAAGGCCTTGCTGAAGTCCAGATAGACCACATCCACAGGCCTCCCCACATCCACCAAGCGGGTCACCTGATCATAGAAGGAGATCAGGTTAGAAAGGCAGGATCTGCCCTTCCTAAACCCATGCTGGCTGGACCTGAGATCTTTGCCATCCCTCAGGTGCGCAGTTATTGGCCCCAAGAGAACCTGCTCCATCAGTTTCCCTGGCACTGAGGTCAGGCTGACGGGTCTGTAGTTCCCAGGTTCCTCCATCCGACCCTTTTTGTGGATGGGGACCACGTTGGCCATTTTCCAGTCTCCTGGAACCTCTCCGGTGAGCCAGGACTGCTGGAAAATGATGGAGAGTGGCTTGGCCAGCTCAGCTGCCAGCTCTCTCAGCACCCTCGCTCTCGCTTTGTTAGATGGAAAAAGAGAGCCAAGCAGATGGGAGACTGAGAAGTGCTGCTCAGAGGAAGGGAGGACAGAGGCTTGAGCAAATCAGTGTTTCAACAGCGGGCCTAATTGTAAGGATATTTTCTTCTCCCTAGTGTATGCAGAACATATAAATTACCCACAGTGGCATACCTTTTCTCAAGAAATAAAAAAAAAAAAAAGGAGGAGTCAAAAATAAAAGAGAAGGAGAGGAAAAAAAAAAACTAAGAGGAGCAGAAACATTTCCTGCTGCTGTTCCCATCCAGTGTCTTGATACAGTACTGAATAGTCAGTTGCTGGGATTTCTTCTTTTTCGGTTCTTCAGCAACTAGAATCTATTTTGATTTCTTGGTGTCCTTTCTAGTTATGCTGTGTTACTCATAACTGCAGCGCAGTGGTAGCTGCCAATACAAATTTAGTCTTTTCTGTTTATTCTGTACTGTCCTGTCAAAGCAGATAAGTCTGCTTTGCATTAGAGCTCAAAAATTTAATTGTGGGAAAATGATGAGTCACTCCAGCTAAGGTAAACCAATGCCTGTGTCAGGGGACCTTTTTTTGATGTACAAGGCAATGAAATGACATTAGGGCCATGAGCCAAAATCACTAACTCTCATAGAGGTGTCATTTACATTTCCCTGGGACAACAAGGCTTTTTGAACCAGACAGAGAATTGATTCTGGGGTCAAGCTGTTAAGAGAGAGAGAGAGAGAGAGAGAGAGAGAGAATAAAAAAAGGAAAAGACACCCTTCCAAAGAGACTCTTCCAAGCTTTATTAGCAATTCAAGCCACTTACTTGTGAACATCTAATTATCTTGAGACTGCTAAGGAAAGTTATTTTCCTTTCTTATCCCTCTGAGGTACAAAGATTGGCAATAAAATGATGTGAGTGACCATCTCTGCAACCATCTTTGAAGGCCTTTTATTTCTCTTTTCCAAGGTAGAAGTGCGGGAACCTATACTTGATACCATCCTGCTCCACTGCAGAGCTGCATCTCTGAAATTCAACTGATTTCAAGCATTACATCAGTCTGAGAACATGTGTATTATACCTTGGAAATTGGAGAACTGAGCCTTCTATACATCTGGTGGTGCCATCTGAAGGAAGGACTTCTTGAAAAACCCAGCCAGGCTGCCCTCTGGTGCTACTTCAGGTATTTTTGAAACTTTCTCAGGTTGAATATTGCCATCCCTGGTCCTATCTTGACTACCAGAACTGTAATTGAGTAGAAATGCATAAGGAAATCCCATGAAGGACTGATAGAAGTGAACTCAAAAGCTTTTTTTTAATCATAATCTGCACAAGACATACTCGAGTCCACAGTCTAAAAGAGAGGAGCAATAAGTGAGAAGTATATAACTAGTAAAACAGCTCTCAATTAATTTACATTTTCTACTGCATCTTTATGGTGAAACTCAGCTGTGTGTTAACAGTCCTCAGAAGGATCTAGACAACACTGATGCTCTACTTAAACTTCTTAAGGGTAAAATTCACCCTATTGAAGAGGACAAGCTTAAGATCTATGCACCCACTTAGTACCACTTATCCCAATTTTCACTTAACAAGGACATAAGTAGTGTATACGTCTGGATTGTCCTTCTGCACTAAAGTGAATTTTCTCCCTAGTAAATTAGATTGGTCTGATGTGTGCTTTAAAGGAAGAAAATCTTTGCTTTCATTAGGAGTTGTTGTGGGAAATTGCTGCTTGACCTATAACTAAAATTTTCACTTCTCCAGAACTGCTCTAACACTCATATATGGTATATTTACATGATTTACCATTTGATCAAACAGCAAAGTTGAAGTAATGTAGCCCATCAATCACGCAGGGGGAATGAAGTTTTTTGAGGGATCTGCTTGTTCTTTGCTATTCAGATCTTTCTTGTGGATAAGGGTTTTTTAAATATACATTTATTTTGATGTTTGAGTAAAATTGGTATAGAGTGGGTTGAGTGGCATCATAAGACCCTAAGTATATCCCTCACCAGAAAACACAGAATGGTGAAACGCAGTTATATATTTTACTTACATACACGTGAGATAAACATGAATAGGATAATTTTGCAAGCCAAGAAGTCAAGACAAGGTTAAAGTTAGTGCAAGGTCTTGTGTGCAGGCAGACCTGCACAGATTTCTCTCTGCTGGGTTGGTTGCTGACAGTAGGTCAGACCCACCTGCGTGTGCATCACTCTTGCTGCATGCACAAGTGCTGGGGCTGTGCAAACTCATACTCGCCCACTCCCAGATGCAACTATACAGAGCCCTCTAGCTTTTGGCTTTGAAATAGGCAGCTGGTCATACACATGCACATTAGGGCATGCAGAATACCTTTCTGTGGCCTCAAACACAGGTTTTTTATTTGCAGACACACAGGCTCTGCAAGATATTCCAGTCACAGTTAATGAAGTCCTTAATGAACTGATGGGCCTGTTTCTTATCTCACTTATGCCAGATTTAAACCTACGTAACTCCATTAACTTGTTGAGC
Source organism: Pogoniulus pusillus (assembly GCF_015220805.1). Classification (NCBI taxonomy): domain Eukaryota; kingdom Metazoa; phylum Chordata; class Aves; order Piciformes; family Lybiidae; genus Pogoniulus; species Pogoniulus pusillus. The sequence continues at coordinate 9,470,140 of NC_087292.1, read as the reverse complement.
TGATCCTAATTTTACATAAGTGTAAAAAAGATGAGAAGCAGACGTTTTATGTTCTCATTATCTAAGAGAATACGAAGTATGAAGTTCTTAAAAACCTTTTTTCTGTTTTCTATCAGTTACAAAGCGACTCAAGAGCTTCCCCACCTTTGACCCTCCCCACTTTCCCTATGTACCAATTTCTGCAGCTACTTACTCTGTTTTCCAACAGAGTACGATCATGCAAGTTTCAATTTCATTGTGGTTTTGTAACTCCTGAAATGAGTTTTGTAAACTTTATTCCTAGTGAGAACATTCCTTCTCACATAAATCAAAACTATGCATTCCTCCTCCCATCCCCACAGAGCCCTCTTCTAACAGTTCAGCCTTCTCCGTAACATCCCTGGTTTTTTCTCTGATAGAAAGAAATTGCCAGGATAGAAACCAGCCATAGAACTTGAGTGTAAAATTGTGGAACTAAAGGCAAAGTTTTTCTCCTACTTCCAGTTTAACTTTGGTAATGTTTAATCTAGGCCTGCCATTTTCAGCTGATTAAGCTGAACTTTGTCTCAAGTAGTTTACCTTCTATGTGAACTCCAAATTGAAAGATCAGTTTTAGCCCAAGGAGACATATTCTGTGTACACAGAGGAAATTATTTCATCTGTTTTGTTTAATTTGTGTGTGTGTGTGTGTGTTTTGATATTGTCCTGATATGACTTACCATGTAGTAATGTTCTGTACACTTCTGTCTCCATAGCCAAGTTCAAATGCCAGTGTGAACCTGATCTTCAAGAAATTCAAGGCAATGATTCTTGTGTGAAGCTCACATATCAAGCACCTTCTCCAGCTGACTCTAAATGCATACACAACTGAATGACAGAAGTGGCCAGCAAGACAACAGACATCTTAAATCCTGAAAGCATGAATCTGAGCTGACCTACACCATGTTAGCACTGGAGTAATGCCTCTGACTTTGATGGAGTCACTCATAATTTACAGCTATGTAAGATCAAATACATAGCCCAGAGTACAGAAATGTTAACATGGATAGCCTCGGTCAGAGAAAGAATGCTTATTCTAATGGTACCTCCTGTCAGTCAAGTCATAGACTAGATGTCACTTATGAGGACAATGGGTCACCCTTTTGCCTCTATCCTGAATATAATTAAAAATACAAAAATGAGAGTTAGAATGGAAAAATGAACTATTAGAACAATAAATAAGAGGACTGAAAAGAGACATCAAAAAGGAGAATGAAAGACAAGTGCCCTAAACAGCCCCAAACCAATTACCTCGGGCTTAGCAGAGAGTGAGGTGGTTGTCTGAGCGGCTTGAAATGAACCACATTACTCAGCTGTGTTACAGTAGTCATTTCCTATTTCATTCTCCCAAGGCTTAAGCAAGACTCCTCTAGAAAGTGCCAAGTTTCTGCCAAGGGAGGCAGTGAAAGCTCCAGGATCCCTCTGCAGCCAAAGTCAATGCGGAATGAGGGCAATTCCCCTCCAGGAGTCACATCTGGTGAAATCAAACCAAGTAAGTGAGAAGAGAGCAATGACCATCTAGTAAAGTCATGTCAGACACGATCGAATAAATGCTGGGTTCAGATCACATCTTTCAGTGACTGAGCTGAAATTAAAATGAATAAAATTCAGAAGGTGAAATGCTGAATAGGTGATTCATATTGTATGGTCCTGCAGCACTCCCAGCCCTCTGCATTACAGCAATGACCGCAGGTTAAAATCAAGGCTAATACCCTTTCTGTGCTACCTTATGCATAAAAACATATTACCTTTTTTCTTTTTCTTTTTTTTTTCTGGAAAAGCAATGAGAACCCAGACCTGCTATTCACCCTTTTGGCATCTATTTACTGGCCCATGTTTGAAAGCTCCCATCAGTGTAATGATACATGAATTCTGCTCTCTCTCATAGTCCTATGACGCCAAGGAGACCCACATTGTCAAGTGGATGCTAAAATGATCCGCTTCCATCCTGAATTCCAAAGTGAAATGCCTCTGGTTGAGAGCCAACTATTCAGAGATGCACTTGGAACACTCCACTTCCTCCTGAAATCACTGGGCACTCACTGGAAGCACCACTGAAATACAGTTCTGGGTTTCTTGTACTGGAATTTCGTAACATCGAAGAGGTTTGAACGGTACAGGACACTTGAACAAAGGTAAGCTGGAGGCGACAGTTCTTTTTAAAGCACAGCAATACCTAAGCATGATGAATACTATAGAAGTGCTAATGCTGTTTGGCAATTTCCTGGAAGGTCTGTGGAGTGGAAATTCAGTTCATCAACTGAAGCTGATACCCCCAGAAATCATTTCAAATTGTTTTCCTGAAATAAAACTTGAACCCAGATGGCAGAGGTGAACCTGCTTTGCTAGCCTCCAACAAGAGATGTTATAGGTTCAGAAACAATATTTATATTCCCAAATCTCAATCTCTGGCTCTCTCTTTTGAGCTTATTAAAATTAAAAGCATGACCTGCCACATCACATTACATCAAAACATGATGTAACTTCTTAATTTAAAAAACAAAAAAAACCCCAACTTTTAATTTATGATGTTGTATTATGCCACAAAAAGCTTTTGTTTTCCCCAGAGAAACTATAATTTTTTTACAGTGACTGTTTATCCAGTATCTTTGGCAGACTGAAACAGTGAGCCTTGGCAAAAAGCAGATATTTAACAGCTACTGACGAACAGCTTATGAATCACCAGGCTTGAGTCCTGGCACACAGCTCCCTGTAGGTACCTTACTGAAATCACCCATCTTTCCTTCACCTCCTTCTAACTGCTGTAACATTGAGTAACTGACTGACCCTAAACCACTAAACTTGATCTACTTTATCCTCTCAAGACTTTATATTTTTGGAGGAAAGCACTCTTGCTGTAAAAGTGTCACTGCAATAACATTCCAGGAGCAGAGTCCAATCTGGATTTCCCACTGACTCAGAACAGCCCAGGAAAATACTTTTCATTACAACAACATTCAGCATTTATATGGTTTTCATTTACAGATATAAAAAGGCTTTGCAAAATAGCTTTACCTATGCAGGTGGAGGATCTGAGGCATAAGCAATAGAAGATGTCATAGTTGAGCCAAGTATAAGCTGGTCCAGGTCTGCTCTGCTGGTTCATGTATCTTCCAGATGATGAATCTGTAGTGTTTGGTTTATTGTTCTGCATGCTTCTGCAAGGCAACCTGGACTGCCCTAGGACACGAAAGGCTGTGCGTTGGTTGACTGGGGTCTCTCACAGTCTGCTAACTTGTTTGGTGCCCTTTTGAGGGACTGCTCTGGGTGAAAGGAGTTCAGGGCGACTTGCAAACAAGGACTACTTGTCCGAACAAGCCCTTGTTTTCTAAACAATTGCTTTATAGGGCCGACTGTGTACCATAAATCTGTGACACAGGAGTACGGTCATATTAGCTTAACTGCCTTACTAAGACTGGACTTATTTCTCACATAACTGATAAAAGTCATAATGCTGTCAGTCTCTGGTATACTAGCTGTACTCAACTTTTACTGCTTCCTAGTTCCATGATCCATAGTGCACATATGGGGTATAAAGCCTTCTTAAAATCATAGCCCCTTAACTAAAAGCTTTTTCTGGGAGACAGTGTGGTTTGAATTATATTGAGGACCCCAAACAGCAATTGCTCTTGGGCCACTGCCTTTGAAATAGATCTATTTTAGGTGGATATTCCTCTTTCGAAGGGGTACTTCTAACCCTATTTATGAGCCTCACTGCTCATACTGAATAACTGAACAAGGGAGTGAAAGCTCCCCAAGTTCTTCTGATGTAAATGCACAACAATGATCTTCATCACATGCAATGTGCTGGGTGAAAAGGGGACAGGTTTTTTTCACTACTGTGTTGCTGTCACTTTGGGTGCCCTAGTCAGAACTAACCCAGGAGGCTATGACCCATTTTTCATGAAAATCCTGGAAGAGTGTCTGTTCTATCTCAGTGTTGACTAGGGGAAAGTTATCACTTCAAAATCTGTCCACAGGTCAGGAAACCATTCCTGACATCATTTCTAGTACCAGAATTAACCTGGATTGGGTTTACGTGGACTTGAACCTTTGATACAATTCCGTAAGTGGTGTGCAAACAACTGCACCAGCAAAACTGCCCAAGCACTGAGCCTGAAATGAGCTGAGGGCTGTTTTAAAATGTTGTTATTAAACCACAGCTAAGATGTGCTTGCCATGGCACAGCCTGAAGAGGTCCCATGAGAGGAAAGAGGTCTCAGGTGAAAATGCTAGATGAGGCTGAGCTAGAAAACTCTAGACTTTCTTGAAAATATGGAATGGATTATCTTGAATGAATCTCCTCTTGACTTGACAGAGGAGGTTTCAAGTTTCATGGCATCTTACATTATTGTTTAAACTTGTTTCAGGCAAGGAACATACTTTTTAAGGTCAGGAATACAGATTTGTTAGACGCTAAGACACCTGAAAAGCAAGAATACAGATTGTAGGATGAATATTTTACAGAGTAATTATTTAAATATATTCAAGTATGAACATCTTTAGATACTAAATTTAGTACTCCTTAAAAACACAACCTTACAATAAAATCTAGCCTGTTCTCCTATTGTTCATAACATTCCAATTTTCTGTTTGAACTAGTTGTTTGGAAAATTTGTGCCTTGGTTGTTTATTTAAAGTGCCCCACTGGTATTTTTGCCCCAGACTTTAAATTTTTGGCATAACACGTTGCACATATGTTGATGACGATATACGTCTGAAGTTCTCAAAACATGATAGCACACTACGGCTGGTGTGTGAACCACTCAGATGAGATGTGCAGAGGCAGCTCCCTGCTTCCTACGGAGAGCCTTTGCCTAAGCTGTGGGTTAAGTGCCTGCCTGGGGCACACAGCAGCAATCCAGTGACTGTGAGATCCTTCGGCAGCATCACTCAGGAGCAATCTGCACATTGAGCATTCAGCAGCACCATCCCTGGAGAGATCTGACTTGAAAGAGATGACAACGAGTCAAGTAGTTGGGTAAGTCGTTAGGATACAAGTAGATGAGATGTCTGGAGATGATGCTGAAAAGAGGGAGTTTGTATTAAAATACAGTAATGCTGGAAAAGGAAGGGATAGACCTTGGAAATTAAAAAGAATTGCAAGCAGTGGCAGTCACTGTTTCAAACTCCTGAGCAAGCTGAATTTGGGGAACCTCATTTCTCTAACAGAGATAACAGATCCGTGGGCTCCCCTGAATTACTGGATTGTAAATCATGTTTGCAGGTAGGTTCTCTAAATCTGCACACCAAGATGAACTCAAATTTTAGGCTTGAGCTATTTCATATAAACAACTGGATCTCAGAGGTTTATGTCTGATTGTACCTCTTGTGCCCCTGAGCTTTATGTCTCATTATACAACAAAACAGGCACCTGCAGAAACATGAGCCTGCCTGCATCTGCCTGAAAACAACATGGCTCAAATTTAATCACACCTGCCCTATTTAAAACTAGTAGTAAATGGTTATCGCATTGAAGTAGAAATAGCTTCTATTATGGTATGTAAAAATATCATAGAATGGCACAAAGGTCCTTTGTTGTTCATGGTATCACCAAGCCTGATCAACAACTTCAATTCTGCACTTAGGTAAGGGCCATGATATCATTGTTGCTAACCTTCTCTGGCTACCTGCATGGTCTTTGGTGTACCCTGATTGAACCTTAGATTGCTCCACTACATCCAACATTCTTATTCTGGATCTTCCACTCTGCTAGCCCAGCAGGATTAAGTACAGTGAAGACAAGAACTGAAACCCTTCATCACACATCATACACACTTCTTTATAGTGTGGCCAGTTGGCACAAGCAGATGCTTTGGTCTGCCTTGGAAGAACTTTATATGAAAGTTCTTCCAGAGCCTTTCCATGTTTAAAATACAGTATCATGAAATCATAGGAATAGAGATGGCAAAGAATGGGGTAGTTTGTTTCTCACTGTTGAACACAGAAACAGCTACATGTGTGGCTAGGGCTGCCTTAAGTATAGGGACATAGAGCTACTACTGCAATGCCCTCACCATAAGACTAAAAATAGACATGTGTAGACCTTGCTACTTTCACCTCTCACCCTCCTGGCTGAGGGTGCTTGTACTGGAAGTAATGGTACTACCCACTGACAGAAAAGCTAGAAGAACCTGACCCACAAAACAATACATTGTGCTTTGTGTCTGGAAGCTTCAAAACTAGATGTATGGACAGGATAAAGAGAGTAAGGCTATGAACTCTTAGAAACAGCAGTTGTGTGGAAGTCATTACATACTGTTTTCCAAAGTGATACATGAGATTCGTAAGGTGTTAAAGGGACTTTAATCTCCTTAGGTGTCCTCACTGTATCACTTCCAAGTAGGGTGTGGCAAAGACAATGGGGATGGTGTAAGAGATCTCTAAAAAGTTCATAGCTTCAATACTACCTCATCTTTCCTGCCTGTAAGCTAACATCCTTTGTGAAAATCCAGCAGGTGTTATAACCTGCACAACATCGCTTCTCGGCCTTTTGGCTAAGATCATGTGCAGTATCTGTTCTTATCCGTTTAATATCTGATACGTCCTTGATGAGAGGACTTTATACTAAAGGGATTTTCGGGCATGGGAGTTGGATCCAGAGCTTGCTCCCTCTGCTCCACATCATCCTGATACTGCAGTGCCTCCAGGAATGGGTTTTTTTGGGGGAGGTGGTGGAGTCACTGTCCCTGGAGGTGTTCAAGAAAAGACTGGATGAGGCATTTAGTGCCATGGTCTAGATGACTGGATAGGGCTGGGGGATAGGTTGGACTGGATGATCTTGGAGGTCTCTTCCAACCTGGTCGATTCTATGATTCTATGATTCAACAGACATTATACATGGATTCTTCTATCTGATATTGTTGAATGTGACATTGGAGCCAGAGAATGATGACATACCTGAGTCTACCTTAGGTATCCCTATGTTTCTGGAAGTAGTAGATAGGGGTCAAAGCAGCAATTCTAGTCTCAGCACTGCAGGATGTTAACCCTTGACTTATTTTTCCAATTCATTATCATTGGCCCATATTTTTCTTTTGACTTTTGACTTATTTTCCCAATTTGTTTCACTGTTACCATACCCTTCACTAGTCTGAACTGAATCATCCCTAACAAAAAGGCTCTTTCTCAACAAGATTAAAAGCAGAATACTTCAAGTAATTTAGAATACAAATGTGCAATGAAATATCAGCCTGAGTGATGCTATGAGAAGGAAGAGTGTACAGTATGCTTTATGTGCTTTTAGCTGTTCTACCCTACACTGCAACATGTGCACCCACTCTTGTAACCTTTACTGCTGTGCAAAGATGATCTGTCATTTCTGCAATATATATATATATATTTATACTGAAGCAGCTTTGAGTCCTTACTGCCCTCTAGAGAAATTCTGCTAGAAAAGCTCAGACTGACAGAGTCAGCAAAAAATAATTGCAGCCCTAATCTTAACTACACCAGCTGCATGCAGTGTTGGTGACAAGATCTGTAGAAACAGAAATGTACTTAAAGGACCCTTTTTCTCTGCCTCTCTCTATCACTGGGAGTTGTGGCCAGACTCTAACACGTTTATCCTGTTAACTGCCTAGGAAAACTCAGCAAAAGCTGAGCTGATACCCATGGCTTCAACTGAAAAAGAAACAAAAGCCATTTTTTAAAGAAATCCCAAGTGCAGAAGCTGCCTTCTATTCACATCACCAGCACGTGATGCTTACATTCTTTACACCTCACATCTGGAACTATACACTTTTACTTTGTCATTCTCACACTTCTATCCCATACAGAATCATAGAACTGGTTGGAAAAGATATTTAAGACGATCAAGTCCAACCCTTAACCCAGCACTTTCAGGTTACCCCTATCTATGTCCCTCAGCACTGTATCTGCACAGCTTTCAAACCACTTCCTGGACATCCTCTTCAAGGGTTTGGACAACCCTTTCAATGAAGAAATTTTTCCTGTGTCCAAGATAAACCCCCACTGGTACAACTTGAGGCCGTTTCCTGTCATTCTGTCACTTGCACTGACCCTCACCTCGCTACAGCTCCTTTCAGGTGGTTGTAGAGAGCAGTAACTTCTCTCAGCCTCCTGTTCTCCAGACTGTGCCTGATGATTGTGGATGGAACTACCTGTGGCTGAATGCAAAGGCCTGGACTGGAGCTGCAAGGCTGTGCAGCACTTGAGGTAGCCCTCTGGAAGAGGCTGAAACCTGCATGTGCAAGTGAGCTCCTAGAGGTCTACTGGACACCTGCGTGATGAATTGCAGCAACTCCAAGAGTGTTTTTTGACAAGATGTGTTTGCATAAAATTCTGTAAAATCAAAGCTTCAGAAGACATGGCAAAACCTATGTGTTTTGCAGTGCCATGGGAGTATCATTTCACGTGCTTGGGCCAACACAGAGAAAACAGCAATTGCAATGTTAGCAATGAATGATAGCAGAGTGCAGCTAAGAATACACTCAGCAAACTGAGATCCTATTTTCATACTGACAAAGGGGGAGAAAAAAAAGATAAAAAATCTAAAATGTGTGTCTTTTTTTTTTTGAAAAACAGCTGAATCCCACTACCCTGCAGACTCTTCCTCATTTAACAGGCTGTCAGTGCAAGTTCCTTCACATAGCTCTGCCTTTCATGCCTAATGGGGTTTGCCCTGAACCAGACAAAGCCTATTAAACATGGCAGAGAAACAGATGATTCGGGAGGCTACTGGAAGCAGCGTTGGCTGCCCTCTAATGGCTTGTGCGCCATGAGCACGCACCTGAGCTCCCATGGGATTCCTGCCAGGATGCCGGCAGCCGTCTATTCCCTGACAGAGAAGTCTTCGTACCCTGGGCAAAAATGAAGTTCGGCATTGTGTATGCAGATTTTTGGACTGTGACAGCAGGACAGAGGTAGCAAGTGCGGTCCCAAAGCCCCATCAGCACAGAGGGGAAGATGTACAGTCGCTGAAGGGACAGAACTGAAGGGCTGGCTTATTTGGGAACAAAACATGTTACAGTGTGTGAGCACCAGGCGCTGTGCCTTGCAGCTATCTGTCAGCTGAGAGCTAGAAATACTGAGTAGCATCAGCACTTCACTGCTTTCCATTCGAGGGGGGAAATTCAAAAGGTTTATGGGTTCAGATTGAGTTAAAACTCCTAATGCAAAATGTGTGCTGAGTCAGAATTCTCTAACTGTTTATCTGATTCGAGTGTGTGCAAATACCAGAGCACGTAGGAGTGAGCTGATCACATCATCTGCAAGTCAACTGAAAAACTGTAAAACTGTGTATAAAGAAGAAAATAACCCTCAAAGCCTGCGAGTGCAAAGTCAAAATTGCCACAGAGATGCGCAACAACTGCCATTATTATTGTTGTTTTGTTGCAAAAGCAGGAAGGGATTCAGGACACCCCTTCCTGCAGCCAGATGCTCTTACATTTTAAATAAATAAGGGCCGAAAAGGAAATTAAGGTTTTGAGAATTAATTATTCTGCTCAGTCTCTAAGCAGCTCAGGAACAGAGCTTCAAACTCAACCCAGATCTTTTGAATCTCACACTCTTCCCTCATGCCCTGAACCTTTGATGTCCTTTCATGTTCTTTGCTCCTTATTGCATTTTTGCTCACTGTATATTGTTTAAAGTCTCCACTTGAATCAGGGAAGAAAGAAAGAGCAGGAATTTTATTCAATTCTAGGAGAAAAGCATTCCAACTTTTCTGAAGCTTGAAAAAGGTTTCTGCTCAGTTTGAGATACAGTTGCAGTCAGTTTTGCTGTATCTGAACCACATCTTACTCCACACATTTATTTATGTCATTTCCACTGACTCTTATCCTCTTCTTTGAGTAGCCTGAATGTCTGCAATGGATTGAGGTTTTGAGCTAACAAACAATTCTAGTTATTTAGCTTTATTTATTATACCAGTACGCTAAATCTGAAGTGAAGGTTTGTTTTCTCCCTGAATAGCAACCACTGTTCTGATTTTGTTACTGCTGCTTAGAAGTGGCTACTAAAGATACTACATTTTCACCAGAACATTGATAATCTGCAGGTATTGATTGTGCTTGTTCAAAAAGCAAAATTGCCAATCCAAAAGAGTGTCTTGCTTCTACCAATCTGGTAAGCTCAGATTTAAGAAGATATTTTCCAGTGCAACACTCACCAGCAAATGCATGAATTTAAGTGCTACCCATGAGAATAGACCAGTACTATCTGGTTCCACTTATGAAGGATGTCCATGTCTAGCGGAGGAGAAGGACGCAGTATTCCTCTGTCTTCATCACTGGAGATGACAGAAATGCCTTCCCAAATGTTGATTTTTATTTTTTTTAATATTCCAAATTATTCACCTTGGTGTTGACCAGTGCAAGGATGGAAAGAGAGACTGCACCCATTGGTGGCTGATGTTGAAATAAAGGTGATGAGGAAGTGTTGCCTACCTCCCAGCTCTCTAACCAGCAGAGTTATTTGCAACTAACTGAGCACTGTGGTCTCCTGGATCCATTAGCACACCTCTGAGCCTGCTGAGAGGGAAGCAACTGTGACAGATTTCTGCTTGGCCTGGCAACAGAATCAGAAATAAATCTTTTTGTTTTCTGAACCTGAGGAAGTGACTGTTTGACAGTGTCTCCTTTCTTCTTGCCAAGTCCAGAGAGGGCAGTGAGCTTTACAAGGGACACTGGAAATTGAGTGGATGGACAGTGGGTGCTTCTCACTGCAGCGTAAGCAGAACGGGTACAGGGAATACAAAGGTCTGATACCTTCTGTGCTGCATGAAATGCTCCAAATATTCTGAGTTATAGTTACTTTTTCTCTATGTATGTATTTGATTTGTGGAAGGAAAACCTACAACAGATTAATTGTAGCAAGCAACCAACATCATGGAGGCATTTGAACTTGCACTGTCTTTGCTGGTGAGCATCTTACCTACCATTGGTTAGGAGGTTTCATTTTCTTTTGACCAGAAAATGTCCTTGAAACTCAAGACAACTCTCTGACAAACGCTCATTCAAAACTGACATGTTTCCACACAAGAAACTGGTTTAAATAATACAGTAATTTCCAGAGAAAACCTGTTCAGGCAAAAAAATACCCAGATAGCTCTATTAATTGACTTAATCCTGCACTGCTACTGATAACTAAGTACATGTTAGATAAGGCCTGCTCAGCTCATTAAGAGGACAAACTATCCACAGAGGAGCTTTGGTTTGTGACCATTACATCTGTCTGAGCAATCCATAGAATCATAGAATTACAGAATCAACCAGGTTGGAAGAGACCTCCAAGATCATCTAGTTCAACCCATCACCCAGCCCTATCCAATCAACTAGACCATGGCACTAAGTGCCTCATCCAGGCTTTTCTTGAACACCTCCAAGGACAGTGACTCCACCACCTCCCTGGGCAGCCCATTCCAATGCAAATCACTCTCTCTCAGAAGAACTTCCTCCTAACACCTATACCTCCCTCAGCACCACTTGAGACTGTGTCCCCTCGTTCTGTTGCTGGTTACCTGGGAGAAGAGACTGACCCCCACCTGGCTACAACCTGCAGGCCATCCTGTAGGTGCTCTGTGATGGCACTCAAGATGACCCATTCCATGACCTTGCCTGGCATTGAGGTCAGGCTCATAGGTCTGTAATTTCCTGGTTCCTCCTTCCAGTCCTTCTTGTGGATGGGCATCACACTGGCCCTCTCCCATCCTCTACTACATCATCACATCAACAGCCAATCTTGTGCTTTGTATTTTACTTTTAAAATAAGTTTTCACATTTTCATTATTCAATTTTCATCTTCTCTGAAAACCTTTCTAACCTGGTGAATACAAGAAGCAGCAGTCTGGTAACTTGTTGGCAAATCAGATAACTTTTCTGTGGTGATTCTCACTGATTTTCAAACTGCAGGATTCTCTCCCTTTGGTTTCCCAGAATAACTGAATTACTGAATCTCATTTCAAACAAATGTTTGCATTAATGTGAGATATGAACTAAATTGGATATTTTGGGGTGGCACCCGGTGCTGGAATTTTTATTCATAACAGTTGTCAGTTACATTAGTCAAAATAGCTTAATACTGGCACAAAAATGTACAGTGCTTGATAATATCCATTCTTTTTCTTCTGTATCTTTGTGTTTCTACATTGTTATAATTCTGTCCTCTAGCTTTTTCCTCTGCTGAGCTTTCAGACACCTTCCTAATCAACATCAGACATAGTGGGGAAAATGGGTGACACCTGCATGGGTAAAAGGCTGTATTGTAATTTGAGGGGCTCTACAGTCATCTCCACAAGTGACAGCACAACCCAAGCATCAAATACAGCTCACTCACTCTGGAGAAAAGCCATTTGATTTTAGATATAAATGTGAATGTATTTCACTGTGTGTGCTTGTACATGTCAAATATTAATTTATTTGGTTCTAATTTTCTCTCATTTGCATCTGTCCCTGTGCCTCATTATTCTGGGGCAGGGTGGCTTTGCACAAGCATTGCCTTCGAGGTGCACAGATTAACACCATCACAGGGAAGAAACAGCATCTCCACAAGGCCCACTTCTCAGTCTGTTCCTCCTTGTCAGAGGACGGCTGGACTGGGCTGCTGTAACTCTGCCACCCCACGTGTCAGCCAGTCAGCACTACAGAACTCACAGACAGATGTTTCTGGGTGCACAGAAGTCAGCCTCAGATGTGACATGAACCACCTCAGATTATTAGCCCTTATAATGTGCAACTGTTATAACAAATCTCCACGTTCCTTTTGATGTCTAGATGAGGTCCTTTACGTCTGTAGCAGGGCAAAAAGTCACCTTGCCTCTATCAATGCTATACTCGAGGCCACCAGGTTAATTCCATGCTATATGCATGGATAAAAAAGAGGATAAGAAGAGTAGGTCACACAGTGGCAAAGGTTGAGAAGCTCTGCTTTAAACTCTTTATGGGAAATTGTAAAACTTCTAAACAATTTAATAGATTAACTTCCCCTTTTGGTGGCATCGGTAAAACTGAATTATCATCCTCACTTTTAACTGATGCCTAGACCCAATACTCATCCATCAGGGATCATTTAGTGATAAAGCAATCAATCCTGCCATGGTGCAGGGGGACAAACTATGCAAGATACCATCACCAAATATTCTTTCTACCCCAAAGCACTCTGTGAGTCTTTGTCAATGAAAGTGCATTTGTCTAGCCTTATCTGCTGCAGTATATGTGGAATACAAAGGAAGAAAGCAAAATATGCACTTGATGTCCATGTGCAGATGCCAGACACATTATCAACCCAAGGAGGACTTGATTTTTTTCAAGGGGCTGAACACAGCACCTGACAGCCAAACACTGCACCACTACCTCAGGTACCACACTAACGGAAGCTAAAGCACACAGGAAAATGTCCTAAAAAATGTTGTGACATGAAGGATTTCAGGCAACATTGAGAAATAATCTTGGGTTTTTTTAAAGTGTTTCTACCTTCTCCTTGCTTTAGAAAATCTTCTGTGACTTAAGCCAGAATCTCTAAAACATACTGGTTGTCTTTTCATCCTCAGAGTATGCAAACCATGCTTCCTTTTCTGACTCCTTAGTTTAGGTTTTATGTTTGCTTTTCTAATATGAGAAAGAATTTATATTAACTTTACCACATCATTAACTATATAACTTCCTTTTTTTTTCTCAAAATATCCCAATTTTAGTTAAGGAATTGTCCATTTCCTTTACAAAACAGGTAGATTTAGAGTAGTAAGAAATTACATTTAATTGAAACATATAACTTGTTTGCTAAAGCAGGTAAATCCTTGATTTTCCTGCTAACTATAACATTTCTATATTGCTCATCCATAAAGTGAAAATTAGAATAAGTTTATTTCTCTGCCAGATTTGAACTTTACAAAGACCAAACTCCTCCACCATTTTGTGAATGGTAATGTGGCTACTGGAGCAAAAGGAAATCGTTCCCTGCTGCTGTCTTGGAGTTGGGATTTTCATCAACAAACAGGTTCAGGCTAAATTAAGTGGTTCAGTGTAGCAGAGTTCTTCAAAGGCTTTGCAGTTGTTCAACTCCAATTAAAAGTCAATTGAATTGGACACTTAATTCCCATTTGTCTATGAAAATCTCTCTTCTATAATGTGCTGTGTTACAATTCTAGGCTGAAGAGCATAATGCACAGAAATGTGAAAGCAATGCATGTACTTACTTTGAGAAGTAAAGAAAATAACAGCTATTACACCAAATGCTTTGTATTTACAACATATAACTAGGAGTATCTCTATAGCAGTACACAAATAACCACATAATAACAAATTAAGATTTTACTATCTCTATATATATGTGACCTATCACCCAAGAGGTCATATGTATTTTTATGTCCAGAAAATATGTTTCAACTTGTGTGCCAGAAGAAGCTATAAGCAGCTCATAGAGGGCAGCCAGTGCAATGCAGCCCTGCTGGTGAGACAAAACTGAATTCTCTTTTCAAGAGAATTAACAGGGCCAGCAACTGTAGTGGGGCTCAGAAGTGATGACAATAGAAAATTCTTCAGGGAAGATAGTCTGACTCTGCAAAAAGTTACTGACATATGTAGGGCAGTAGAAACAGCCCAAGAGCAAATACAAATCCTATCTGAAGATCATGTGGTGAAATGTATCAGAAGGGATTATAAGAGATGAAAATGCAAAGGTAAAATGTATGGCAGAACGGTATACTGCTTGCTGCAGAGAAAACCAACAGCACAGAAATCTGGTCTGGAGGAAGCCAGCAGTGTCAGAACTACAGGAGACACTAGAAGGGTCAAAACCTGATACTCAGTCTCAAATACTTTTGTATTTGTATGTGAGTCAGGTTCAAGTGACCAGATCAAAACCCGCTCTGGAAGATTTTGATTTTGAGAAAGATCTACAAGTGGAAGGACTTTATTTCTTGCTTCTCATCTGAATGTGAGTGAAAGCCTCCAGGAGCAACCCCTCCCTACTTGCTTCATTTATTCATGCTTGAAATACTGTCAGAAATGTTCTCAACAGTTCCACATCCCTAACTAGTGTCACTAAGGCCAAGCTGCCAGTTTGTGCACCTAAAGCAATCTACAGCAATCCTAATACAAACTCCAAGCTTGTAAATCAGTTAAAGTATTTGGTGCCCACTGTTCTTCTCTTACCATCTTTCTCTGCTGAGTACATTTGGCGTTAACTGCTGTGTGTACCAAAGAGCTGTCAATAGGAAGCAACCTGCCAGGAGACGTGGAGTTAATCTATCCTGCCTGTGGTCATGCAAAGTTTCTGAAGGTTACTTCTTCAGTGGTTTTGAGAGGTTTTATTGAACCTGCAAATAAACTGTCTTTAAAGAGACTGTCTGGGCTTCGTGAACAGAGCAGTAATTATAAGGAAAATTAATTGCATCCTTGAGGTGTGACCCTGTTGAGCACCATTTGGTCAGCAGCAGTTTCAGATGCTAACAGCATGAACAAGAAGTCAGCCCCACTGGCTGAAGAATTATTCCTGCAAGCCTGAAGTCTAGTTTTACCCTGGCAGTGTCAAGCAATAAAAAGCTCCTGCTATCAGTATGCTGATGGCTCATTTTATAGAGGACACTAACCAACACTTCTCTGTGGAGCAAACACAAGAAGCATTTCTTAATTCCACTAACCAGTCACTGGCTGATATGGATTTCTGCCAAGAATTTGTAAATGATGTAAAGCAAGCTGAAGAAACAGAAACATGCTCAGTAACATAAAATATGGCATAATAAGCACACATTCTCTGCATGGACAAACAGGAAGGCACAGAACTATAAGCACATAAGTGAAAGTCTCACAATTAACACAGATGTGGCAAAAAGAAGCATGCTGAGATGAGGAGAATTATTTCTCCATCATATCAGGGAAGAAACAAAACATTCACCATTTTCCTCAGTTGCAGACAGTCATTACCTGGGTGCAGCCTGGATGCTCACCCAAGGCAAAGCAAATGCAGATTTGGGACGTGTGGAGCTCAGTGCACAGAGGATTGCACTTTGCCCAAAAAAAGGGTGAGGCAAGAGGAATGTGATGAGCAGACAGAGAGCTCACAGGGAACCTGCAGGAGCCTCCCGCAGCTCCTGGGCTTGTTCCAGCCCTGCACTGCCAAAGGCAGACCTGTGTGCCCAGTGCCCCATCATACCCAGACTGTTGTAACCGCTGTGGTCACCAAAGTGTGAGCAGTATCTACATGCACAGGCTGTCATAAAATCTTAATCCAACACATCTTTCTCCAGGCATCATTTCTCCAATAGTCCCCCTGGCCCCTGTGGAAACCTTCCTTAGATTGACTTTTCAGTATTTTTAACAGTATTAGAAGTGACTTCTTGCCTCTGTGCATACAAATGATTGTAACTATCCCTATTTATCACTGTGACAGATACATCCACTAATTAGATATTCTTTTATACTTTCAACCAAATCTCAACTTCTGAAAATCAGAGCCTCCAACAAGCTCTTCAAAATGGCTTCTTCCTCTTCAAGAATGCTTTCAAAATTCACTGCGTCCTACCACAAGGAATGGTGATGCTAAGGGTGCAACAAATGAATCTTGATCAAGAAAGCCATAACAAACCAAGCTTTAGAGGCATAATGATTTCTACATATAATGTGAAACTGCAGATTGCACTTTTCCAGCTAAGTGAATGAAACAGTGGGCAGAAGATATTGTAGCAGCATCTTTCACACTAGTGAATTTTGCACTGCTGTGCACAGTCTAAAGACTTTAACAGGCACAGGGCTGCCTGTGCAGATCAGTTCCCAACACTTTGATTCCTCTGGACCAGGCACAGGACCTCAGGAATGAAATGCCCAGGAGCTACTGGCAGAGCACATGCCCCCACTCACCTATGCTTGTGGGGAAGCTGCTGTCTGCTACACAGTGCAGCAGCAGAAGCCAAGAATGATGAGAATGAGTAAAGACCTTCCAGGAGAAGTACAAGGATGGTGTTTTTCCATGCAGTGCAAGTTTGTGACCTTGAGACTTGATGTATCTAGCAAGAAAGCAATGGAGTGATCTTCACCAGGCACCCCAGGCCCTTAAAGGGCTCAGGGTCCCACCACAATATCCTCCAAGGCACTGTCAATCCACAGGGAGCCCTGGGAACTGATTGGAACTAACAAATGCTAACAGAGGTAAGACTTAGATACAAATATTCGAAACACCTCAGGGCCGGTTTCTATATGTTCATTACTCATAACCACCTCAAGATTTCCATAAGCACTTTCTTTGTATGTAATTAAATAAGAGCCAGCTTTTTCAAAGGGCTTCATAGATCCCACCCCACTGTGAAACCATTGCTGAGCTCTTCTGGGAATCTGGCTGCAAGGGTGTGTGTTGAGCACTTGGAAAATCTAGCTCATTCAGATCTGGCAGGCTGATTTTGAAGTACTATCTGGTAATCCACTTGCAACATTTGTAATAACTATCCATTTGCATATACAAAAGCTGACTTTTGGCATGAATATATATTTCTTACACTTTTCCTTTGAAAGCCTGGGACAGACTGTCTAGACAAGTCAAAACTCTCATTTGTGCTTAATATTTTATAATTTATCATGTTGCTTTCCTTTCTGATTAATTTGGAGACATCCCTTAGCAAAGATGCAGTGATAGGAGGATATAGTTTTACAGGCTACTCATATAATCCCACTGCTCTGGTCATGCACACCCTTACACGCACACACACAGCCTCATAAATCTCATTCTACCTACTGGCATGCAGTTTCAGACATCCACAGCTCATCCAAACACACACTTATGCATTTGCTTTATATTTCTTCTTATTTGTTTTTTCCAATAGTAGTACTGTAAATGTTTAAGTAGAGGAACATTGTAGAGCTAAAAGAAATTTAAACGTGCCATGTATTTGCTAAGCAGATACCATAGCAAGACACAGAGACACCTTTAAAAGGGTCTGCCTCTTCTCTCTCTCTTTCTTACTCAAAATGCAGCTTCTACAAATATGACATCTTAAAATTAAAATGTTTGTTCTGAAAGTAGTAGCCAAGATCATAGAATATTTATGTGATCATTAATATTTTAATTTTGAATTATGCATACTTACATATTTCCACAAAAGAATGCAATGTGTGTTTTATACCAAAGTCATATTCTTTTCCCTGTAACAAGTAGAGAAGCAACTTTATTTGCACTACTTACTTGCAGGTATGTAGTATCAGGTTACACCGTTAATTCTCTTTGTTTCCTGAGAATGTCTATGTCAGGCTTTTCTACTGTGCATCCATTGGAAGCCATATTCATAACAGTCTATTTTAAATGCAGAAAGGTTCTGTGCACTTAACTGTTAATTTTGAAACAGCTTCTCTTTTAATTTGTCCTCTTTCACTTGTCACTAATTGTATCTGCTTCTTACCAAAAGTTTTGTCTCTAGGAAATCTAAGCCACATCCTACCACCTCATCAGTAATGGTGTATCTGTGTGGAAGGACACACAGCTGCATATCAAATAGCACTTCCATGCTCTGTCATTCACCATCACTCCTCAGGATGCTGATGAATGTGCTGACAGACAAAGGCTAATTGGCAGACTGTACGGAGTCAGTTTTTGATGACATAGGAGAAATAACAGGAGACAGAGCAGGTAACAAAGAAAGTTTAGAGGGAATAATAACAGAGCTATAGACAGAGAGGATTTCATGCAAGGAGAGGACACAGCCTGAAATACAGTGCAAGGGAACTGAAAAGCCTAAGAAATGCACAAAAGCATGAAAGAGGGAAAAGGGAAAGAGGAGCTAAGCTTGTACTCACTGCTGTTATAACACAGAAAACCTCTCTGAGAGAAAACTAGGTTTGAGATGGCACTTTCAAAACTGCGATCTGGTTCACTGAAATGTTTGCTTAGGGTTCATGAACCTACTAAGAAAACATGAACTCATTTTCTGAGAGCCTGCACTTGATATCAGTTTTGTATTCCAAATTGTGGGCTCAGCATGCAGCAATTTCGCCTGGAGATCTGGGTGCAGACACAGTACTTATGAATGCAAACACTCGTTAAAATAACGTGCTGGACATTCACTGTCAAGCACAGTACATGTTTTATGACCACCAGAGTGTTCATGGCTTTTTTTGTGAGGCTACTTGTGAATGGACAATTCTGAGCATGTGGACAGAGAACTAATTTGAATGCAGCCCAGATTTTGCATGTGCTCATGCTGACTCTTATTATGGATTTCTGTGGCACCCAGCTGCAGGAGAGCTGATGTAGTCTTCAAGTACAGTCACAAAACTTAAAACCTGAAGAAGGGATTTTATGGAAAAACCACTTGAGAAAGATAGTGTAAAGTGAAACAAGTCCAGAAAATTGTCCACAGACAGTTCTTCTTTAATTGCAACTGATTGGTAAAGGATTTCCTATACTTAACTCTGTAATTAAAAGGAGATTGACAACCTCTAGTGCATTCTTCCATTAGAAATCCTGCATGTATTTCCAAAGCTGAATTTTGAACCTTAGAAAATGCATTTGATCTGTTGCCTTACATAAATCACTTTTTCTCCACAATTCTCAGCAAAACTGCAGAAGTTGAGTCTGCAAACCTTTATTTCTAAACTAAGTGCTGACTAGCAGAAGTAGGGGGAGGGCTTCCATGCTCAGGCAACTAAGGGATGTAACTGATTGAGGAAGAACATGTGCATTTAAATCAGTTGAGCCTGTTGCTGACATCTTTTGCCTCAGTTTTTAAAGGGAGCCAGAGTACTTGGCACCTTCTTCCCCAGCATAATCCCATTGAGCCAAACAGACTGTGGCTAGACAAAGTGTCTGCATTGCCGTCTGTGAGCTTCCATCAAGGACTTAGACATCTCCCTGATCTAAACTCCAGTTGTAAATAATTGCAGGTGAAATATGCACCCATAATTGTTATTTTCCTCATAAAAAATGTTGGCATTTGATCCTTTCCTTTCTCTTGTTTTTATGATAAAGCACAAACATGAAAAATATACCATCACACTCTGCACTGTGAGAGACATTTTACCCTTTAAGCCTCCACAGAAATATCAGGCCCAAGCAAATGACCTAATTACTGTGTCTCCATTCAGTGTGTCCCAGGTCAGTGTGCAGATATATGCATAAAGGCAATAGCAGCTTTGGGAAATAATCTTCTTGATTATAAACCAGCCATATATGTGTTCTCCTGTGCGTGAATATGTGCCACTTAACAAAACAGAACCTCGCGCTTTTGCTGATGAGTTATTAAAACAGACGGGGGATATAGGTATGTTTAAGAGCCTTTTTTAAAGCTATTTCTCCCTTAAATCACACAGAACATCAGTTAGTGGGAGTTAGCCTTTTAAAGCCTGACCTTTGCATCACACATAATGTCTTTAAGCGAGATATTTTTCTCGGTAACTCACTTCAGAGGTAGCTGAATAACACTCCCTGATAAAAGGAACAAATGCAACCCATGCATTTACTTTTATTTTTCCAGCATCCTTAATGTTGGGGTTTCTTGCTCAAAACTGAGCATTTACTACTGCACTGAGGCAATGAAGAAGACCTGCCTTTTTCTTCTTCCCTCAGCATACGAACTGGATTTCTAAAAATTCACTGTAGTAATCACAAAATGCTGCTGCAAAGAATTACTTGATAAAACCTTCTGAGATTTCAGCCTACCTCGTCCCTTTGTTTCATAACTAGAAGGAGCATAATGAATGCAAAAACTCTGTGAATAGAGCTCAGCAGGGCCTACTTTTTTCTCATGACTCCTGTGATTATAATAATTTGATTTTATAGGTGTCTATCCTAAGACCCCAGCTAGGGAGCAATCTTTACTGAGTCATGAACTTTCACATCATTAAATCTCTCTACATTTATCTTAAACATATCAGAAGTGTCAAACAACTTTAGATCTACTAAATTTTATTTGCATTGGGTAAAATGAAGTTTAGCCACTCGGGAAAAGAAATGAAATCGTTTCCTTAACGCTCAGGAAAGCAGTTGGGCTCTGGAGGCTGTGTGATTCCACCCGTGCGGCAGCACAGCACATCTCCTGTATGGGCCAGGACACATGTTTGCAAGGACAGGAATCTGAGTAATTTCCTACCAGTCTGAAGGGATATTAAACTCTTCTGTCAGTTGGATGTATATTATTTATGTTCCCTTTTTTATTGTTGTTGTTGTTGTTGATTTCAAAAAATATTTCTTTGTTGGTCCAACGCTGACTCCCGATAGAAAGTGATGAAATGCCCAATATGTTAAAAAACCTTATCACTAAATCAGAAGCAGAACTATAAATTTTGGCTTTTGAAACTGAACTGACTGTTGAGGATCATTTTGCTCCTGAAATATTACAGCAGTGATCAATTTGCTGTAAAATTAAGCAGTTTAGCTCTGCAATCTATAGATGGAAAACATGTTGTTCTTGAGCAAAGTTTATGCCCTGCCCAAGGGATAAATTAAATTTTATGGGTAAGACATGCATTATTATATGCTTATCTGTTTAACATATCATTCTTTTCCACATCAGTATTATAAATATTTTTAATCATACATTTGATCTCTTGTGCATATAGTGATATGGTAATTCCCCCTACCCCCCTGAAAAAATATGACCAAACACAGTTAATTCATCACAGAACAGGGGAGAATATTCTAATCTTAAAAAGAAATATGCTGAAGATTGAAGCAGAAGCACTTAAAATTGGGGCTACTTTGCAATCATGCAGTGGGATAAAATTTTCCTGAAGGAAGGGGTGGAACAACATTACCCATTTTTATTACAGTTGTTATTATTGCATATTTATATTACAAGTCTCTAATCAAAACTAGAGACTGCGATCTAAGACAATTCACTGGTGACACAAGTTGGAGAAATCAGTCAAATGGATGCATCTGATACCTTTGTTACTGGTTCTATAAATTTTTACTACTTTCCCTTGAATTTTAGTTTCAAAGCTCTCAAACTGGCCATCACCCTGGCTGCCAAAGAGTGGGCAACTTCTCTTAAAAGTTTCAAGAAATTAATCTCTTTAAGGAAATGGAAAGAAGAGTGAAAAGCTGCAAATCATTTGGCTTTCATAGATGAGAAACAGCATGAAGATGGCCCTTTAAGGTGTCTGTAGGAAGAATCACAGAATCACAGAACTTTAGAGGTTGGAAGGGACCTCCAGAGATCATCCAGTCCAACATCCCTGCCAAGGCAGGATACCCTAGGGTAGTTCACTCATGAACGCATGCAGGCAGGTTTTGAAAGTCTCCAGAGAAGGAGACTCCATAACCTCTCTGGGCAGCCTCTTCTAGGGCTTTGTCACCCTCACTGTAAAGTTTCTCTTCATGTTTAGGTGAAACCTTCTCTGTTTCAGTTTGTAGCTGTTGTTCCTTGTCTTATTGCTGCTGACCAGTGAGAAGAGATTGGCCCTAGCCTCTACACACCCACTCCTCAGATATTTGTGTACATTATAGGAGCTCTTTTCAGTCTTCTCCTTTCCAGACTAAACAGCCCCAAGGTTCTCAGTCTCTCTTCACAGGGGAGATGCTCAAGTCTCCAAATCATCCCCTTGGCTCTCCACTGGACTCTCTCCAGCAGGTCCCTGTCTCTCTTGAACTGGGGAGCGCAAAACTGGACACAGAGGGGACCCAGTAGTCCTCCTTCTCTGGAGACATTCAAGGCCTGTCTGGATGTGTTCCTCTGTGATCCGTGTTAGATAGTATTGTCCTGCTCTGGCAGGGGGGTTGGACTCAATGATCTCCTTGGGTCCCTTCCAACTCCTAACATCCTGTGATCCTGTGATCCTGTGATGCAGTGACAAATAAATTCACAGGCTCAAGGTGTACAATATGTGACACTATAGCATCCAAATGAGAAGCGAATGAGCACCATTTACCCATATTTACTATCAGCCACATCACTGCATATATATTTTTCTAAATGGCAGTGTTTTAAGACCAGAGAAGGTGAAGGTGGACAAGCTGGCAGCGTCAGTTACCTCCAGCATCTTTTTGCCTTTTTATGTTTGTTCATTTGTGTCTGGTAAAGCAGATTAAAGGGGGTAGACTCAAATCCTCAATTATGAGTTCATTCTTGGGTTAAGTTTGAATGGAAAAAGTAAACAACAAAGACATCTCCATTTGGATATTTGCTCACCAGCCACCTCCAGCATCCATTGTCTCTCCTTGATGCTGTGAATGCTATTTTATGTAAAATCTCTCCCCACACAGAGTTTGGATTTGAGATACATGCAAATTCTACTAATTTCATCTGGAACTGTGTGACTTATTTCTTTGCTCAGCTTTGCAAATCCAAAGCGTGGGTCTTTGTAACATTATCTTCATGGCTGACAGCCCTTTTCTGCTCTCACCACCCACTTGCTTCCTTTCAGTCACACAGATCATCAATCAGTCTTCCCAGAGTTTTGGTGACATGGGTATCACTGACATATTAATTCCAGTCCTCTTCATCTGCACCTTCCTGTTTCTTGTTCATTTCTGCAGCATACACTTCCATCCTTTTTGTCTTATCGGTATAAATGCTCTAAGCAAGCACATCTGAGCCCCTATTTTAGGCCACCTATGTTTCCACTGAACTATGTTTTTTCCATTTTTATGGATTGAGAAATTTAAAGTGAATATTAAAAAAAGAGAGAGAGAGAGGAATCCCTCACCTTCCTTCAAGGTGAGATCTACTCCTCTGTGGAGAAAGCACTGCAGAGGACAACCCTGCCCTGCCAGAAAGATGTACCTAGTGAAAACACCTTGCCTTCCTCACCAGGGTGCTGTGACGATTAGCCAGTGAGTGTTTATAGTTCTCTGAACTCATAAATAGCCACAGAACTGGTAAATATTAGGATGGTCTTGTCATGTTTTCACACTTTGCATTGAAAGCTGAGCAGTCTGGAGAAGACAATGCAGATGTGTCACCAAGCTGGAGAGCTGGGGCTAGGCCAAGCACAGGACATTCAGCAAGGCCAAGCAGAAGGTCCTGCGCCTGGGTCAGTGCAGTCCCAAGCACAAATCCAGGCCAGGTGGTTGAATGACTGAGAGCAGCCCTGAGGAAAAGGACCTGAGGAAAAGGTCTGGGTTGATGAAAAGCTCAACAGGAGCTGGTAGTGTGAGTGCAGCCCAGACAGCAACTGTGTGCTGGGCTGCAGCAAGGGCAGGGCAAGGGAGGGGGTTCTCCCCCTCTGCTCTCGTCATTCCCCACCTGGAGTACTGTGTGCAGTTCTGGAGCCTCCAGCATAAGAAGGACATTGAACTGTTGGAATGAGTCCAGAGGAGGCCACGAAGATGATCAGAGGGCTGGAACAGCTCTGCTATGAGGACAGGCTACAAGAGTTGGGGCTCTTCAGCCTGCAGAAGAGAAGGTTTCGAGGAGATCTTGTAGCAGCCTTTCAGTATCTGAAGAGGATCTACAGAGAGGCTGGGGAGGGACTGTTGACAAGGTCTTGTAATGACAGGACAAGGGGTAATGGGTTTAAACTGGCAGCAAGGAGATTCAAACTAGCTGTTAGGAAAGGGTTCTTTACAGTGAGGCTGGTGAGACACTGGCACAGGTTGCCCAGGGAGGCTGTGGCTGTTCCCTCCCTGGAGGTGTTCAAGGCCAGGCTGGATGAGGCCTTGAGTGACCTGTTCTAGTGGGAGGTGTCCTTGCCTGTGGCAGGGGGTTGGAACTGGATGAGCTTTGAGGCCCCTTTGAGGTCCCAACCTAAACCATTCTATGATTCTGCATATTCTCCATCACAGCAAAAAGCTGTACAGATGTACATCTCCAGAGTGTGCTGCCACAGTGAGTTGCTGCATGTGTGTAAATGAGCTGCTCCTCAGGCTCTGAAGTAAAATCTAATTCTATTTCTATAAAAATCCCTTCTAAAATGCATCTCTCTGGGGCAGGCACTGTCTGTACGATCTGTATTTGTACAGCTTGGTGAGATCTTGCTCTGTGACTCAGTGTCTTGGATACCAGCACTCCAAAATATTAAATACACACACAAATGTCACTCACTGAGCAGAAGTTGTATCAGGCGAAAGATTCAGGACCTAGACATAACAAAGGTAAACACCAACACTTTTCAACTTGTCTTTGTGAGGGACATAGTGCTGCCAGGAAATTATGCACCAAAACTGACTTGTAACCTATGTACGAGCACAGATTTTTACCTGCACACTAGGAGGAGGTCATTGTACATCTGGATTTTAAGAACTATCACAATGATCATAACTAAATGGAAACTCTTTGAAAAACAAGCATCCAACAAAACAGTGCCCTCCAGACAAGCACTCTGGTGGCCTCTTCACCTGAAAGGCACCTACTGGGAAGCTGGGAGGGGGATTTTCACAAGGGTTTGTAGTAATAGGATGAGAGGGAAAGGATTGAGGCTTGAGGAGGGTAGATTTAGACTAAATATTAGGAAGAAATTCTTTACATTAAGGTTGGTGAGACACTGGAACAGGTTGCACATGAAGGTTGTGGATGCTTCCTCCCCGGAAGCTTTCAAGGCCAGGTTGGATGAGGCCTGGATCAACCTGGTCTAGTGAAAGGTGTCCCTGCTCACTGCAGGGGGGCTGGAACTGGATGATCTTTAAGGTCCCTTCCAACTCAAATCATTCTATGAATCTATTAAATTCCTGAGGTCAATGTAAGTGAATGACGTTCTCTGAAAGTGACAACTTTTTGATGCAACACCTATGTAGTTTTGCTCATGTCAAAGCTATCCTGTAGGAGCTGCTCCACCTTCTAACTCCTGAGGAATGTGCATCAGGCACCGTGGGCAAGCATTTTAACAGCATCCTAACAAAAAAATGATCCCGTGCACTGAATTCAATCACTATTTCCTACTGTCTTCACTGTCCCTGAATGGGACAGCAAAATATGTTCATACACTTCCCTGTCTCTTGGAGAAGAGCAAGACAAAGGAGGTGGTTCTAGGACTCCAATATCTCACACAACTCAACTACATTTGATTATTATTTGCTGCTCACAACCTGAAAAGAAACCTACTACCAGATTTGTCTGTCTCAACTCTGCTGAAGCTGAATACTTTCATACATATGTATGGATAGCTTAAGTTTTTATGAGCATAATTTGGGCTTTTCAAAATAGTGACACAATAACAAAGCAAAATTGAGACATGCATGTAATTTGAATACTGATTTGGTTTTATCTCTTCTGGTGCTGGCACTTTTGATGCTGCTCTTTTCCATTCCATCTTCCCTCTGTTCTTATTTCCCAATGAATGGAATTAGTTGTGAGTGCATTTGCTGCTTCTACCAACCAAATACAAAACCTGAGGAAATATATATCTATGACCTCCCTAAGAGTTTTGGACAGTTACTCATTTGCTGCTACCTCTGAGTTGTCTATCAACTACTTAGAGACACACTCCTGATCCTCTTGTCAGATAGGAAAATGAGCCCTGTGAGATGGCTACTGCCAAGTTTCATGGCAGTTTCAGTACCATAAGTCCTGGGTTTTATTTACAGCAATGCGACATTTTGAGGGTGTTGCTGCAAAGGATGCCTTCTGATAATATTTCAGGTCAAATACACTCAGTGAGCTGTGTGCACTGACTTGTAGACTTAGGACAGGATTCCCAGTGCTCTTCTGCAGTGAGTTGAAGATGCTCAACCAGTAGGTCATAAGTCAGATTCACCTCTACCTCTCCTGGATTCTCTTGTGAGTTTCACATTATTGAAGGGTAGTCTATGGAACAGAACTGGGTATCGTGAAACTCTGCCACGTCTCCTCACCCTTCCTTGTGATTTACAAGTAAAAGGCAAAACTCCAGGCCTGTCATACCTCTACAGCAGTGCAGAGACCCCTCGCATGCAGCACCAGGCAGATCTGAAGAGTCTAGCATTGTGGAGAATCTGGTCCTAAAATTTATTCATACAAAGTACTTAATAATTTCAAAGAGAAAAGTAGAAAATGCTCAGGGGCAACCTATGAACAGAAAAAGGGGGTTAAATTCACCTAATAAATTATTTGCAGACTGAATAATTCATGGAAAATCCAGGCCTCATTTAGAAGCATTTGATTCAGTGTGTCAGCCTCCTCTGGAAAGTGAAGCCACCTCAGAAACTTTGCCTTTTCTAAGGTATTACTTTGGTATGTTACCACAGAAGAATTTCCACCTGGAACCAGATGCATCATTCATTACTTGCCCCTGACACCAGCCAATACTTGATGTTAGAGGGAAAGCCACAAGAAAAACCTTGCAACTGGTTTATTCTGTCATCATCTAATATGGAGCTTCTTGCACTGGGCAGAAACAAAAAAAAGGTTTTTCTTAACTGTAACCCCACCCTGATGGATATTTCCACATGTTTGCACTTCTGTAACATGAACAGAGATTTGATCACTTCTTTATCCTGGGCTGCATCAAAAGAAGTGTGACTGGGCAGCACAAGTGAGGTGATTCCCCCCTCTGCTCTCATGAGAAGCCATGTGAAGTGCTTTGTTCCCAGTATAAGAGGGACATCAAACTGATGGAGCGGGTCTGGAGGAGGGCTATGAAGATGATCAGAGGGCTGGAGCATGCCCTCCATGGGGACAGGCTGAGAGAGCTGGGGCCATTCAGCCTGGAGAAAAGAAGGCTCCAAGGAGACCTTAGAGCAGCCTTCCAGTACCTGAAACAGGCCTACAAGCAAGCCAGGAAGGGACTTTTTGCAAGAGCTTGTAGTGACAGGTTGCGTAGCAATGGCCTTGAGCTTGAGGAGGGCAAACCTAGACCGGGAATCAGGGGAAAATTCTTTACAATGAGGGTGGTGAGACAGTGGAATGATTTGCCCAGGGAAGTTGTGGATGCCCCCTCCCTGAGATGCTCAAGGCCAGGGTGGACAAGACTTTTAGCAATCTAGTCTAGTGGAAAGCACCCCTGCCTGTGACAAAGGGGTTGGAAACTTTATGGTCCATTCCAATCCAAACCACTCAATGAATCTATTTTTAAAGTTAAGCAGATGTATAGAATCAAGTGCAAGAGTGCATGTGGGTATCATTTACTGGTCACCTTATCATCTGAACAGTTGTTATGTCATGGACAGACAGAGTTAAAATTACTCATCTATAAATGTAAATGAACATCTGAGACCTTTTTGAAAGCTGTTAAACACTTGGCTTCATCTTGTGGCAAAGAGTTAAATGCAGCACAAGCACGGAGTTTACTTTAACTTTGGAGCTGAATTTCAAAACATACATCTAAGTAGGCTGAAGTCTGTTCAAATGCAATTGAAAGCCCAGCATTTTAATCTGGAAAGTAGGTAACAAAAGAGACTCCGTAAACAGAGATTTTAAAACAAACATAATAATAGACTTTTTAAACTACCAAATCACTGTCACAGCATATATATGTTAAAAGACCTATAAATATATTTTAAAACACTCTATTTTCCTTTCACTTAGCTGCCAAGATCTCCATTAGGAGGTTTGTGTTTCCTTACAACATTAAAGAATCTCTCTAACATCTGTAGCGATGATGGGTGAAGAGTGTCAGTTCTGCTGCTGAAACAAGCAGTGCCACCATTTGAAGGAGGAAAAATGTGAAATAATGAATGTGCCTTTGGAAAGCAGTCTGTTGAGTAATAGAGGATGTGCAAAGACTCTTGCTAGGTTTGATCCCTTTAGTCTCCTCTATACAAAATTAGAGTCAATTATACAAAACTTCGTCAATGGGACAAGCATTGCCCAGAGATGCCGAACCCAAATATCAAGTGCCAGAGACCATGCTGCAAGGACTTTGTTTCATGTTTCCTTTTTTCCAGGAAAGAAAGGTATCACATTAAAACATGAGTCAATCTCAGCTTAGCTGGAGCAGCCAAAACTTTTTTTTTTCCCTCATGAAGGTTCCCAGAAATATGAGAGAAAATGCAGCACTGGCAGGTTCATCAGCCCAGAGTTTAGGCTGGATGATAGGAAGAAAGTTCTTCACAGAAAGAGTGAATGGCCATCGGAACAGTCTGCTCTGGGAGGTCGTGGAATCACCATCCCTGGAAGTGTTTAAAAAAGACTGAATATGCCACTTAGTGCCATGGTTTAGTTGATTAGATGGTGTTAGGTTGGACTTGATGATCTCAAAGGTCTTTTCTAAACTGGTTAATGCTGTGATTGCTCTTCTTTTCCAAAGTCACTTCCTGCATGACTTGTGCTCCTCTGGGATTTATTCCCCTATCAGTAAAGAAAAGTAATAGCATTTTAGGGAGGTTATTCTTCCCCTGTACTCAGCACTGGTCAGGCCACACCTTGAGTACTGTGTCCAGTTCTGGGCCACTCAATTCAAGAGAGATGTTGAGGTGCTGGAACATGTCCAGAGAAGGGCAACAAAGCTGGTGAGGGGCCTGGAACACAAACTCTACGAGGAGAGGCTGAGGGAGCTGGGGCTATTTAGCCTGAAGAAGAGGAGGCTCAGGGGTGACCTTACTGCTATCTACGACTACCTGAAGGGAGGTTGTAGCCAGGTGGGGTTGGTCTCTTCTGCCAGGTAACCAGCAATAGAACAAGGGGACACAGTCTCAAGTTGTGCTGGGGGAGGTATAGGCTGGATGTTAGGAGGACTTTCTTCACAGAGAGAGCGATTGGCATTGGAATGGGCTGCCCAGGGAGGTGGTGGAGTGACTGTTCCTGGAGGTGTTCAAGAAAAGACTGGATGAGGCACTTAGTGCCATGGTCTAGTTGACTGGCTAGGGCTGGGGGATAGGTTGAACTGGATGATCTTGGAGGTCTCTTCCAACCTGGTTGATTCTATGATTTTCTGATGTTTTCATAACCATCAAAAAACAAGTGGGTATATTGATGACTTGAAAATGTTCAGTCATGATAGTAATAGGGAGGTATCTACAGGCATTGCAGGGTGATAAAACTAACATCTGCAGGAGCTTTACTGGCACCACAGCACCAGGTGCCACAGATCCTGCTGTAATAGGATGGGCAAGATTTTATCATTGCAAGTACTTTTTGGGAAAAAAAAATCCCTATGTCTAATTTATAACCAAGAGGATCTGCAGAACTTCCAAGGCTAGGAGAATTCACAACCAACATTTTCAAGCAAAGCGATATCACTCCTCACTTTGAGAAGTGAATGCAAACAATCCATGCTTGGTGATTTAAACTGTGTAAACAATGTCTGACACTCACAGACACAGTTGATTAAACACTTAATTGGCCTAAAACTGCACACAATTTTTAGCATGAAGGTTTTCACAAGTATTTTCGATATCCCCTAAATTTATGTGGGAAAAAATCCTGCAATTCTGCATGGAAATGTGTCTTTATTAATCTAGAGAGGGTGTCCTGCCACTTCTACAGGTAAGAATGAACACAGACTTCAGTGACTCTCAGTCTTAAAAATAGCAAAAAGGAAGACTTCTTTTTAAAAAGCAATTTGTAAAAAAAAAAAAAATCTTGTGCTGCACTTTAATCTCAGAACTACATTATCTAACTGTACTTATAAATAATTTTAACTGACATGTGAATTAGTTAGTTTTATACCCAAATGAATACATACAATGCCAAGTGTGTAAGTATGTAATTTACCAAGACATAGGGGTATTCATAGGACTGTATTTGCAGATCTGAAGGGTTTTTTAAAAACCTGATTCCTAATACTCATGTGTCAAAGAAGGAGGCTGAAAACCACAATGGATAGAAAGGAAGATAATGAACTGCTTGCTACTCGACCTTAACTACAATGAAGGCGGGGGGGAAATTCACTGCAAATCTTGCTACTCGAACCTTACTCAATTTTGTATTTTGCTTAACTTTTCTTTTTCCAGCACGTAAATAATTTTACTTACAAGATATGCCTGCTTTTACATTTATTATCTGTATATATGCTCACCCCAAACTGCTAATTCATCCTTGATTCTTCTGGTTAAAGTTACACACTTAGTGTTATTTTAACATAGGGCTTCTTTGTAATGTAATGATATTTAATTTGCATTAGCACAAGTGACATACAATAGATCATGCTATTATCATGATTGATATCAGATGAACTGGCATAAATTCAACGTTATAAATTGAGCCTATAAATGAAACTATTATTTTACAGGAATTACTGTAGCAGAAAGGCTACGGACCCTCAAGTCAACCTCAGTCAAACCCACTCTTTAAGAGTTTTATATTTTATGCCTGCAATAAATGCTTTTGTGAAAGCCCATAACGGGGGAGGGGGGGAAAGTCATTGGAAGTCTATTAATTATAATAATACTATCCAAAAAGCTGTGAGGGCTTATTTTTGTGACATCACTCTTTGATTTCTTACTGCCTTAAATTATCCCTTTGTTGGCTGGGTGAGGGTAACAGTCATATTTTTGTCATTAAACATAAGGAGTTTTAAAGCCTGATCCACCCTAGCTCTAATTGATATTGCTTTCATTTGGCAGATAGTGACCTGATTTATAATTTAAATATGCATCATTATATGCACCTCTTCTGTATAATGAAAAAGCAAAGTTACTCTCATCTTTTCCCGCAATGTTAACATCAAGGAAAAGTATCTTTCTTTTTTCCCTTTTATACTCAGAGCCTAATTGAAAACTGTTCATTGAATTTCAACATGATAGAAAAGTCTTTTTATCTCTCAATTTGTCCATTAGCTATTATAATTGAAGTATCTGCTACACAGCTGAATTGATATTGTTCTTGTTTAAATTCTGGATTTCTCTAAATCTTCTATGAGGCATCAACTAAAAAAATATGGGTTAGGAGACATTAGCTAACAATATTGCCTAAATGGGACATTAGACTAACACTCCACATGTGTAAAGCTACAGAAAGGAGGAAGTCATCTAATTTTACTGGAGAACGTGTTGCATAATAATCTTAACAGCATGACCATAAGGTTTGCTAATTGCCACATCTGTTTAACAGCTGTCAGATGTTTGCCATATGCTGCCATCAATATTACAACAGAGTACATTACAGGGAGTTTTATTGTGTTCGACTGTTATTTATTTGCCACAGACATTACTACAGCCAGTGACGTCTATTTATGTTAGATCACTAATTATATTTTAAAAGCTGCATGCAAAATCCAGGGGTTTTAGCTTCTTTAGCCCCCAGTTTTGATGATGTAACTAAGAACATTTTTCCCTACAGATCTCTGAACTGATTTATAAATTTCTATCTCTTCTTATGGTAAATAATTCCTCTGCAAAATAACTTATTTATGTTGATTTTGAAGGATGTCTTCTAAACCCAAGGTATGTTTTAATGGTGATGTTTGCAAGGACTCAAAAATGAACTTCCTTTTCAAAGAACCCACTTCATCCTATGTCTTTTTCACCAGTACAGTAGTCAGGGATGGAAAGTAAGCCAGTTTTGCAGACCAGAAGGTTGGACACCCCAATTCTAGTCCCAGAATTGACACTGACTCACTATGTGATCTTGCACTGTGTGACCCTCATTACGTTATGCCAGTCTGCAAGCTAAATACCTGCTGTACAGCTTAACATCAAAACTCATTTCTTATGTGTCTGTAAAAAGCAAAAGGTGGTACAGCACCATTGTCATTAAGCAGAGAAATATGGCTGATCTTTGCTGTTCTTTTAAACATTATTTCAGGGATCTGTTTAAATTACTTCTTTCAACTGGTCTGTGCATTACTTTTTTTCCTTAACTGTAGCTACTACAGCAATGAAATAGGAAGCAGAGATTGACAAAGTGCAGACTAGGCAAAATATGCATGATGTGATTTAATATGAGTTGATAGGTGTCACTGATCTCTATTATAAATAGACTGTGTGAATTCCATATGATGTATTATTTATCCATTGTAGATGCCTTTTTGTTTCATTAATAAACCTGGAAATCAGACATATACATTTCCAGTGATGAGGTTTTGGCAATACAAGGCATCGTGGCATTTGTCTGCAAATGCTCAATTATTTTGATGATTTTCTTCTTCTTTCTATATAAATTATTAATGCTTGAGATGTTTGTTCAAGATTCTCCTGATTTTAGCTCATTTGTCCAGCTGAATTCTTTTTTTCTCCTCTCATTAGAGAAGATTATTGCAGTGTAAGGACTTCCACTTTGACCTGAATTCCGACTCCTTTGAGATACTGCAGTGGAGTACACAACATAGACTCTGAGGTCTGAGAACTCCAGCAAATCTCACGTTAACAGTGCATTTTCAGTTGAAATCTGCCTCAAAGCAGAAACTCTTAGGCTGCTGCTCTACCCACAATTAAAAATGTTTCCCTGGTTATTTCTGTACTTGAGGAAGTTAAGAAGCTACATTGCTGTTTATTCAGACAAGAAAGGGCTTCAATTTTTCAGATTTCTGAAGAAAACAATAAGCAGCCCCCAGTGCCTCCCATTTGCTCTTTCTGAAGATGTTCAAGCAAAGCTATCTGGGAAGACACTAAAGGGCAATGTTTAAAATATAAGACAAATCTGGAGGTTGTTGCAGAAGCTACATCATAGAGCCTCAGAGTCCTCTGATGGGCAAGGGTGTTGGGGTGTTCACTGAAGGAAGACAATGGGACTGGGAGGTCAAACAACACATGGCTAGAGGAAAAGTAGGTGCTCAACTCCCATGAGAAACCAAGCTGCCTTAAGGAACGTCTGCATCAGTAATCTGAAATTTGTCTGCCTTCTACATTTGATCTCCTTATTTTCTTCTTATATGCTCTTTAATGCTGTTTGTAGCCATTTCAATTATGTGATTTCCTTATCTGTATACCATTGAGAATACAGTACAAGACTTTATAAACAGCTACTAAGTTTATCTGCCTGTCATTTGGTTTTCATTATGCGAGATAACAATCTTTCTCATATCTTATAAGAAGATATAATGTGATTGTTTCTAAATGGGGAGGGGGGGGAAAAAGTCTAGTCTGCATTATCCTTAGCCTCGTAGAATTTGTAACATCAGTGGCGTCAGCACAATCCCCAGCATTTTTCCTTGCTGTGGTCCAGGAAGAATTATCTCTCTAGGTTTTTGTGTTTGCTGCTATCTCCACTCTTTCTCCATTTTAGACACAGTGAATTTCTTATCTGGAGCACAGTTATGTGGCCACAGATTTGCCTGTATTCAGTCTGATCATTCCTAACTGTTTTGAGGGGCTCATGCACTGAAGGGAAGGATGAGAGGCAATTGTCAACAGTTCGCTGTATTAAATGTGGGTAGATATTATTCATGTAATTTGACAGTTTTTGACTTTCAGCTGTATAATGACAGTGAAACGGTAGGAATTTCAGCAGCTGAACTTCTGTCTTACTTCAAGATAAGCTTATCAACTGTAGCCTGAATCCATTCAACTCATAAGCAGATCAAAACTCATGTCATGCTGAACTGCTGTGCTGATTCCTGCTTCCTACTATTGCTTTACATGTCCATATGGTCTTAGTTGTTTGCCATCTTACAGTTATTTTGCAAGGTTTTTAGGAGACAGACTGTCTCTTGTATTCATTCAGCACCTAGTAGAGTGAAGCAATGGATGCTGCTTGATGCCACCAAATGCTCATGTAAGATAAATAACATGTAATGAAGTGATAATAGTGATGGTCAGCACTTTATTTTTTTCCTCTCTTCGTCAGCTATGCACTTGATCTATGAAGAGTAGCTGCTTTGTTTGGCTTCCCATTTAACATGAAAAACCTCCCTGAGTTTCTCTTGTGCTATTTATCCCAGAGATTCAGAGAGATCTCTGAACAGTACACAGAAATCATTCGGGTGCTCATACTATGCAGCATGGTGTGGCAGCTGCAGACTAAACAATGTCTTTAGGTTAAGGATTGATCAAGCATCTGTGGAATTTCCATGCTCCATTATTAGCCTTCCAGATTACAATACTGTTTGAAACTCTTCCTCACCAGTTTGAAACTCTCCCTCACCGGTTTGAAAACTGAGGGAGAACACATGGCAGACTTTAAGAACTTTTGGCAGTTGAATATTCAATTTTAAAGGGAAAAAAAATAGAAAGTAAATGTGAAATTGCTCTTTAATCTCTTCAGGCATCTCAGTCTTTTTTCCTCTCTGCCATTCTGCCTTTCTGTTCCTGCCTCTGCAGTGAAGAGGCCAAAACCATACAGAAATGTCCATTATGTTGCTACTGGCTGCAGCCACAGGCTGGTGTCCCATTTTCAGCCAGACCTTGTCCACTCACCATTGTGTCCAGCATCCCTCTTACAGTTCACAGATTTGTGACACTAACGAAAGTTAGTCACTACAGACTTCCCCAGAGCATTCTCAAATCATTTATCTTCTTAAATCCTTGTTGGTATGTTTTCCTTCTCTGCATTTTGTTGCTTTTTGAGAACACTTTTGAGCAGCAGTAAACAAAATACCAGAATAATGGAAGATACAGAAGTTCTATTTGACTTTTCACCATAATACGTTGGTAGGAATTTGACTTCAGGTTTCAGAATTAAATGCATGTCTCAATGGATCAGTTTTTGCAGTCTTAATTATATTTACAATTAGAAATAATGTAATCAGGAATAGATTTTTATTTTGTTTAGTGACTGAGTACACAAAACGAGTTGGCAAGAAAATGTAGTTTTAAGCCATGCTTTCTTCCCCACAATTTAGGATCATTTAAGCTTCATCTCTGACATACATCAGGAAATTATAAGCTAATGAAGTCCACATGGGACACTGTTACAGCTAAAGATTGCTGGGTCCCTCACTAGGTTCCCTTTTGCATAGCAAAGCCTCAATGCTGTGGACACAACAAGAGGACATAAAACCACAGCAGCGACTCTGCAGAGTTACAGCATGCAGTGGTTGCCTGTAAATATTTTAATTCCTTTCTAACAAAACAGCAAAGCCTTAACTGGAAAGGCAGATGGGGAGAGGGCACGCTGCATCATGTAATTGAGAATTCACGTGCCCTGCCAGGCAGGGTTAATGGGCATCGCCCTGCAGTAAACCGGCTCCTGTGAATCCTTGAAATGTCAAAGTGGTACAAAACAAGATTGTGAACCAGGTCCTTCTGGTGTTAAATGGAGGCTGCAGGGCAGCTCTGAACCCAAATGCATAATTTGTAGACGCAGGATGTCATTTACGATTGCTTACCTCTCATTAAAACTAATCAGAATAGCTTTCTGTGAAAAATTGATTTTTAATTGGAAGAGTGAAATCTGTGAGCCCATTTTATTTTTCCTTGAAAAGCTGGAAATGTTTCACTGGGAACTGATGGAGAAGAGCCCTCGTTTGCTGACAATCTCAGAAGTACTGACTAACTTCTTTTTGCTTCGACCTCTGGTCAAAATTCATAATGAAAGATATTTGTTCGCATGCTTTGCAGAGTGACTTTAGCCAGAAAAGTAATTGTCCCTTTAAACAAGAAAATCCAAAGGATGTTTTCACTTGCCAGATTGAGAAGCGCATGAATGCTGTGATACAAACAGGAGGGCAGGCTCTTACAGTGGGCTTCCACACTTCTCATGGTACTTTTCAACAGGACTGTCACAAGCAGCACAAGGTGCAGCAATGTCAGCTTTAATTAAAACCTTTTGTTTTACCTGCTGCACAGAACAGCTGCAGCATAAACTGAGAAGCAAAGGCACCACAACGTGTACAAGCGCAGGTTTTGTTGAACATAAATAGGAGACATTACTGATGTGAACCTCACACAAAGCTGGCTTCTCACACAAATTCCAGGAAATGTTGACCACTTCTGCCTGAAATACTCCACACAAACTTCTGCAGATTTTTAAAGAACATCAGCTAGAAAAATCTGCATTTTTTTTCCTCAAAGTGTAAAAGGCAACCAACCATTTTATGTTTGGCTGTATGTGTGTGTGGCTTATGAATCACAGCTTAGATACCGTTAAATAAGTAGTTGCTCAACCTAATTCAGTAGCAATTACAAATTTAAGCCTGCTGCCCAGGCTTTCTGAAGAAAACAATACTCCTCACAGGGTGGACAGTAGATGTTGATTGTTACTACCACAGATAAACTCTGAAGACATTTACGATGAAGGGGCTTTAGTAACATATAGTTGCAGGCATCAAGTTCTGTTTTAATTTCAGCATGACTGAAAGTACAATGTAAGTATGTAAACTTTAAGCTGACCCAGCACACAGGACAAATATTGCCTAGAAATGAATGTTCATCTGACAATATAGAGAATGAGCTGGATGAGCAGGTGTGATTCTGAAAGAAGTAAGTTATTTCCTTCCCCAGCAATTAAAATGGGGCTGGAACTGTGTGCCACAAACCCAGGGCAGACCTTAATCTCCTTAAGGACCCATTATTAAATAATTACTACAGGATAGCATAAGCTGGTGTGTGTCTGATAGTTCTTTTATAAATCTAAGCTGCAGCTGTGAGAGTGTAAGCAAAAGCTATGTGAGTAGAAAGGCTATGACAGAGCAGCCATCCCGGCCTCACTACAGCCTCCAAGCCCTTCAGCAGAGCTGGCTGGGTGTTTCCCAACCCCTTCCACCTAAAACAAATCAAGTAAGCAAACATGATTTGCACAAACACATGAACTGAAAAACAGTAGGGAGCATTTATGACTGCCCTATTGTAAGTGGTGGAGGTAGAAATGCCCCACATGGGAAAGGGTGAAAAGACCCTGAAAATGGCAACGTCTCTGGGCAACAGGATCTGAGGAGGATATTTGCCTCCAGCCTCACTCTCACTGCCAAGTCCCCTTTTAGTTGTTTTCCCTTACATGCAAAATCTAGGTAAACTTGTTCATCTCCAAGGAGGGGAAGATTGTTAATTAGATAATGAAAGTCATGTTATTTGAAATTGCAGACCTGCTAATTCTAATGTGCAATGTGTGTTGATTACTTTTTTTTCAGAGACTGTTTTTTTTTCCTTTGTGAGCATTACAGAAGTATCCTTGCAATATGTGCATCTCATTTTCATGAGAATTATACAAAAACCCCAGGGAACAGCCACTATATTACCTGAAGTTACTTTTATATTGTAAGATGCAGGTAGCAACTAGTCGAGAGACACAAAGGACCTTTGGAATTTAAACTTGTTAAGCATTCTGCTTAATATAGCTGAACAGGAGTTTATGCTGGCATTGAAGTTTCCAGAGCTAGGCTGTGCTATTTAAAATGGAATTTCACACTAATGAGCCTAAAAGAAAATAATGTGTGGAAAGAGATTTCAAAGTATACCAAGTTGTACCAGTCGTTTTGTATAAACAGAAAAACCCCCCAAGTACAACCAAAGAGCACCCTCTCCTGGACACCAACACCCTGCATCTGCAGAAATACAGATCTGGCAGCAAGCCTTGAGAGCTATGCTGGTCCTAAAGGAGAAAGGGAGAGAAGGTAAGATGCTGGAGATAATGTTTCACATTCCATTTTCATTCTCCAAGAAAAACACAGCAATTATTCCTCTACTTTTAAATTTCCCTTTGTATTCTATTAGATCGGGGAATAAGAAGGAAAAAAAAAAAAAAAACAGAGCCAATTTGAAAGGTTCATTTTCATCACAGTTTTGTATTACTGTAAGACCTTTCAGGCAGTTCACTTAAAAGATCTGGGTTCATAATTTCTTCTATCCAACAGATAATTCTTACTTCTATTTCTGAGTTTACCATAAAAATATCCTTTTTTTTTTCTCCACTATGTATGTTCAGAAAATAGTTTGTAGAGCTATGCTTTATTCTATACTTCTTTAGCAGTAAACATATTTTATGTACTTGATATTCTGCCTCCTCCAGGAAAATGATCTTATATTTCCGTGTCTTGACTGAATAAATTTAGTTCTTAAGTTCATGTTTTCAATGCAAATTTAAAATTTGCTTTCAATGACTATGCTGCCACACTCTCTGAGACTCATGAAGTCTGATAATAGAGGAATGAATTTGTTACAGCATTCCTGGAAAGCAAACACACATGACAATCGGGAATATTACCATGATAAAGATTTAATTGCAAAATGAAAACGAGCATCAGTTGAAGTTCAGACAGCATTTCACCAGCTGTGCTTTTTGCATGCAGATGTTAGTCTAAAGGAACTTAAGATGTTACCCCCTCATGTTTGTTACACCTTTCAGGACCTCTTCAGTGCCTGGAAAAAAGACAAGCACCAATATCTTGTGACATGAACAAAAAGCTAAAGTCTTCTTTCAGCAGGATTCTAATTTTTGTTATTTCTCTTCTTGTGCAATGAGTTCAAGAATAGTAGCATGAAGTTATGGTGCAAGAACAGAATACTTTCTGTTATTCTTTTACATCAGGATTGACCAAGCTTGATACTTTGACAAGCAGAGATCAGTAAACAGAATTTTCTAGTTGGAATATCCTCCAATGCACTGCATAGTAGCAGTATGTTTAAACAGTTCAAATGCAGAGTTCTTTGCACATCGTTTCTGACAAAGACTTGGAGTCATATTTCTCTCTGTGTCATGGCTGAGTTTATTGAAATTAGACACAAAGAAAGTGTCTCATATACGTTACTTATCATTCTACCACTATCAAATGTAATCTACAATAGCATAGAAAGAAACTCAACTCTCACTTGGTTCAATAATCCCACTAAACTCAGAACAGGACTTTTCTTGTCAGAAAAACCTGCAGTCATCAGGAGCTGTAGCTCCAATGCCCACGATGTGATATTTAATAACTGGTGTATAATTACACAATACAAAAGGAATTTTCTTTTTATCTGTCATCAGCTAATCTAGCTGAAGAAATCTTTTAATTTAAAAGTTGGAGAGGTGTGATCTCTAGGAGCCAAGATATAAGCAGAAGTCCTTCCTGTTATCATCTGACAGTACAACACCACTCTTTTTATAGAATCATAGAATCATAGAATCAACCTTTGCATAAAGAACAGCAGCATGAAGAAGAAACTCAACGAAGGTGGGTTTGGGGCAAATCAACAGGCATTGCCCGTACTGGGATTCTGCAGTCTTTTCTGTATGCACAGGCTTTTTGAAGGATGGTAAGATACATAGAAAAAAACTGCAGGAAGAAGATTACTTTTTGTAAGCTTAGAGTGCATGAATTAATAAATTCTACTTGTCCTGACTCTTAGGAATTCCATTCTGTCTAAATTTCAGTTTTGTTTTCTACTTTCCCTCCCCAGTAGAGTTGAATCTGGGAATAGCATCACTCAATGGCTCGTTAGTTTGATAAAGTGGCATAAGTGACTATAGCTACAATGGGAACTTGTAGCTCAGAAGCATTCATAGGTCTCTAGAGAATTCTGGAAAACACCAGAAAGTCTTTAGGTACTGAATCACAGGCAAGTATTTTGAATCTTTAATTTTTTTATATATATTCTTTTCTATGGGAATGTCAGAACTAAAATATAGAATATGCTTTTCCCACTTGGTTTCTGTTACTTGTAAAGCATTCAAAAGCTCCTAGAATAAAATTACCTCTATGCCCTGCTAGGGAGCAGGCAAAACTTCACTGAGTATCAAGGGAGTCCCTCTGCTGGTCTTGCTTTCCATTTTTAACCCAAATATAATAATAAAAATGACTAAATATTAGACTGGAGCAGTACAATCTTAGATCCAGCATTTATTTGTTATCATGTTTCTCCCAGTGGAGTTTTACTGTACATTTATATTTACACAAACTGCGCTGAAATATATTCCACAAATTAACTAGTTTATTTTCAAGTGTGACATATTCATCATCATAACAACCTGAGTTTGTGTTAAAAGTTTGTTCAAGTGATAGCAGCCAATTTGCATCTAGG
Organism: Pogoniulus pusillus; assembly: GCF_015220805.1. Classification (NCBI taxonomy): domain Eukaryota; kingdom Metazoa; phylum Chordata; class Aves; order Piciformes; family Lybiidae; genus Pogoniulus; species Pogoniulus pusillus. The sequence continues at coordinate 9,429,574 of NC_087292.1, read as the reverse complement.
GGAGAAGAAAGAAAAAGAACTGAAACAGAAATGCAGAGAGATAAGAGGTGCAGGAAGCAAAGGAAGGTATGGTAGAGAAGCAGTCTGCACATAAAAAAGCAAATTGCAGATAACAGACTTTAAAATAAATAACTACATGAAAGACAGATTACAGCTTTAAAAAAATCCAACCAATTCAGAATAGTTTAGGGATACTCCAATTCAGCAAAAATCTGAAGTCCACACAACACTCAGCAGAAAAAGCAGCATAAAACATTTTCCTAAGGATACTCAGAGCCTGATATCAGAACAAGCGTTTTCATGCCCAAAGCCCCAGGCCACTGCAGGCTGCCTGAGCACCCAGCTGCAGCAGAACAGAAATGGAAAGCTCAGGTGGATGCAACTGGTTACTCGTTCTCAGGTACCCTACGCTGCACCTCCATCCTCGCAGGCAGTAACAGAGCGAGGACACTGTGCCAGCCAAGGCTGCCAGACATCAGGTATGGGACAAGTTACGCTGAGCAACTGCAGATGATCAGAAATTCCCTAAGAAACTGATTTCAATCCTGAAACAATACAGCTAACTTTTCTAATCATAACTTGGTGTTTTCCATTGTGTGAAGGACAGTGAAGCATAGTTGCAGAGTTAACCCCATAAAACCCTGAAAATTTCCCCTGTGTCGATTCAGGTCTGCTTTCTGACAATGAATAATTAGGCATCTCAGCATCAAAATACATTTCTATTTTGTTACAGTATTCATCTGAGGTTTAATCACAGTTGTCAATGTGCTATTTCAGTGAATAATATTTTCATATTGAGTTATTTTACAGCTCACACAGCAGTAAGAAACATCTTCAGGTACTCACTGATTATTTAAACTTTATTTATTGTAGACTAAAGCAACGACATCGAAAATATTGTACAAACAGCAAATACACTAAACAGCAAAATCCCTACCTTGCATTATGAATTGAAGTGACATTATTTTAAAACATTTGAAAAACATCATCATAATTACATGTTATCAACACAGAGGCAGATTACCTATTATTTTAACATAATTAATCTGAGCTCAGCGCACTCACGTGGCTGTGTATGTCATTATCCATCAATAGAATTACAAAATGCTAAAAATTAGGTTTCGAATCTTCAGGTAATTTTAATTGGCTGGCTTTTTCCCTCTAAACCCCACCATTCAATTGTCTCTGTCTTCAATTTTTAACCTCTTTTTTGTCTGTCCCCTGTTCCTATCCCACTGGGACGTTTTCGCACCAGGGCCTTCATGAGATAAGCTTAGAACCACCAACTTGACCGCTACATTATAACCATGTTAATATTCTTTTCCTTGCAATACTTCTGAGTTGGGGATTTTTTTCATGTCTGATTGATATGTTCTGCTTCATTTATACTTTCACAGCTCTGGTTTTTATTACTTCTTTTCTCTTTTAAACCTATCCTCCTGCATCCTATATGAAAGGCAAACGAAACAACACTGTGATAATTTAAAGGGCTTTCTGTGTGTCAGGGTTTGTTTTCCTGTCTAGCTCAAGTGAAGACTCTTTTCCCAGTACTTCAATAGGTTTGGTTGGTTTTCTTTTCTCTCTGCTTGCAAGGTAGGATACGCTGCCCCCGTATGACCTCGGATGACAGGGGGGAGTGGATGGAAGCGCCGCATGAAGGTAAAAGTCTACACGTTTCTTGTTGTACATAAATGTCTGTCTCCAGGAAAGCATTCAGGCCACAGATGTCCAACACAGTGCCTGGGAATGCCTGTCTCCGAGGCTCTGATGAGGCTTGACTTTTTCATGCCTCTGATTTCTTTTTACTTTCCCTCTCATGATTGACATTTGTCTTTTCTGGGCCTTGTTTGCTTGCACTGCATTTGTAGGGAGCCTGAAGCACTGCAGTATTTTCATTTCAGTCAGGTTAAGGGTGACAAAGATTACACATGCATACTGATTTATGCCTTAAAGGCTGGAAATAGTGTCAAGTGTGATCTCAGCAGAGCTGTTCGATGACTCAAGTGCTCAGTATGGTCTTACACTCTCAGACATCAATCTTCATCCAGTAAAATGAAAACTCTCTGTCCAGAACATCGTTCAATAAAGTCCTGATCTCTAAGTCTTATTAGTTATTAATAAGATAATAATGGTGTTTTCAGTGTTCACGCCAACGTCAGAATCAAGCCTTTATCAGGGCAAGAACTGCTGAAACTCCAAGCAGTGAGCAGTGCCAGCCTCAAAGAGCTTTCACTGTAAATATGCACTTGATAACCAGCATCTCTGCAAGCCATGTTATGCACATACTGAGAATGTTTCACTCAAAAGGTCGCATGCGAAGAGGCGATTTAACTGCAAGTCCAATGTTTCTAAAGACAGGTCCTCACATGATTATATTTGAAAGTATCATATGCCAGGAATTATTGTAAACAGCAGCGGATGTTATCCCAAAGGCATGAAGCATTTTAAAGTATATGAAGCTCTGCATAAGGTTGAAATAACTATTGACAATTTTTACTTTTTTAAGCATATATGCAAAACAAAAACAAAACAAAACCCAGTGAGTGATTTGACAGCAATTGTTCCCTTAAGCTATAATAGCCCAAGGACTTGAACCACAGGCACCTGCACTGCAAGCTACTGGTTCTCCTCGGGCAGGTGCCTTTCTTCCATTCTTTTTTAATCCTGTGTAGCTGCCTGGACCTGAAAACATTTCCCAGCACAGACATTACCGAGATTCCTATGTCCCAATGAAAAGTACTAATCTCGCCTCACCTCCTTTTCGAGAGATGGGAATAACAATGCAAGAGCAGTCCAAGACTGAGCACTTTCATTCCAGTTGCCTCTAGCCTCTGTCAGAATAGGGAACTAAGCAGTTCATTTTCTTACTGAGCGAGTCTTTTTTGCAAGACAACTGGAAGGAATGATGGAAGGGATGGAGGGAATTCCTCTTTCCAATGCCAGCTGCAGCAACACAGTTAGTTCTGGATCTTTTCCTGTAAGTTAATTTATCACATCTTGTTAGTAGTGTCCAACTGAATAACATAGGCAATGTGTCCAAAGGAGCTGGTAACACATCGGTCATGAAACCATTCATACCTGACTCAGTTGTGCAACCTCAAACCCTCCCTGCCTCAATTAAATATTGTTACCCTGACACCCACTCTGAAGGAGCAAGCACATCAGTGAGTACAGCTGCAATGCTCTTTCTCTGCTGGATTTGTTCTGGCAGTCAAAAGGGGGCACGCAGCTTTGCCTAACTGTCACGACAGGACCTTGCATAAAAGAAATTTCACTTTTAACAAAACATAACACCTATTCTTTTCTAATCAAGTCAAGCAGGTTTTTATTCTAACGGCATTAAATGGAGGGAGAAACAGATAAAAATAAGTTGTGCTGTATGCCAAAGTACACCTGTGACTGCAACTATAATTGGTGGATAGACAGACAGGCAGACACTCTGTCAGCTTTGGAAACAGGTCATGGTGTTCTGGAAAAAACAGCAAAATGAGTTAAAAGTCAGCTTTCAGTTCTACAGCTCTATCTACACTCTGGAAAAAAACAGATTCAGGTCGATTATGCTTACTCTAAGATTTAATTTCTTTTGGCTATATTCCCAAAACAGTCTCATCAGCACTAACCATATTCTTATTTCTGTGCTGTGCTTTGCAGTTAGTGGCTGCATAAGCCATGCTACCAGAAAACCATCTAGATTTCCAGAATATTTATTGGTTTGGAGTGGGGGGGAGAGGGTCTAAGTAAAATTTTTAAACTTCTAGTAATGTTGTCATATTCAATACATTTTGTGTGGAACTTAGTTGGTTTTCTTCTTTGTTAGTATTGTAATTATCATGAAACTTTTAGTCTAAGATTGGACTGAAATGTACCCAAGGTCTAGAAGTGAGATAAATCTGATTATTGCAGCCAGCACTAGGATGTACTATCACAGCAGGTTTCACAGGGCAGAACTATGACTCACCTTTTGTGTCTTATCTTGGCCCCTTAACAATCCCATGTCTGTGCTATATTGTTTTGGCAAAGTAGGTCAATGGAAATGGCAAGCAGACACCACTTTCCCAGGAAAATAAAACTTCAAGTGTAATGTAAGATAGCCTCTGAGATTCTGGGTATGCTTAATGCATATACAAACTATTCCACATTTACTAATGAATACACAGTTACATTTGCACAGCTACAAAAGCATTCAGGAAAAAAACAAATTCACAAGGAGAAAGCAGAATTCATAGTTTGTTTTCCTGTTCAGCTGTGTTATATGACCTTCAGGTCTCATGTTAGTCCTTCTGCAGCTGTTTCATTCCTGTATCACCACTTAGGTGTCTTCCTCTCCACGACTGTGCACTCCCCAGAGCACAGAAGAAATATCAGGGCATAACACAAGTCTGAAGGTAGCAGGACTCTGAATCGGATGCAAAGTGCAAGTAGATGGAATGTGTTTGCCAGAGAATTCATCTGCCAAACACTAAGTCTTTACAGAGCACATGCAAATGAAGGGTTTTTTGCATCTTACAGCTTGCTGAAATTCAAGTAGCAAAAGGCAACTACCCAAAGTAAAGGTCATCTGACTTCCATATTTCCATTTTCTACGCAGTGTATGTATAATGCCGTGGGTCTTTCCCAAATAGCTGCATTTTTAATATAGGGCAAAGCAACATTAACTTCCAGCGAGCTGGCACTGCAAAACAGCTCAGCCTATTTGTTGCTGCAAAGCATGAAACACATTTGGCACAAAACGTGTCAGTCCCTGCTAAAAAGGGGTTTCACTGTACAGGAAAGAGTCTTCTCCAACTCCAAGCATGAGGAACACTATCTGCCTGTAATGCACACTGAGGTGTACATACAGAAACCCACTCCAACAATGGGGAGGCTTTCCAGTAAGTTGGGTACCAGATTCCTGTTTTGGAACTATAGATGAAATGATCAAGATTTAGCGTGAGCATAACACTCCTTGTTGAAGACAAAATACCCTGGCAAACAAGAAGTCTTGGAAAGGTAAGAGCTGGAATATGAGTGACTCTGTTACTCATGCCCATGCAATCAGTTTGGTTCTCTGCGTAGTAACTGAAGTTAACAATAAACAGCATTGCACATGAAGGCCAGTAACACCCAAAAGGTCAAAACCTGAGACCATTCACTCCTACTCCCCCAAGATTGAATCCCATCCCTCTTTGCCAAACTTCCACAAGCACTGCTGAGGAAACCAAAGCTCCAGTTTAAGGTCTGTGTGAACCAGGCAGTCCGAGCCCTGCTTCCACTCCATGGCAGCACAGGGCAGCTGCCTCAGCGCCCAGCCAGGGCAGCCATCCGCTCCAGAGCAAGGCACACAGGGGCAGTTCGCCTCCAGGGAAGGCACAAGCCTCTCGTTTGCGGCGACAGGGTTTCATAAATCGGTTTGGCATGTCAGGGATGTTGCTGCGCGGGGCGTGCCCGAGAGGCCTGCTAGAGCGAACGGCAGAAATAGAGGGCACTCTGCCGTGCTATGGCAAGGCAGGCTGCGGTAGCGGCAGTCCTCAGCCCGGCGGTAGGTGAGGGCAGCCCAACCTCGCCGCCGCCACTGAGCATGCTCGGCTCCTCCACATCCGCCCTTACTCGGCGGCCGACGGGCGCGGGGAAGCAGTTCCCCGCCGGTAATGAGCCCCGTGCAGGTGGCGGAGGCGGTGTGTGCTGCTCGCGGCAGCCATGAACCCCGGTGGCGGGGGCGCGGCGCCGGCTTTCCCGGGCCCCGTGCAGTGTAAGTGCCGCTGCGCGTCACTGGGTATGCGCGCTCCGGGGCCTGCGGCCATGGAAGCCGCGCTGAGCCGGGGCCTGGGCAGGCCCCGAAACCTGAGTAGTGCATGAAACACGCGGGAGCGGAGCCCGGGAACCTGGCTGGGGAGGGAACCCGGGAATCTGGGTGAGCGCGGCGGGAGCAGCTGCGTGGGGCTGCGGGGCACCGGGCTGCGGCCCCGGGCGAGCGCGATGGGGACAGGCCGAGGCCGCTGGGCGGGTGACCTCCTCGCGGCACGGCGGGAGGGACCCTCACGGCCCCCTGAGACTTGTAGGGAACCGGGCACGGGCGGCCTCTTCCCTCAGCCCCGGGGCTCCCGCAGCTCCAGGTAGGGCCTGGGCGCCCCGCGCTCAGCGCCTTTGGCCAGCGGGATGTCAGCTTGAGCGGTTTCCACCCGTGCCCATTTTCTCAGGGCTAGCTCTTGACCGCGCTCCTGTTTCCACAGTTCCAGGCGGCACCACGGTGCTGGTGGAGCTCACCCCTGACATCCACATCTGTGGCATCTGCAAGCAGCAGTTTAATAACCTCGATGCCTTTGTTGGGCACAAGCAGAGTGGTTGCCAGCTCACTAGTGCAACGGCTGGGGCCACCAGCACGGTCCAGTTTGTGTCAGAAGAAACGGTGCCATCGACACAGGCACAAACAGCAGCCAGGACCATCGCGTCAGAGACCCAAACCATCACAGGTAGCGTGGAGTTAGCCACCAGGAACTTGAGAGCGCTTGAATTGTGCAGAGTGGCAGCCTGACCTAGCCCTCTGCCCGTATGTCCCTATCCCACTATGCTAAAGGAAAAATGTCCACGTTGCTCCTAGAGTGTCTGCAGGCAAGGGAAGAAAAATTAAGTCGTGTGTTGTCTTGGCTTTGGGATGGCAACAGTTACTGCTAATTGAGAATCAAATTCACTTAGAGAATTGCTCGAGTCTAATGTGTTGTGTAACCAGCTTGTGCAAACTAATTACAATTGTCAATACTTATGAAAAATAATCAAATTACTATGCATTTTATATTTTTTAAGAGTGCACTTGATGGAAAACAGACACAGAATTGCTGTTGGGCACCCATCCAGGCGTTTTTATGTGAGAACACTAACATTGCTCCCACAGCTTATTGGCAAGAAAAATATTACTCAACATTTCTGCCTCTGCGAAGGCTCAAGTGAGGTCCTGATCCTGGAGACACTTAAATAAAACTAGAATTTTGTTCCATGTGTGAAGGTTTGCCCTTCTATATATAGTTTTATTTTGGTGAGAGACCTCAGTAAAATCCAAATTACTTGACTTTAATTTGGATAGACAGCTAAGGGCAGAGCATCTGGAAGAGCAGTGAAACAAACTGAATTCAGGGCGCACTTCCAGGAATTTTTGTATTATAATCCCTCAACTCAGTGTGGGTTTTGGATGAGTCATTTTTCTGCTTCATATTTACTCATCTTTAAAATGCAGCCGCTTATAGCCTTCTGCCCTTTTGGGGTGTAGCAGTTTAATTGATTTAAAAGCTGCTACTTTGGCTGAGATACTTTCACCTGTTATTCTTGTGAGTAACAGCTAAAAACAGTAACTTTGAAAGATGCTGATTTTTTTTACCTTTTTCTTTTTTTAATTGTTTATATGATGCTTTTTGGACATCATTTGCCAACAATTATTTATATAGAATTCATGGGTTGCTTTTTTTCTCCTTTGGGCTGTAGTACAGGCAGTTTTGAGAAACAGACATACCTTTATTAATGTAAGACCTGGACAGGCACCAGAAAAAAAATGACTGAATGGTGCAATCCGAATTCAGAGGGACACAAGTGGGCCTATACAGGGTTATACTAAGAGCAGTGTGGCTCAAATCATAACAGACTTTTCACTAGTAATTGCAGGATAGCAAGGAAGAGAAGAGACTTTTTTCCTTTTCGCCTCCACAAGTTGAATAGAAAAACCCATGAGCTAAAATGCTACTGATAAAAAACACAATACAGGAGGTTTTTTTAATTAAAACAGAAAATAAATTGATTTTTGTCTGACTGGATACGTTCATGTTCTCAAATTGAGCTCGTTTATGTGTTTAGTTTCTGCACCAGAGTTTGTTTTTGAGCATGGCTACCAAACATACCTGCCCAGTGAGAGCAGTGAGCCGCCAGCTGCTACTGTTGTCTCAACCCCACCAAAAGTACGTTCAAGAAAATCCAACTCCTCACTTACGCAGAAGAAATTAAACTGCTGCTATCCAGGTAAGGTGTGGATTAAATCTTCTTCCTCTTAGTTTTAAAATTGATAGATTTCAAGCAATGGTATGCATGGTGGTTCTATCTTAAGCAGTTAAGACATGCAGAAGCTGGAAGGCTACCTATTTACTAAGGGTGCGATGTAGTACCATGGATACCAGTAGCAGTTGTGTTTCTGATTTCCACATATTGTTAGACCTTGGGCCTATGCTGTGGAATAGTCTGGCAGTGCTGCAGTGCATTTCTGTACAAACATTGGCCTGTGCCCGCAGCATAGCAATGTAAGAGCAAACTCACTGTTACTTTTTGCTAGCTGCCATATTGTACATAAGAAATGTTAACACATGCATGTTACATGTGTTCTCTTTGCATTTTTGTAAGAATGGATTGCACAACATTATTTGGAGACCTTGATGAATAAAACCCATGCAATATGCAGAAAACCTATGCAGAGACAGCCATGTAGATGAGTAAACTTGTGAAGAGTAGCAGAAGTCCCAGTCTCTCTTCATAAGCTTGGTTTTATTTGAAAGGCAGGTTTCAAGTGTTTAGCATTCATTTCTGTGCTCTTATACTGTAGCCCTTTCCCCTTGGACAGAATTCCTGAGTGGCCAGTTGTTACCTGAGTTTCCAATTGCACTAATTAATTCCCCTAGCATCCTCTATGTACTGCAAAGAGAATCTCAAATCCTAGACAGACATCCCAGAGAATTTGTTTCAAAGCTTAGAGGAAACAGGCAGAGAGTGGGCTGGCTCCTAGGGAGAGCTTTGGAACACTGAAGTTCACAGGTAAGTCAGTCACTATTTTGAGTAGATACCAATAAACAAGATGGTGAGCTCACTTTCTCTTAATACTGAATGTCACAGAAAATGCTCTTGGAAAAGCAACATAATGCCCAGAATATAGTGGTGTATTTTTACTGTTTTGTTAGAGTTTTCCTTGAATTTAATGATCTTGCCATTTTCAGGTTGCCAGTTCAAGACCTCCTATGGTATGAAGGACATGGAACGTCATCTACGGACGCACACAGGTTTTATACAGTTGCTGTACTTTCTTTCTTTTAGGCGATTTATTCCTTCTGATGTTTTGTCAAAGGTTATTTTTCTACAAAGTAACATTACCTATAGATTAACTGGATAGAATGTATATGCGTGTGTGTAGTTCTCTGCATCTAGGGAATTGTCCATTTTAGGTAAGCCGTGTCCCACAGTTGTACCTGTGAGTACCATTCACAGCTGTGAAGCTTGAAGGGTTACATTTCAGAGGTTCAGGCCATGTGTTTATTGGGGTGGTAGTGCATTAACTTACTTGGTCCTTCATATGGAACAATGTTTTCCACATTTCACCTCCCTTCCCCCTCAACCACAGTTTCAAAGTTGTAAAGGGAGAAGTTCCCAAGGGTCTTGAAATAGTTTTGCACTTGTGCATCCAGCCTTCTGGATCATAGCAGAGTTCTGAGCATCAGAAGGAGGGCTGATAGAGATGGGTTCCAGGGTGCCCAGCTTTTGAAAACGTCTTAATGGCACAAAAATTGTTGCTGCATTAGTGCTCTTTGTTTCAGGAGACAAGCCCCATAAGTGTGAAGTTTGTAACAAGTGTTTCAGTCGTAAGGATAAGCTGAAGATGCACATGCGGTCTCACACTGGGGTGAAGCCTTACAAGTGTAAGCATTGCGACTATGCAGCTGCTGACAGCAGCAGCCTCAACAAGCACCAGCGAATTCACTCCAACGAGCGTCCGTTTAAGTGCCAGATCTGTCCTTATGCAAGTCGCAACTCCAGCCAGCTAACTGTACATCTCAGATCTCACACAGGTAACTTTACACTGACATTCAGATCTGTAAACCTTTGGAGGTCACAAGGAAGAGTTTAAAAGGCACAGAGGTGTCAGGACGCCAGAAGGGGCCTGTTTGGGTTCTCAGAAGCACCAAGGCATCCAGCTTCAGTGAATTTCTTGGGCACAGAATCTGGTAAGGCAGTAACAGTTCTACTAAAAATACCTGGAAGCAATCAAAAGAAAGATCTGACTCTTGGAAGATTTGCTTCTAAATTGGTTTTGAAACTGCCAATTAGATGGTCTCAAAACAGTAGAACTGAGGGATCTGATTGATTGATTAAGAACATCTAGTTCCTAGATGTGTCTCTCAGATCCAGTCCATTACATTAGAAACACTGAAATGACTTTATAATTGAAGTAGTTGTTTCAGTGCAAACCTCAGCTGCACAGATTAATTTTTCTTGAACCAGTAAATTAGCAAGTAATTACCAGCTTAAGTTATATCTTTCTTTGACCACTCTTTCTGGTACCTTCTATATGCAGACTGATGGACATCAGAAGTATATGAGCAGCCAGAACTATATTCTACCTGTATAATTTTTGATCTGCAGATAGAAGGCTTTAGCCTCCAGGCTTATGAACATTGTGTTCTTTTATATTTGCATTATTTGCCTCAGTTTAATTTTCATAGGATTTCTCTTTTATGGATTGATCCTAGAAGATATTTGCTGTAAAGATGCTGCTGTACAGTTGTCCTTGTACAGTGGGTTTTATTATGTTGTTTTTTGCCTAATCTGGGGTACTGGATTAGTTTTTGTGTTGTCTTTTATATGTTTTATTAGTTCTGTGAATTTTAGCTGCAAGGTGGTTACGGTTCAGTGATTATTAGATTAGCTTTGAACCTATCCTACATCTGGTTCTGAATTCAAGTACTAAACAGCATTAGTTCAGATGTGTGCAAGATGGGATTTATTTTGAGTAGATAAAAGGAATAAATCCCTTGTGCATTGTGAAGGAAAGGAGGGTTAAACCAATCTGTCTCTGGAAGAAAAGAATCTTTTATACTTCACAAATCTGTTGTGATGGAACAGGCAGCACTGTCAGGCAGTTGTTTTACAAATTTCTCTCTTTTTGTTGCTGTATAAGATGATACGTTAGTCTGTTAAAATAGTATGGGTTGGTATATGGAAAGTTATCTATTAGTAAACAACTAGTCAGAGAACATGGTATTGGATTTTCCCTGTGTCATAGAAGAACATGCATTCTTGAGTCTTTATGGGCAGGTATGCTCTGGATCTGGCTGTGGAAGAACCTGAGTGATCATGGGCCCTGTATTTCCAGCAGAGTTAGATTTTTATGGCATTAAATACTGCAATAGTTGGGAAGGAGTTTAGGCAACTTTCTTGGCACATTACTCTCTTGAATCTTAAGCAGTTGAATTATGCTAAAACTTGAGTCTTTAGTTTTGTTATCTCTTCCATTTCTCAAAACAAGCTCGTCTTTTGTAAATGGACTTTTTTTTAACTGCTGAAAGAAGGCATGAGACTTTTGAAAATAATTTCATCCTTGTTAGGTTACAAAGTCATTACACAGTTTTAGGATAAAAAGTAGAGTGGTATGTAGGATAGACTGGTTACTGGAATGAAATTACTCATTCTCTAGGTGACTGTAATCCACATTGCTCAGAGTGAGATCATCTGCATAGTATTACTTGTTGAACTAAATGTCAGTGTACTGTTAATTTGACTGAAACTGCTCTTACAATTAATAGTTGGAGGATCAGACTCTTTTACTTAAGTTTTAGTCAACTAAGCGTGCACAGAAATGTAAAGAAATATAAGCAACAGGAGACCACTCTAAATAAACAGCACCAACATACTTTGCTATATTGAGTAAATTACTAATTCTTTTTCATAGCCTGCATGTGAAAATTGTCAGTGAAACACATACCATGCCTTCATCAACAAAGTAAATAAAAATTCAGGAGCTGAGTGTGCAGCGGAGACTGTGAAATAAACTAGACGAACAAACAGTGCATCTTCATTAATAAAATCTGTTTAATACAGATAATACACCATGTATCTCAATTATTAAACAGATACATGGATTAGCACAGTAGGCCACAACTTGATTTGAAAAATATGCAGCTAAACCTATGACATATGCAGCTGGATAAGCAAATTATGCAAAATTATACAGCTAGCACATACCCCATAAAATATTAACTTATAAATCAGCCATTTGCAGCTTGATTATTAAAGAAGATAAATGCTTCCTGAGCTGAGTACACTCTACTTTTCCTTCCCCCACCAAGGGTGTCTTAGAATTTAATAGTATAGTTCTATTTTTTCAAAATAATACCTACCTAAAGACCTAATACTTTGGTACTTTATAAAAGAGCATATTTAAATTACCATAAAAAGTGAACAGTTACTTAGTTCATAGGTTTGCTTTGGATTTTTTTTTAAGGACTTTAGAATGGAATCACTGCTCTTTTCTCTGAGATTGATAATAGCTGAAACAGAATTACAGCTTCATTTGGTCATGGATATAGTGACACAAGCCTTAAAATAAGGAAGATGCAAGGTAGTGGCTTATTTGTGCAGGTCGTCTGACATAAATAGGCTTACAGAGGTTTTGCAGATGAATGTGTTCATTTTTCATGCGTTGCCACTTAAGAATTTGACCTAACTTCCAACCACTATTGTTAGGTTTTTGAAACAGCATTGCTATGAAGTGGGAAGAAAAGACAAAAAGAGGCACTTCTGAACATTTTCTCTACCTGTTTGCATGAATGCAAACTGATACTGTGTGAATACAAACCGGTATTCAATTTTCCTTAAGTGACCTGTGGAACTTTGTTAGGTATGATACATGGTACAAATATCTCCTTCTTTCTGGCTGCAGTGCCAGAAGAACAAAAGCTTAATGTTGCTTCTCTATGTAAGCACATTTCCTCAGAGTCACATACTTGTACACATGTTTCATTAGTCTCCCATTTGTCTTTTCCAGTTGCACTTGTATAGTTCTGAACCCTATTTTGTCTTTAACTGTAATAATGCTGTGGTTGTACAGTCATCTGACACTGATCTAGGTATGGACTTTTGTCCCTACCTCTCCCTATGTTCTGGACAAGAATTTTCACTGCCATCCTGTACCAGCAGTAGTGTTTGTGCCATGCCACGTGGACCAGGACAAAAAAAAAGCAATCGGATTTTCTTGTCTGCTAATCTAACTCGCCATGTGGACAGAAGTACAGGAGAGACAGTATGCAATATGTGGTTGGGCAGTAAGGTTGGTGCCCATAAAGCATCAGTTTCTGCAGTAGCCTGCTATTTACCCTGGCTAAAGTTCACCAGGAAGCCTCCTTATAGAGCTTGTGTGAATCCAAGACATGGATATGTTTATGTTGTTTTCTTAGACTTCAAAAATAGAGCAGCTGTTAAAGTTGCAATGTTTATTCTTGCTGATTTTGAAGACTAGTTGAGATATGCTGTTGCTAAAGAGGGACAAATGAGAAACCTCAGTCACTTCTCTGGAGCAGGCTGAAAAGTTTTGCACACAAAATTAACTAAAAATTGAGAGTATCTAAGATGCAGATATGAAGAAGCAACCAATCTGATCAGGCATGCTCATGGAGAGTTTGCACACAGATACACAAATACGATGCCATTGAAGCTCTCCACATCTTGGAAGTGTGTTGGGAGTTTACAGGTATTTAGAAGAAGTCAGCTGAATATAACTGATTATAGCATTGGTTTCTCCAGTGGGTCTTGGTGCCTTTGCTGTAATTTGAACTGGTTTTTTCGTTGGCAGGAGATGCTCCTTTCCAATGTCAAATGTGTCCTGCTAAATTTAAAATCAACTCAGACTTGAAGAGGCACATGCGTGTGCATTCTGGTGAGAAGCCCTACAAATGTGAGTTCTGCGAGGTGCGGTGCGCCATGAAGGGAAACCTCAAATCACACATTCGTATCAAGCACAGCATGGAAAATACTCTCAAGTGTCCAGAGTGTGAATTTCAGTGTGGAAACAAAACAAGCCTTCGACAACACATAAGAACTCATCAGCCTGAACAACCAGTGAAGTGCTCAGAGTGCAACTACTCCTGCTCCAACAAGGCAGCTCTGAAAGTGCATGAGCGAATCCACTGCAAAGATCGACCTTTCAAGTGTGAGTTCTGCAGCTTTGATACCAAGCAGCGGAGCAACCTGACAACTCATGTGAGGAAAGCTCATGGTGACAAAGTCAAGACCAAGAGGCAAACGGTGGAGAAGAAGGAAGGAGATAGGCCAAAACAAGGTGGCTCCAGGCAAGTTGCGAAATTGGATGCTAAGAAAGCATTTAAGTGTGACCTATGTGACGCTTCCTTTGTCCGAGAGGATTCTCTTAGGAGCCATAAGAAGCAGCACAGTATGTATAATGGATCTAAAACCAATGAGCTGGCTGTCCTGCAGCTCCAGATGGATCCTAGCCGACAGACCAGTGCCCCGATTACAGTCAGTCACCTACAGGTCCCACTTCAGGCAGCTCAGGTTTCTCCATACAATGAGGGAAGAGTCAAGATCATTGTGGGTCACCAGGTGCCTCAGACCAGCAGTATTGTTCAGGCTGCATCAGTGAATGTTGTGCCTCCTACGTTAGTTAGCCAGAATCAGGATGACCTCTCTGCCAACAGCCGCTTGCAGCTCCTGGGCCAAGTCAGTCTGCTGGCACCACCTCCCCCTCCCATATCTCAAAGTGAAGCAGGGCCTGTGGCACAACCAGCAGTTCTTCTCACAACCCACGACCAAAGCGATGGAAGTGCTTTACATCAGACTCTGATTCCCACTGCTCCTGTCAGCAGTCACGAGGCTTCAGCAAACCAGGCTTTCATCACCAGCTCTGGAATCAGCTGCTCTGATTTAGAAGGCCTTAATGCTTTGATACAAGAAGGAGCAACTGAAGTGACTGTGGTTAGTGATGGAGGTCAGAGCATAACAGTGTCCACTTCAGCTCCCCCTCCTCCCATCTTTTCTTCATCCTCTCACACAGAAGCCCCTAAGCAGACCTATTCTATCATTCAGAGTGGAGCCCATACAGCTTTGCTGTGTCCAGCAGACTCCATACCAGATTAGCCCTGAAGTTCTATAACTAAACAAATTTCAGTCTTGGAGGCAGTGCTGAGTTCAGCAGAAATGCACAGGACACAAGTGAATGCAGGATTTGCCCTACAAAGCAAGATACCTTCCCCTTACACATTTCACTTATCTGCACATAGAAACATGTCTCGTATGTGAAAAAAATGATGTGTATATTTATGTGCTTCTGTTGAAAGCAGAAGCTATGTTCTTTGTAAAATCTGAGCATCCAGGCAACTGTTGAGGAGTTGAAGCAGTAAGCCTCTGGAACCCTGTTCTTGTATTGTGCTGGCTGAAATAAGAAAACCTGACTTTGTGATGAGTTACCTTCACAGCAGATCATTTATTTCATGCACACACAATGAGGTAATGGTCCAAGCCATTCTGGAGTATGTTTTTAAACGGAGTCTTCAATTATGTGCTGTGTATGCATGTAATTATCTGGGTCTAATGCAGCCCCAGTGAAGTTTAAAGGGGCTCTTCCTTAATGTCTGCAAAAGTTGCTAGCGCCTGGCACTTGATCTGGAAAATGTTTATGCAGAAAACCAGGTGTTTTTAGAAAAGAGAAGCATTTTCTCCAGCCATCAGTAGTAGCCAATTTTGTTAGCAAGTTAATTACAAATTATCTACATGGTGCAGTGACCTCTGTCAGAGGCATCTGCATTTTAAAAAAACAGAAGAACTGCAAATCTATTTTTTACAAATATGATTTAAATTTTGGTTTTCTTTTGATGCCACCTGTTTGTAGTTGCATGAGCACTAACAGTGCATTACATTTTGGCTCTGTTCTTTTCAAATTAAAGGGGAAAAAGGAAAAGATTGCATTAATTCTGTTTACAATCAAATAATTGTTTTTAAAATCTAAGCCAAGGCCTGAAAGCAGCATAAATTCAAACTGGATCAGAACAACATAGTACTTTTACCATTACAGGATGCATGTTTCCATAATGAATGAATTCTAGGCTGTCTTCTGAACTATGCAGTATTACAGTGCTATCTGGTGAGCATTCTTGTAGTGGTAGCTAATAATACCTTCACTTCCATACTGTCTAATTGAAGAACACTCTTGGGAGCAAAATCAGATCTGCAAAAATCAAGATTCCGTAGCCAGTCAGCATCCCAAGGACAGTTGCTAACGTCCATGAAGACTGAAGAGACTCTTAGCAAAACTAGCTCTTGAGATTCCCTCTTGGGGAATCAAAGTCAAATTAAATTTCACCATATTTGCTAGTGGGAGATATTGAATGATTGTTTTATGTGCTAGAAACATGCTTAGAAAACTTGTATAATTAGGTCCACTTTCTGAACAGGGCTGCTATTTGAAATTCTCAGCTGTAGAGCCTTTATTTTGTGTATGTGGGAGTGCTCCCTGCTTCTTCCCACTGAGTGGTACGTACTCGTGTACAGTGGAAGGCTTCCTGCTTCACAACGCTGAGTAGGAGAATGCAGTCTTAAGAGCACAGTCATACAGGCTGTATGTGAAAGTGTGACCTTTGTTTTTTGTTGAAACAAGGTTTGGTTAAATTTGTTCCAGTATTACTGTCTTTATTATTTATGAGAAAGAATACTTTTGAAGATCTGTATCTATTCAGCCTTCCTAATCCTTGATGCTTAATTAGTCTTCTTTTAAAACAACAAAAAAAAAATCCAAATCAGCACTTTAAAATTTGGGATTGGAGACAAACTGCCCAACAGTGTGCTTGACACTTGTGGATGTCAGAAAAGACAACACTCCAGCTTCATAAATGCCTCATTAAAAAAGACTTGTTTCCTAGCCCCTTGCTGTATTGAAATATGAAGCAAAAGTTTTAAGTTCACTGACAGTTGTATTTCAGGGTTTATTGTTTCCTACACTTGTTCTCCAACTTTTCTGGTGATGCAAGTTTGTCACTTGTTAATTATCTCTTCCCTACAGACAGGTGCTTTAAGGAACTGACAAGACCCAGTTCCGAGTCACTGAGCACACCTATTTTTATATCAATTAGAAGTAAGCAGGAGGTTTTTACTACATTAGATCACTGTAGATCATTCATTGAGAACAGTAAGTTGAAAGCCTAAGTACTTGGAATTTTAACACTGGCATAGCTGTTTTGCAACTCTCTGGTCACATTCCCTTGTACCTATATCGCAGAGCAGGTCACTGCATTTCATCTCTGCTGAGACTGTTTGTAAAGATACTTGGAAGATATAAAGCATCACAGATAGGTGCTTGATCTTACTACATAGGCTCTCTGATAACCAGGTTGTAAATGATGGCAGGAGCCGCACAGATCAAATGCTGTTACCTTTGAATTAAAATGCATGGCATGGAAGTGATTCTTCACTATGAACCAGACCTTCGTGTACTTGTGTGCCTTGTCTGGATCACCTGGCTCTGTGCAGCATTTCTGTGCACTAGGCCAGTAGATGTTACGGAGTCCTTTAGCAGTAAATACACATTTCTCACCTAGCTTCTCGGCCACATGCAGCACTGGTGTTGCAGAGGAGGAATGACAGTGCCTGCAAGGGCTCAGCTACCCAGACAGTGCCATGCGCTAGCAGGCAATTTAGCTGCAGAAGAGAAAGCCTGGGGAGGTTCAGTGCAGGTGGAAGTCTGCTTGACACACAAAGGCAAAATGATCCTTGTGATTATCTCAGTAAGCCAGTTCACAGCACTGCAGTTAATACCAGCATAGCAAAGTAGATGGTAAACTGCAACCAAAACCAACCAGGGGTGGGTCAGCAGGCGATTCTTTCCTTCTTTCTTTTTGCCAAATAGTAATAATGAGTGACTTGAATGGTGATAGCAAATGATACTCTCAGCTTTCATAACCTGTGCTGGGCCTTTGAATAGGAGTAACTGGTCCATTGATGATCTAGGTTTTAGTATCAGTTATTACAATATTTTTGTGTATTGCAAGATGGAAGAACCTAAATTGATCTGCCCTTGCTTTTGTTACTGTCTGCTTGCTCACATAACTATCTTCGTAATTTATCCTGCTGGTTGATTTTTTGAAGGCTGCAAATCTGAAGGATAATTATGTTCCTGTTTCTACAATCCATATGGTTAGAAAGTTTATCCTCACTGAGGAGCTTGTATGTCAAGAAACTCTGGTGATGGAGCTTTGCAAGTGCTCTGGTTGGACAAGAAACTTCTGCCCGAAACATGGATGGTTGGACGAAACGTTCTTAAAAACTTTTCCAACCAAAGTGATTCTGCAATTCTGTGGGATAGGAGCTGGTGGACATGTGCTGCTCTGGGATTTGAGCTGATGGCTGCGTGTGACTGCAAAGGCAGTGATAGTACTGTTTGGGCTTAGAGTAGCTGTTGCTGGTGGGTAAGGTAGGCAGGCTTTTGGGTACAGAAAACTGTACCAGGCCTACAGACCTGTAAGTGCAAACGTACTACAATTTGTTAACTCAAAAATAGCATTAATTTTGGCTTGGCAGTTGGTGTAAGTTAACTCCGCATGAAGTATTTTGTGTTGTCTATAGGTGGTGCTGGAGATCCAGATAAGCTTCAGTGTAGTCTGCTTGGCTTGATGTTGTGTTTGCTGTTAAACAGCGTACTGCACCTAACTCTTTACCGGGTAAAAACATTTGAAAATCCACTTCTACAAGTCGTTACAAAAAGCTGTCAGAGTCTTACTTTTGCTTGAGATAAAAAAAAGCAACAAATAAAGACTGAAGTTTTCTACTGTTGAGATCCCATGAAGCTGATCTATGGCCAAAAATGTGATCTCACTATTTATATTAAATTAGAGGTTTCTTTTTCTGTTCTTTTTTTTTACTGAATGTTACTTAGTTTTTTTCTGTACATAGTTTTCAGCTGCAGAGTGCACTATAATAACGATGCAAAGTGAGCAATTTTGACAAAGCTGTTGGTTGGAACTGCAATTTACTTGTGTTTGCACTTGGCCAACAGACCTGCACCCAGGGGATGCACAACCAAGTCCAGGAATCTCATGTTCAATCTAATGTCACACCTAATGTTACACAGCTCTGTTATCCGCATTTCAGCTTCACAAAAAGCCTTGTGTACCTTCTAAAATAGGAAACCAGTAGATTTGTCATATTGTGAAGGCCAACCTTCGTTCTGGTCCTCTGCATGTCTCTTAAGATAAACAGGAAAGATAACAAAACGGTGTGACTTAGGGTTGCTTCTTCAACATTGTTTAGCTGATTGCATTATGTTTAAGAGAACAATCTGGAGACTTCTTTCCTCCACCCTTTAAAAAAAGAGAAAAAAAAAAAAGGCAGCTGATAACCAAGGCTAACATGGGGGCAATGGTTTGTTTTCAATTTTCTGTTTGAATATTCTGGCTTCATTTCTGTGTATGACAGTAATGCTCTTTGTGTTTTGGAGCTGGCAGAAGCAGATTGTTTTCATCTCTGATATTTAACTCATTCTTCATCTTATCAACGCAAAAATCCCTTGGGAGAAGACCATGGTAATTCATAACAAGTGTCTGTTGTAGAGCTTGCTTGTTTTCAAGTACATGGAAAATAAACCCTGCTAGAGTTCTGATATACCCTCAGAGCTCTGTAACAAGTTGCCTCTTTCCAGGAGACACTATTAGGATGAGTTTTGTGTTTGTCTGGATATGTCTAAGCCCTCCTTGGTAACCACTGAGCCCCATGGCACATGTGGCACAGAGTGAGCAAGCCTGCCTGCCTGGGCTGCTGCTGGGAGCTTCCTACTTCTGCCCACTTGTCACAAGTGGATGATGTTTACCCTGTATTGCACTGAGCTGGCTCTAAGAGGAAAACGAGTAACTAAATACTCCATGGTTAGTCTCCTGCAGAACCTTTGTGTCAGGTTTTGCTCTCTATAGAGTCTTGGGATTTTTACACGTTTTGTCTTTTGGATCCCAGTTGTGACTTCAGAGTCTTACAGTCCTCGCTCCTCTGTGAATATGAATCTCTGTGGCTACTTAAAGAAATGAAGTTAAGCAGAGCAAGAATGTTAGCAAGAACACTAAGCAAGCAGTGGTGCTTAGTGTGTGTGCATTTCAAATACAGCAACCCTAGCTTTTGAGTCCTTTCTGACTTTGAGCTTGTCTTTACTCTGTGGCACTGCTTTTTAAAACCAGACCCAAGTGTCACATGAGCAGGGCTTACTCTCTGCAAGCCTGACGAGAATGTGCTTTTCACCCTTTGTTTTTGTGAGGTGGAAATGTGCAACAGGCAAGAGCCCACAAGAAAGTTTTGTCTTTAACACCTTGAACTGCATTTCGAGGTGGCAATCGTTTGCATCTTCTGCACCATGTCCCTGGAAGACATAGCGCTGACTTTGAACAATAAACCAGCAGCACTCTGGATTAAGCCTCCATTAGTGTTGCTTGAATCGTCTATGCAGTTTTGATAAAGACTTTTAGCTATCACTTGCATTAAAATGGCAAATTCTTGCTCAAAACCAGCATCAGTTTGTCATGTGCACAGGGGAGGTGGCTATGCAGATGCCCAAGGAAGCACTTCTGGAAGACTGGATGGGTTCAAGTCCTCACATGAGATGAGACCTAAATGCAGTAGAACTTGGCCCAAAGCTAGCTCCTTGGGGGTCTGGGGAAATCTGAGCTTCTATTGAATATGTGTGGGGTTTACAATGAAATAATTAATATCAGGAATATTTCCCAATGCTTTTGGCAGCGCTGTTTGTTGCTGTGATGATCCTACTGCACTGGAAAGTACCTTCTCTTTTGGGGTTTTAAATTGTTCTTTTAAAATACTAGAAGCATGCCAAGGCATTTTTTTTTCTGGATTCCAAACAACTGAGGAAAGACTTCTTTTTTAGCTATATTTATTTTATTCTGCATTTCTTAATCTTTATTTATGTATTTGTGTCTGCAGTCAAAATGTAGTCATTCTTTTTGCAATGTGGTGCTCTGCTCTCTGTAAAAGTATTTGCTGTGTCCTAAATGGAAAGGCTTCTGTCCTATAATTTCAGGAATATTGACTGGATACTCTAATGGCCTTTTACCTCTAGTTGGAAAATCTTTAACCTACTATTTAAATTTTAAGAAGATAAACCAATATTGTTAAAAGAAACTGACGTCTCCTGTCACTTATCCTGATGACCTTTCATAAGGTGATAAAGGTTTCTATAGTGACCTGAGGAAATAATGTCTCAGGTATCATTGTGAATTAAAAGTCTGAAAAGCTTTTCTCTCTCAGGTATCTAGTTCTGCCTTTGTCTTTATTCCAGTTGCTTGCAATGGAGAAGGACTCATAAAACTTACAGTATTTGGTTACATGGCTGCCTTTCATCTTTTAGAGGCTTCATGACACTGAATTCTGTGGACTGTTAGATAATTTATTCTATAAGCTTCAGGAACTGGGTTTGCTTCTCTAAAACCTGGAAATTCTGTGTTACTCCACGTCCAAATTTGGCACAGTTGTTGGGGTATTGCTCTAAATGCCTAGTTTCAGACCTCATGTAAACTTGCTTTTAATGTCTGAAAGTGAAAGCTCACTTGCCTGGTGAAAGTGTGGCTAAATTTTGTAGGTGAAAGTTGAACATTATCTGGGAAATAATAATCTCAGGACTTGTAGAAGCTTTAGGGGAGTTGCTGTTTTGGTTATTATTTTTTTTAAGGCTACAAGGATGCACTTATGCCTTTTGGTCCTGGATAAAACCACACATTATCTTTCAGTTTATCAGCTCTGATGTGACAGACACCTAAAGCCAAGCTTGGTGTTTCAGTTTGAGTTGTCCCCTGGTACCTTTTAAAATGAAGAAAAGCTGTTAAAATCATTGTGCTGTCTGTATACACTTGGAGGTAAAGGTTGGCCCTACATGGCAGACTCGGGCTCTGTTAGTCAGAGCTGTTCTGGCTGGTTTGTATCCTTTTTCTCTTGGTCACAAAATGGAAACTTACCAAGACCGGGAGCCCCTGGGCCAAATGAGGCAGACCAAGGCCAGTGACATCATCAGGCCAGCCCTTGAGCTATCAACCCATTCTGCCTGGTGGATGTATTTGCAGTTTTAAGTGACAACCTCTGAAATTAAAAATCCATCCCCTGGCTTTTCTTAACACAGATCACAACTTCATACTTCTGAAGTGTCTCCATGTACTGTTGCTGACTACATTTAATTGTATTAGTATTTTTTATTACTGGAGTAGTGCTGCTGAATTCCCCACTTGGAGAAGGTGCAGCTCAGAAGTATACTGTGAGGATGAGAATAACTTGGATACCTCAGTGATGAGCGAGATGCAAATACCTAGGTAGATGCTGGAGATAGTCACATCTCATGATGGCCTAAAGGAAAATTTGAAAGAACAGGAATGCATAAAGTTAAACTGCATAATGCATAGCAGTCATAATTAATAGATTAAAGTTCTTTGTGAAACATGGGGGGTTGTTTTAATCAAGGAAAAGGACTATAAACGGTGACAGTGTTAGAAAAATACCAGTGTAAGATGCCATGTTAAAGTTGTAAAGCTAAAGAGGTGATTAAAATGTACCTTGTTTTTAAAGCTTTACAAGACTAATATAATGCTTATTATCTTCAAGAGCAACACTTTCCCTCATCTCGGCATACTGGGTCATTCTGTTTCTTAACTTTCATACAGTTGCTGGGGGAGTATGAAAATAGTCGACAGTCTTTGCTTCTTAGCCCCTTCTAAAAAGTTGAGAGTTTATCATGTGCATCAATTTACCTAAACAATGTTACTTTTGCTTTAAAGTTATGTAGATCAGTCATTGATAGAACTTTAATTAGCTAGGGATGGTCATGATTTTTTTTTTTCCTTTAAAAAAAAGCCTGCCAGCAAAATTGCTTTTTGGTGATGACTCTGCTTGAAAAGTGCTCTGCAGGGGCCCATTCCCAATTGATTATCTTTCACAGCTAATAGCTTCAAAGGCTATTTGGTGGACAGTCCAGTTTTACATTTAAATGTAAATCTTGATAGCCTTGACAGACTGATGATCAGAAAAAAAGGGAGGCAAAACCAGTAAAATAAATGTACAGCTGGTATAACTTTCACCAGCTCCTCAGGGACAATTGTAGTAAAATTAAAATGGTTACAGTTTGACAAAGCTCTTTAGAGTGGACGTGACTGAAAACTTTCCTCAAAAGATCTAGCATTAATAAGTTGCTAAGTAGTGTGTCAGCCTTAAAAGTTCAGTACTGTGTCAATGGCTCCCATTTGTGCTTCATTTGGATTCAGGAGTAAAGTTCAAAGCACTGGAGGCACTGGGGTAAAGCCAGTCTTTTGATGAAGCTACAGCAGAGAGGTTCTCTAGAAAATCAAGTTCTTATTTGCAGATAAATCCTCATCCCAGGCCAGGTGGCATCAGTGCAAGGAGACACATTGGTCAGCTACCAATTTCCTGCAGCATGGGAGAGGTGCCACAGCTCCTGTTTGCACTGGGTTGGTTCTATCTTTCAGGAATAGGAGCTTGGCCAGCCCTGGGTCTCTTTGCTTGGATGGGTGAAAGTAGAGTCTGGATTTTGCTAGGTCTCTATAAAAATCACCAAAATAGCATGAAGAGAAAGTTAACTAAGATGACAGAAGTCTGGTTCCCAGGAGTGTGCTAACTGCCCCGTCGTTTTTGTGAGCTGGCTGGGGTTTTGGCATGGTGAGGGGGGTATAGGCTTCAACCTGCCATTGGAAACATGAGGCAACAAAAGGACTCCTTCAGAAGTGATGCGTTTGTTATCTTTGCTGTGGAATGACTGAATGGAGGTAGCCTGGAGGGCCCTGCCAAAGTAGCCTATGTTCGTTGCCATTACTGCTTTGCTTCTCTTGTCCTTTTCCTGAGCCTTCTCCTTTCCTTACATGTTCCCATCAGATTACAGTTAGCATCTTTGTCAGCTTCATTGCCTGAAATCCTCAAGACCCTCCCTGGCTGTGATATATTCTCACACTAGCTATACCACATTGAAAGAGAAAAATGCTCATTGAGGATGGAGCAAATGGTTAATGCCATCCTATTGGCAGGAACCCTGGGGAGAGGCTCTTCACACAGAAAACTACTGAACTACTGAAATAAAAGGTTGTTCAAAAGTAATGCAAGTTTCTTACTTCAGTACCATCTTCTTTAAGCTGATAAGCTCCAGGACTCCTTACATAGCAATAGTTAAGTGCATTTTTAAGCTCTTGGGTTGTGTGAGTCAGTGATGAGTCCTTGACCACAGGAACTGCTTGCAGGGTTACAGATGCATCTGCTATGCTGGCCCTGTTAGCCAACTTCACCATCTGCTCCCCATGCAGAAAGTGCTCTGAAGCTGGTCAGTGAGTAGTGCTGCTTCTCTGTCTCATGCTGAAATGTGTTGTAGGGCAGCTGTAATCTCAAACCGAGCCTCTGACCGCCGTGAAGTGTCCGAGTGCTGCTGGTGCCTGTAGTGTGCCTCCACAGCCCACGGTGGCAAACGGTAGACAGGGAATTCCTCATCTCCAAAACCTCTCAAAGACTGGGAGTAGGTGCCTTTTTCTTAATCTTTGTTGCCATGGAAACTGAGTTAGAGACACTCACTGCTTATTTTCTCCTGCATGGTCCTCGTGTCCAGGAATACCAGTTAGCCACTGTCCAGCATTTTCCAGACTTCCAAAAGAAGGAAAAGTAAGGGACAAAAGGGAAAATGCTCAGTGTACAAGCCACTGAGAAACAGATCAAAGAAAGAAAGTCTGTTTCAGGGAAAAATAGGAAGCTAAAGAATTAAGGATATTTGATGATGAAGAGAGATTAGACAAGGTGTTTACTCTGAGAAAGGGTTGCTGCAAGGAACTGGCACACTCTGCTGAAACCACTCATTGTCCTCTATTCTCTTTTTCATGCCAGTTTCTGAAATCATCTCCATAAGGTCTAAGTCCTTGATCTGGTTTGTACTACTACAGCCAAAAAAAACCACCCAGCACAACTCATGTGTAACAAAGAAACCAGCAGCCTGGTAGGAGGCAAATCTTACTGGTGTCTCCAGCCTCATTATGGAATCCCTTGGCCATGCTTGATGCCTGAATGAAGGATTAAGTAGCACCTGTCCAGCTCTGGGTGTTGAGCCAAAGCCAAAATGTTGCAGATAGAGGAACTCTCAGTAGTGTGTCCTTTGCAGGAGGAGGATGCTTTTGTTTAAATTATGTTTAAATTCCACTCAAATGTCACAGTATTCATGTGTGATAATTCTCTCATATATATATATATCTATTTGGTACATATCTGTGGCTCTGCCATCAGTCCCAAGCTCTCTTAGGAGCAATGACTACTACATTGACCATAGCAAACTGTCATCAAATCCAGGCAAAAGCCCATTTGCCTTTTATTTTTCCATCAGTCCTAAAAGGCAGGACCATGAATTAACAGTAACCCTCCCCAGTGAAACTATATCCTGCTTCCAATATAAAATGAAAAATAAATGCATAAAGCATGTTGAAGAAAAACTGATGCATACCCCCTTCTCCCTTGCCCTGGCTGTATCCACTCCTCTGCTTTTTGTTTGCCCAGGACATATAAAACCAAAGAGCCAGCACATCCAGAAGCTTCACCCAGTCAGCCACAGCACTGAGCTACAGCATTGAAATGCCTCAAAATGAAAAGGTTTGTGCCATGAGAGAACTCAAGCTGTGGGACTTTTTTGGAGCCTGACACTGTCACAGTAAATGTCCCTGCTGCGGCAGGAGCAGCCAACAGATAGGCAGAGCCTGGGAGTAGCCAGGAGTTGGGGATCCTTGGCACAGGGAGTGGGGGTGAGAAACTCCTTCGTGCAGAGAAGGTGACTAAAACTCAGCTGGCTTTTTGCGGTGTTGCTGAACATCAGCTAACAGGGGGCAGTTGCTGCAAAGCATTTAAATTTGAATTAATCCTCTTTTCCTCCCCATGTAGCTGAGTCTTTAATAATAAATCCAGCTATCAATCCAGTTTATATTAAAAGGTATGACGTATAAAACCCATCTACAGAAACGCAAAGTTCTGTCTATATTAAGCTCTGAATAAATCATTCATGTGGCTATGAAATTTCCTAAGGATCTTTCCATTGACTTCACCACACTTATATTACACGCCTGGTTAAAATCTCCTTCCTCATAGGACTAGTACAGAAACTAGCAGTTAGACAAAAGAAGAAGTTTGCTTGACTTGTCCTCTTACCTTTTTGACATGCCAATTTCCTGCTCTGGGGTAGGATTTCAAGTATTTGTTTCACAAGCTGCTGATGCTCACAAGCATAACTGCTCTATTTGCATGTGCAAATTTCGGTTATTTGTCTCCCAGCTACCTCTGCACATTCCACTGTCTGCATTCCATTTTTGCATTTGTTAAAAAGAGATACTTTCGATTTAGAGGAAAGCTGGACCTCACAATCAATTCTTCTGTTTACTGGATAACTAACAACGAGTATTAAAACCCAAACATTAAAAAAGCCCAAACAAAAACACCTTTAAAGCTTTACCCAAAGTTTTTTTGTTCGGTACTTATCTGTGATGTCTCTAAACCACAAACTACCTTCACTTTAGTTCATATTTTGACCCATAAACTTAAGAATATTATTTTCTTTCTTTCTGCATTGTAATTAGGGGAAAACAAAGCACAATTTCATTGCAAGGAACTTCCTGAAAACTTAATCCCTCTTCCTGTCAATTTTACAGATGCAACATTTAAATATTGCATAGAATTTTCTGTGTTCATGCTTGGTAAAACTCTTGGTGTCTGACAGTTTGTCCTGCCCTGCTTCTTTCAGTTCGCTTGTCTAAGGCAAATGAGAGCAGTTTGACAATAAGGGGCTAGTTAGCATGGCTGATGAGTTATGCCATCAATACCAAACTGATTTCCAAGATAAATGCAACCCTGAGGCATTACAAAGCACAAGTTATGGCCAACTGTCTGCATATGTGATCGTTTTCTAGTGACAATACATCTTAAAGCTGCTTTTATCACTAGCCCGGCGATGCATTTATTGTGGGTTTTGGAAAGAGAAGGATTAAATTAAGACAGTGCAGTGTTATCAGCTAAATTCTTTAGTTCAGCTCCTTATCATTAAGTGAGTTGCTCAGATGGCAATAAATGAACCTAAGAAAAAAATGAAGTATAAATGACTTGTTAGAAAATCAAATAATTTGGGTTACAATTACAGAAACAGAATGCAAGGCCCCTCAGTGACCACATCATCTTCTATGTACAAACAGTTGATAATCTTATCAATGCAAAGTTGCCTCCGTGCTGCATTTAAAAGCAAGTTGCCTTCATTCCAGCTTCCAGTCCATTGAAATCTGCTATAAATACCTGCTTTATAACACTGACCCAATATATAAATTGCTTAGTTCAAAAGAAAAGCTTTCTTTTTGGAGGAAAGGGAGAATGGAGTAAACGCAGTGTGTTGTAAAAGCTAAGTGGTTTTATTGGCACTTTAAAATACCCTTTTATGCTGAACTCTATCAGCTCTGATTGTATATAACAACAGTAGTTATGTATTAAAAATGTGTGTCAATAGTTCTAGTAACTCTGATTTGTCATTTGTGTGCCAGAGGTCCCGACAGGCTTGACTGACAGAGTCTAGCCACAGCTTGCAGGGATCAGACCTTGGGGTATGTTGTTGGTTTGGTAAATGGATGAGTAACCATCTTGGTTATTTAAACAAGAAACTACATATATCAACCACAAATATGCTGATGCAGCCTGAACACACACACCTCTTGTAATGCCAATTTGTGATGCCCCTGGAGAAGCTATGACTGCCATACGAAGTCACCGGCCTGCCTGGTGCAGTTTATCAATCAAATGAGTAAACTCCCTAGTAAATATTAAGGAAGTTTAGCAATGCTTGCATAGAACAAAGGACACTCTCTGATACTCAGTGATTTAGTACATGCCCTCATAACTGTGTCTAGATGTCAATGTTGATAGAGTCTCTTGCTCCCAAAACAACCTCTCTTTACAGGAGGCAAAGGTCTGCCTCACTGAGGGGTATTAAATCTTGTCTTTTCCATGGATGAGCTACTCAAAAGTAGCATACATTTTTGTGTGTGTGAGACTGTAACCAGGCTGCAGCCACTCAGGCAGCCTTGTCTTGCCTAAACTTCTTAAATAAGCAACACATAAACCAAGCAATACCACAACTGCTTGCAAAGATCAGCCAAGATTTTAGAAAGGATGGTTTTAAGGCAGTGCTGTATATAAAACAGTGACTAAAGTTTCACTGCACTTGCTACTAGTGAAGCTGCCCCCAGACAGCAGGTGTTGAGCTGTTTTGTTCAGTGAGGGGAGCCTCTTTCTTTTAACCAGCTTCTTCTGCCTACGTGTGAATTCACGGGCTGTGAAATGAAACATCCCCCAGGACAGCTCACTGAATTCTCTTAGCTGTATTGTACATAAATTATGGTACTCTCAGACTAGAGGAAGTAATTTAATGCTGGAATTCTCCAAAGGGTTTGACTGCTTGTTTTGCTGAGGAGTAGCCATGTTATACATTATATATAAGCTGTGACTTTTGAAGACCCCCTCCTCTTCTTTGCTGTCATAACTATTCCCGTAGGAATTAGATCAGTGGCATTGCATGGATAATTGTGGACTACTCAGTACTTTGCTTTTTATACCATCCTCAGCTGAAGGCCAAGCTGAGTAATGCCTGCAGAAGCAGCCAGCTGCTTCTGTCCCTTGGGGAGCATGCTTTGGACAATGGGCCACAGCTGCAAAACATGCACCTTTCATCTCTCTTTATGTGCCAGCTCCCACCACCCTTGAAATTGTGTCCTTGGGTGCATCCTTCAGTCCCAGCTCTTCCTTACTGCACACATTAGTCACTAAGCCAATGTAAGGTGCTGGTGTCTCCTGCTGTATGGCTTCATTACCTCCTGAGACCTCTGTAGCTGGAGCTAGCTTGTGGAACGTTTGGCTGCCCTGCTGCAGCTCTGATTCCTCTTCTCAAAGAAAATAACGTTATTACAGGTGGTTAATGCTGTTATGCTGTTCACCAGGGTGATGGTGCAAGTTTTCTGCTCTGGAAACAGCAGTCTCCAAGAGAAAGCAGGAGACAACCAGGAGCAGGGGCGTTTGGAACTACCTGAGTGAGCCTTGGGGCCAGCACTGGAGTCCTAGTCCTAGTCCAGGACAGCACAGGGCAGGAACATCCTGCCAAGTATTAGTCATGGCTGATGTCAGTGAATCCTTTTGTGGATGGGAAGTTTGCAGAATTATCAATTTAGAGACAAAAGTAGCCTGGTCCAATTTATAAAGTACTACTACCCTTTTAGTGGCTTAAAAACACAAGGTAAAAGAAATAAGCATTTCAAAACATTTTTGTTTTAAAGTTCCATTTATAACTTTGCAATCTAGACTGATGGGGATAGTCACAAAGACTGGCTGTCACCTAATGAGGCTAATCACACCCTGCCTGCTCCATATCAGTGGAGGGAATTGGTTTTCTTCTGATCCGAGTCAGAACAGTGTCAGCTTTGACTTGCCCATTGGCAGAGCTTCTCTCTGCATTGATACACAGTGCAATTAAAGCCCTGAGGCTGAAGTGTTTTGCAAGTATTCCCTGTAAAGGTGAGAGATGTCTTGGAGATTCCCTTCCTTCATCCATACCTGCTTACTTTAGAGGCAATTGTTTTCAATTTTAAGAGCAGAAGGAGTGTTAGAAGAAGTGTAGATTTTATTGTTACTACTTTTCATTCAAAAATAAGTTGAGCTTTCAGCGTAAGCTGCGTATTTCAGCAAGGCTATGGGGTTTGACTCTGTGTATCAGCACTGTACTGCTTCTTCTGTTCTATAATACAAAATACATCCAATAAACTGCTCAGCCAGTTCTGTTAGTAGCCTTAAGATGTCACTAACTGACTTGGCCTTGGCTTTTCTGCTGTTTTCCTCTGCAGGGCTGGAGAAGCGGAAGTAGGCTGTTATTTTTAACACATCTCCCCCTCCTACAGTGAGTGACAGACAAGGTGCTGATGTCAATTGGCTAGTGTTACAGGCATTAATTAAGTCAACTAAAAGTCCTTTTAGTTTTCATTTCCTTCTGCAGGGACAGCGAACCGACATATATGGGAAGTGCAAGAAGAGAAGGCGAGTGCGGGACTGACCCGCGGCTCGCTGTGCTGGGGAATGAGGCCAGGCTCATCTGCATCCGCTCACAGGGCAGCACTCACGGGAGGGCCCCAGATGAAGGCTTGCTTTCTTTTGAGGGTTATGTTGAGCATCTCAGTGTTTTTCACTCCTCTGGATTCAACTCCTCCTCTTTTCTTAGTCCTGTTATGAAGCCCCTCTGTGGTGGTAGCCTGCTGTTGGCTGGTTTCAAAACTGTTCTTTCCCCATTGGCTTGATCTTAGTCCTGCTTTGTAATACATTCCTTTTAGCAGCAGCGCTGCGATTGTTTTGATTGTCTGCGCTGAGATATGTATATTGAATGTGCATGGATGGAGACTGGTGGAGATCTGTTCTGTAGGAGGGCTTGCTTGTGCCTGCCCACCGTGGGTTTCTGTAGTGCCTGATACTGTGGGATGCAGCAGGGAAGGTTCTGGGAGCCCAGAAGCCTTGACTGGTACAACATTAATCCTTATGTACCAAGCTCCTTGTAAGCACTGTTAAATTGATGTTTCATTCTGCATTTGCAGTGGGATATGGCTGTACTAAAGCAGCTGATACCTGATAACCAGGGCCTTGAACTGCTGATTCTTTAGTTCTCAGTTGTTTTAGATCTTGTTGCCGCCAAAGTGCCTTACTTTGGTGCTAAAAGGGAAATCACTGACCACCTCCAGTGATCTTTAAATTAGACCTGTAGTATTCATCAGGACAGCCATGCATACAGCGGAGACTGGTGCCAGAATTGTCTTTTCTGTTAAGCAAGTATTTGGGTACTGCAAGGGCTGGAATTTAGCACAGGATTTCTACTGTGGTGCATTAAGATGTGCTGCATGTCCCCTGAGCATCTGCAGTAAATAAAGGTTCACCTGGGAGATTCCATCTTTCAGCTCCCATGTCTGTATTTACAGCTGTTAAACAGATATTGTCTTTCTAGAAAACCTCTCATTATGAACTTCTTAATATTTAGTTCAAGCTGTCCTTGCCCTCTTTCCCTTCCAGTCAGTATACCTTACCATGGACAAATCCGTATCTATATCTTATTTATGTGAGTAACATATATCACTTCACCAGATAAAAGCATACTTTACAAAACCAAATCTGCACTAAAATCTAGCAAATCTGTTTTAATCTGTTGTTTTGTTAGGTTTTTTGGGTTTTCAGGTTTTTTTCCCAGCTACTCAATCCTCTCTGATAGAAACTTTTTTTCTTACAACTCTACAGACAGTTACCTAATTGTGGTCTGGTCTGCATGGTACTTCCTTACCAGTAGCATTATTTTAAGTGCTTATAGGAGTCAACTGGTGACTCTTGTGAGAGACAGGTGTTATTCCTGCACAGTATATTCCCAGCAGCAAACAGGACAACTTCAAGTCATGTACTGGTAGTTAAGATGACATAAATCCTACAGCTCAAGTTTTGTCTCTTTTCACCTGACGAGGATTCATAGCACACTTATCTTGGCACAGATTTGTCAGGACAGGAAAAGCTGCTGTCTGTCAGTTTCCTGACTTATCTTCACTGAGGAAGAAAAAGATTATGGCCAATGTGGGGGGTGGGTAAGGGGACACACACAACTGACCACCACTTTAGTGGTGCTCATCAGTTGGAAACCGCTTTTGTGTTGTGAAGTTTTAAAGCACTCGCGTTAAATGGTTACATTTTCAAGGAAACTACGAATTCACATCTTAGAAGCTTTACTACTTAAAAAAAATGAACAGTAACCACCAGACAAGGTGGAAAAGCACAGAAAGAGAGGGCGTGGTGGCTCTGAGTTATAGTACAGGTCTCTGATTCAAGGTTTACTACTCTACCATGGTTTTGTGAACCTTTTTGTGACCCCAAGCAAGTTACTCCCATCTCACTATTCTTCCATTTCCTCTTTCTGTAAAATGATATTAATAGCACTTCAGCTGCAGAGCAGGTTTATTGTACAAGGCTTAATGAATGTTTGTCTCCCTCTGATTGAGATTCTTTCTGGCTGGAGGCAAGAATTTTAATCAGTTTGATTAAATATAAAGGGGCTCTAACTCTGAGGCTATTATTAAAAGCAGAAGGAATTATTTCTTAGGGAATTTTTAATTTTGTGTCCATTAGAATTGTCTAAAACATAGCAGCTTTAGTTCTTTTGTTATTTAGCAACTTTAGTTTTGTTTCCCCTAGGAATTCTCTTGGAGGATGCTCTAACTTTTTAAATTATCCAAGGCAATTAATGCCTAAACTAACAATGATAATCATAGAATCATAGAATCAACCACGTTGGAAGAGACCTCCAAGATCATCCAGTCCAACCTATCCCCCAGCCCTATGCAGTCAACTAGACCATGGCACCAAGTGCCTCATCCAGTCTTTTCTTGAATACCTCTAGGGATGGTGACTCCACTACCTCCCTGGGCAGCCCATTCCAATGGCAAATCACTCTCTCTGTGAAGAACTTCCTCCTAACACCCAGCCTATACCTCCCCCAGCATAAATTCCTCTTGTGCTGAGGAACAGCATATCACAGCATTTATATAGTCAGAAAACTTGTCATGTTATCAGCAATACATCCAGAGTTCTGGAATTGCAGGGGGAAAATAAGTTTGGATTTTTGACCAGATCCAGTCCTCTTCCCTAAGGCTGTGATATGTATTATGCTCTCCTGAGAGTTCAAGTGCTGAGAGATGCAAGACTTCTTGCTGTTTGCAGCAGCCTGCAACAGGATAAATGAAAAGGATTGTGCTGAGCATGGAACACTAACTCAGGCCACCAGGAAATGCTGGAGAGCACTTTAGGACACCCCAAATACCTTGTGGAAGTCAGCAGTGGTGTGCCCATATTTACCTGTAACTGAGAACCCAGAACATCTCAGGTATCTCACTTTTTGAAAGATGGTTGCCACTCTTCTTTTTAAAGGCTGCTACCAGAAAATGTGTTTGTGCCCTCCTCTGCTATACTTTATTGCTAAGAGCCATTACAGAGATAATAGTTCATGCCTTCTACTTTCGTCTGTCCTGGGGTGTTGGATACAGCTTCATCCATCATAAGTGGTAACCAGTGTGTGCCCCAGAGCCTTTTCTCTTCTGAGTCGAAATCACACAGCTCCTGGTCTGTTTATGTGAATGATGTAAAACCATCTTTGACTAGGACACAGTTCTGTCTAGTACTTGTTTTCATCAGATGGCTACCTGCACCCCAGGGTGCAGCCCCATACTCCTTCTCTGGGAGGGAATCTTTTATTACAGCCCAGCAAAGTCAGAGCTTTGGGAAGTACAGCTCTCAGTGTTTGGGGGCTTTTGGCACAGCCTATGGTGCAGCTCAACAGCTGATTCTTTTATCAGATCTGGAGCTTTTCTCCTGAAAAAAGAAGCTGCTTCCCAAGCCTTACTTTTATCTGCACAGTATCTCTTAAGCAGAACGGTGAAATTCCAAATTAGAGGTATTAATTGTGCCAGGTTTTTATCTGAAATCCTGTATTTTCATTCCCCACTGCTTGCTGTCATGTTCACATAGCTTCTGCCATCAAAAACATTTAAGTGACTGCTCCTGCTGAAATAAAACTATCAGGCATTAAGTAAACTGGGAGTATTTTAATCCTTATGGGATTAAATAGTGTGTGGCTCACGGGAAAATATTAAGCAGGCATAGCATGAGCTTAATTTGATGGACACTGGTCTTGTGTTTGGTTTGCAACTCTAGGTGCAACTCTAGGCTCCAAGACAAGGGTCACACATGACAGCAGTGGTGTAAGGCCATTTCAAGCACCCTGTGCTCAGCCCAGCAAGCATGCTTAAAATTCTGTTGTGTCAGTATAAAGTTACATACTTAGTCATGGCATTTGCTACCGGAGCTGAACACCCAGCTCTAGTGCTTCTGAAAATTGCCACAGAATCACACTCTGCAAGGGATACTTCATAAGTATACCTCCATAAAACCAACAAATTTAACAGTAATAAAAGCATAACTACAGAATTCTGTTTTACTTTTGGTGGCACAAAAGAAAGAATTTGTAAACGCTCTCAAAACTTTCCAAAAAGCTTCAAGGAGTCCTCCCCAAATCTAAGCATTTAAAGTGTTATCATTCCTTTCTGGAACCAGTTCCCTATAGCTATGAGATTAAACAGTCTGAGTTGTACAGCTGTATTGGCTGTTTGCAGTTATAGATAATGTTCTTCCTAGCGAGTGGGTGGCAGCAAATCTGAGAAGGTTCTGGTAGGGAAGCCTTGCAGCCAGATCTCCTTCAGTGCAGTGTGTACAAGCACTGAGCCAGAGGTGACTGCACCCCATACTGTAACATGCAAGGGGCAAGGAGGCGGATTTAACATCTTCTCTGGATTCAGATATTTACTATCAAGTGGACCTACATGCTTGACTATGGAGGTTTTACAAGCAGTGGTAGGAACTGATGTTAGCAGTTACATCTCTTCTGTGGGTAAAATGAAAAACCTGACAAGAATTTAGGCGGTTGTCAAGGCAAGTGTTACAAGAGCACTATTGTGGGTCAGGGATTATATAGCTGCTGCTGGTGGCCAGAAACAAAAGATGTGATGTTTTGAGAGTTAGCCCCAAATAGAAACTGCAGTGTTTCCATTCTTATACAAACAGGGCTTAAAATCCTTGTCTTTCTTCCTGATGTGTTAAAAGAAATTGCACTGGTTAATAAATTTCAAGGACAAGTTTTATTTTTCTCAGAAAATGGAGTGGATGGAGCCTCTTCAGAAAGCTGTGTGATGTAGCTTTGCTAATATCTGCAACGTATAGCTAAGAAACTTAATTTGTGGTTCCCCTGTTACAATCACAATGGCCAACAGAGGCTTTGTAAAACTGGCAAAGGAAGGCAATCACAAGGGAGTGTATAAAGGAAGATTTTGCTGTGGGAGCAATAGCTTTAATATACAACACACACGTGGCCAGCAAATCTTTTTTTTTTTCACTTTACTTTGGTTCAGTGACCTTACATTTACTCCTAAACCTAATCTGCTTCTCTTGTTCATGATATCAACTACAGAATAAATAGATCAATGTCAGGAGTCAGTGTGATGACACGGGAGCAGTGCTTAACTTGCTGGGATTTATAGGTGGTCAAGGGTGGCAGATACACAGCACAAGTGAGGATGTCAGCAGCTTTTATACCAATGGTTTAGGAGCATCCTGACAACAAGCCACCTCTGAACCCATGACAACATAAGGAATCTGTTCAGCCTCCTCAGATACCCTTAGATACAAAACCATCAGAAACTGTTGAAATCATCTTCTGTTGTCAAACTTCTTAACTGAACAGCCTCATGTAACAGTCCTTGTAGACAGATTCACAGATTCAAGGACTGCATTGGGCTGGATGGGAGCCTCGAAGGTCATCTTGTTCAACCTCCCTGCAGTCGGCAGGGACATCTCCAACCAGACCAGGCTGCCCAAGGCCACATGGAGTCTCATCTAAATGTCTCCAGGAGTGAGGCCTGAACCACATCCCTGGCCAACCTGTTCCATTATTTCACAACTCTCATTGTAAAGAACTTCTTCCTTGTGTCCAGCCTAAATCTACCCTGCTCCAGTTTCAAGCCATTGCCTCTTGCCCTATTGCAACAAGACCTTCTAAAGAGTCCCTCCCCAGCCTTTCTGTAGGTCCCCTTCAGATGCTGAAATGTAGCTATATATCTCCCCGGAGCCTTCTCTTCTCCAGGCTGAGCAGCCTCAATTCTTTGAGCTATCTTCAAAGGAGAGGTGCTTCAGTGCTCTGATCATCTTGGTGGTCCCCCTTTGGACCCACTCCAGTAGGTCCATGTCTCTCTTTTGTTGGGGGTCCTAGAGCTGGACATAGTACTTCCAGATATCTGGAAGGACGTTGATTAAGAGCTGTGCAAATTGCCAGAAAGTCTCACCAGTGTCACTTTTGTCAGGGTTTGGATTCCAGATAACAAACTAGGCTCAGTTTAGGGAGATTTTTGAGGGTTTTGCATGAATTTATCATTTGCTTACTTTTCTGTGTTACGAGTGCTATTCTTCTGTTTGGCAAAGAAGCTTGGAGTCAAACTGTTTAGTGTCAGTTTAATCCTTGTGGTGTTTGAGAGTCACTCATTTATGAAATCCTCCGGTTATTCATATCCTGCTCATGTAGAAGTTACTACAACATTAGCATGAAACCTCCCAGCAGAAATCAGAGGTTTCATGGAGCTTTTGCTCTGAAAGAATGATAACCATAATTTCTTGAAACCTGTCCAGAATGTCATAGTAAGTTTTGGATGCCTTTAAAAAAATCAAACAGATCTTACCTGTCACTCATTTCTCTCAAAATAAATTGTGAGAACTCCTCCGACAGCCTAACTCGGAGCTCATGTCTTTTTCACATCCATTACATTTTGCCATACTCAGGCACTAAACCAAATCATCTTCCCCATGTGAAAATTTGTTTAATAAATAACAAAACTACATTCTGTTCCCTCTTCTCTGTTAAAGGGATCTTTCAGCATCGGTGTAGAATAGTGCACACAGAAAGGCTGCAGTGACAGATTTAGGATCTTCTTTTGCCAAGAATCATATTTTTTTCAGGTTGTTTACAGACTTATCAGAATCCGTTATGAACAGAGATCTACTTTTACCACCCTTAGTCTTTAACAGTCTTTAATTTTCAAATGTGGGTAGAGTGGTTGCACCTTTGTAACAGATGCAGTAGCTGTTCAGAGGGAAGCATTTATGTAGATGCTTCAAAGGGGGATTTTTATCTCGAGTTTGTTAAAGACGTTTTCGAAGGCACACTTCCAAAGAAAAGTGGCCCATATTCCTTGCTTTCCATATTAACAGTTTATTTACTTATTTACTTCTTTCAGCTGCTGATCTCTCTCTAACTTGCATTCCCAATCACTTTTCTTCCATTAGAGGAAGCAATCAGAAAAATCTGTCATTGCCCCTCAAGGTTTCTTCTTGGCTAATTGGAGGTTTGGGGTCTTTACTCTGATGATTAAAAGAACAGCTGAGTGGAAGTCAGAATGCATTTACAGAGCTGACACACCCAGCTCTGCTCTTTGCTTTGCTCTGATTAATTTAGCAAATGAAACTGCTGTAAACTCACATTACGTTTTGCCTATACAAAATATGGTTGCTATATAGTTTTAAGTAAGCCTTGAGTAAACTGTCCTGTAGATAACTAAATCACTATCACAAAAGCTTTTTGTTGAAAAGTGGTTTTCTGAGAAGTAGCATTTTGTGCTGGGGCATATAGATTGTATGAAATGAAACAGCTCTTTTCAAGAAGCTGCCTTTATTTTTAGTGTATGAGAAAAACAACTGTTACTGTTTACACTCTTCAATCAGAGTAAGCGTGTTTGTCTAAAGTATTACTACAGCTTGGCTTGCAAATACTTGAGGATTGCTTCCCATTTTTCTATATATAGTCTGCTCTGTGGAATTGTCTTTATCAAAACTTTGGGGAAAATCTTTAACAGAATCTGAGAAACTTGCCTAATTTATGCAGCCAGCTATTCTCCTTCTATTGATTCCCTCCATGATATATGTTTATCCTCCCTGCCTGTGAAAACCTCGAATTAAAACTGAAGCATTTCTATTTTATGCCTGTAATTGTTGGTAGAAAAGAGATGGGGTTTATGGGTAAAAGCTGTAATCTATTTAGTGAGCTTTAAACAAATCATTCTGTGAAAGCGAATGCCAAACTCTCCCAAGTTTACAAGACGAGAATTTCCAAGCAGTGAAGCCTTACCTCACCACAATTTTTAGAAACTAGTTTTAAAGAACTAAGCATTCCCACCCCTTTTGTCATGAAATAATAAGAAGTGAACCAGCCAGCTTCCAGGTTTTGAGAGGGGACAGAGATTGTTGGGGACATGGTCCCCCACATCAAAACTGTCCTGGAGAGATGAACCATTGATGATTTAAATCTTCGCTACTTTATCTCTTTGTTTGCTGCTTGGAATGCTATTGATACCTTCTTTGTCTTTGTAATTGTTTTAATTAGCCACCCAGCATGGGCCCCTGACAGTGCTTGTGATAGAGTATTATGGACAACCCAGCAGGACAGTGAGCCTGTTAACATGAAACACAGACATTATGGCAAGCTTAATTTCTTTTATTTGTGTCATTTTTTTCCCCCTCGTGTCTTCTTTCTATGTGTGTGTGTGCCTGCGTTGTTACCTGGGAGAATAAAAACCTCTTCCCAAATCCTTTGCCTCTTAAAAGGGCGAAAGAAGCATGAAAACACCATCGTGGACATTTCTCGGGGGTTGTGCAATTAAAGCTGATATTACCACATATCATTTCTGGAGTCAGACAAAGAATGAGACACTGCCCATATTGATTAGTCTTTTCATGCATCGTGTCTTTAGCAATTAGGCTGATATTTATGTCACTTACTGTACTCCCAACTCCGCAAATTTCATCTTAATTATTATTAGTATTTTTTTCTGGCTCTGTAACGTTTTTTGTTCTTGTTGACCACATCCTTCTTTTGTAAATGGAAATCTGGATGTTCAATTATGATGCAGATCTGCAACTCATTAGCAGTAAGCTTTGGCACCCTTGCGGTTTGAAGACAATTCTGTCATTTAACTCGTGGGAACTTTTGGCAATGTGTATATTCTGAGGGGGAAAAAAATACAAACCCTAGAAGTTTGGGTTTAGAGATGCACATTCAACACCGTCAAAACCTCAAATCCTTTCATAGCATAGTTTTTTGTTGTTCCCCCCCCAAAAAAAGAAAAATCTCTGCTTGGGATAGAGGAATGTGAATAGAGGTACTTCATGAAAGCACAAGTTTCCTTTGAATTTAGTTTGTTCAAATTAGCCCAAGGTCAGTCCCTGCCAATTATTGTCCCACTTCAGCTGTTCTCTGGACATTAATAAAAGCATCTGTTTTATTAACTAGGAATCCAGTTTTGCGCTCTTAAAGCAATGAGTTTGGGGAGTTTTCCCCCACTGCATTGAATTTCTAACTTGCTGCCTAATTGTAACCTTTTATATCTCTTTTTTTCCCCTCCTTGAAATACATCTGTGATAAAGTATTCATTTGTGACTTGGTGGACCAGATTGGAATCATTCTCCACTTTGACAGAGTTGAATGTAAATCCTAGACGCCTGGGAATTCCTCTGTTGTGTTAACCTAAAGGCACTGCTTATTTTCAGTGTTGCCAACTCTTGCAGGTTTTCACATCCCTCAAGCAGGAGGAAAAGGTGTGTAGCAGTGGCAGGCTTGTTTCCTAAGGAAGATTTTAATCAGACTGTTTTGAGGCGTTGAAGCACAACCTGTGGTGTTCACTGCCTCCCAAAGGGAAGCCTGCGTGCAAAGAGTAGAGGGCAGGAGGCTGCCAGGCTGCTGGCTGGGACGGTAGTAAGCCTAAGCACCAGAGTGGGTGAATCCCTGCACATACAGTGAGCCAAAATCTTAAAATCCAAGGGTGTTGCCCCCGGGGCAGGGGTGGCTGCACAGGAGGCACAGCTGCACAGTTTGCAGCTCAGCAGTTGAAGCCAAATTCTCATTCTCTTCTGTTTATGTTATTACAGCAGCAATGACTCTGAGGGTTAGAGGGCTCTGAGCTCTGGCTGGAGTGGTGGCAAGAGCCTTCTTAGCATCTATGGGGACAGTAAATCAAAGACAGGTTAGCCTTAACTCCATAATTCAATGCACTAGAAAAATGTCTTAATTGAAATTGAGAGGATGAGAAATCCCTTCTGCCAGTGAAGTAGTGAAAGAAGGGTCTTTATTGGAGCAAACAAGTAAAATTGCCTTAGGTAGAATCTGAGGAACATGAGGTCGTGTACGTCCACCACTGGCCACATTTTGCCCATCCTCAAGACAGTCTAAAATGTGCTACTGTTACGTTTCTGTGCACCTCGTTCCCATTGCCTTCGCAGGCAGATAGGAGGGAGAAGAGGAGACAGCTGTAGTTCCCCTCAGCACAGTTCATCTGTGTCAGCTGAGTTGGGGCACAGCAGAAATGAAGTTGTCTTGGGATTTGTTCATTTTTACTTAAAAGCAAGAAGTCGTGACGTGTGTTATCTTGGCCACAGACTCGATGTTTGACCTTGGGCAGCTTGACCAGCCCACCATGTGCTTCAGCCTCCTCCCCTCATGAGTACATGCAGCTCCTTTTGCTTTGCTGGAATGTCATAGGGCTCAAAAGCCACTCGTGACTGCAAAAAGCTCAGAGGCTGCTTTAAAGAAAGCAGTTGGGGCTGAATGGATCAGAACTGATAGGATCTCTGATGCCAGTGCTTAGCCATGCTATACAGAAATAGAAATCATCTTAGTTATGTCTATGTCTATTTGTTTCTCTTCTCCAAAATCTTTAGCGTAGCACTCAGAGCGGAATCGCTGTTGCATGCCGTGTTTCCCAAACTGATACTTGCATTTGATTTCAGTATTGTACTGAAAGGTGGTTAGGCTCAACATTGGAAATGCCTGCACTGTGAAATTGTGCACTTGCAAACTTTGATTTTTATATTTCTGAAGTATCTATTCTGATTACTTTGACGCTGGGTGCAAGCATTTTCCTGCGAGCAGCAGTGGTGGCACTGCTGATTAGGTGATTAGCTTTTGATTTGCTTATTTCCATATGTATACATGGAAAATGTGTGTACAAATTAAAGGTACAAGTTGGTCTTTGGTGCTTATTATATCCCAAATACTGTGCCTATTCCTTTTGATAAACCCAATTGTAAAGTAGATACTGAAATTTATGTGACAGTGTAAATGCAGCTGGCTGTGGGCAGCATGAGCTCAGTGACATGATGAGTTAAGAGCCAGATGGTTGCTTTAATTACCTTGGACTCAAAATCATTTCTGCTGAAGTCAATGGTGCCTCTTTCATTGATCCCACTGATTCAGCACCTGATGGGTGCTGAGGTTGCTTGGGACATGCATGGACTCTGCAAAGGGCAGCATCAGCTCCATCAGTTCCTGTTTCCCTTTATTCCACCATCTTTTTCCATCTCACTGCCCTGTGCTGGCCATTCTGGTAGATCAGTATAGTTGTTGGGCTGCTTTGGGTTTTGTTTTTTTCCAGCTTGACAGGTATCCTGATGGTGCTGCTAAATGGGAGGGATTAAAAGCTCCAGGACAGCTACAGTGGCAATACTGTAAGCTACTTTTCCTTGCTCAACACTTTGTGATATTGAACCACAGTTTAAGGAGAGCATCCTTTGCAGGACAAAAGTTGGATACCCTGCAAAGCCAACGGAAGAATATAGGTGCCCTCAGGGAAAGTGGTTCAGCACATGAATTAGATGCCTACCTTGTAAAGATATAAGCAAAAGCAGAGCAAACTAAAGTCAGAAAGAATCTCTTGCACTCTAAAAGCTTGTGGCAAGAGGCAGAATTCCTCTGGTTTAAAGGACGTTTGATGTGTTATTAAGAGCTTAATATACTCTCTGTGAGTATGATGGAGCCATTGGTCTGGAGTAGATTCTCTTTTCAGATCAAGAAACCTTGTTCACTGGTTAATAGATATGAAGACTCCTCTAAAGCAACAGTAAAGAGCTTTTTGTGTTCTTTAATCTGACTCATGATTTATAAATAATAGCTGTGTTTACAAATGAACCATGAGTAAAAGTCTCTTGGGTTAGGCAGTGTCTAAACAGAGACACTTTAATTAGTTCTTACTCGATAATTGGTAGGTGATTGGTTGCTGCTTTCATGCAGTGCTGGATTTGGCCACTTTGGTCACAGAACTTTAATTTTACATTGGAAAACTTAACATGGGAAAGCTTTGTAAGTTATCTGTAAGCTCCAAACCCTGGCATGCAGTAGCACAGCCTGAATCATGTGGGCCTGTCCTCTGCCCAGGCAAATTCATGTGTCATAGAGTTTAAAAAGAAAAATATCTTCTGCATCATGGCCTGACATTCTCACTGGCAAAGGCTACTAGAACATATTTGATCTTTAATCCCCCTTTTCATACTGGCTAATATTTATTCCTGTCATTAATGACCCTACTGCACAGGCTGCCAGTGGCCTCCCCTAGACTGGGGACATGGAAATGCCCTTCATGAGGGTATGTGTGTAGGGAACCAGGGATATCGTAGAATCATAGTCAGGGCTGGAAGAGACCTCAATAGTCATCTAGCTCCATCCTCCCTGCTATTGGCAGGGACGTGGTCATGGAGGAGTGTGCACCTCTTGGAGAACACACCTTACCCAGCCTTGAAGAGACCAACAGTTTAAACCCATCCCGATGGAGATGTCATGGTAAGGAGGTGATTTCTTGTACATCAAGCAGTGGGGAAGGTCATTATAGACCTGCTGGGGAGAATGGAGTCATGTCTGAAATGGGAGAAGTACATGACATAGCTAAGCCCATCCATCTGTTACACAAGATTTCCTGTAGTAATGCATTTACCAAAAGGCAGCTCGAGTGTAAACAACTAATTGTAAAGGTTGAGTGATTATTTTCTGGTTTCCATTTTGAAGTAGATGGTGAAATGTTTACATCTCCTATAGATATGATTGATGCAAAGAGCAAACAAGAAAAAATCCTTCACTGAGTCAACAAGTATCTTAGAAAAGTGTGGAAAGGTTAATCCCAAGGCTTCTGTCCTTCTTAAGTGACCATTGTTATTTAGGTATTCATAACCCTGGAAAAATCATAAAGACCTTTCCCCCCACTCCAGGAAGTTATACTCATGCAGTTACCTGTTACAAATGACTAACTGAAGTAATCCACGGTTTTTATGACCTCTCACTGCACTTTCAAATGAGTTGCTTTTTTGGTTTTTTCCTTTGTGAGAGCTTGGTGAGGTATTACTTTCTGCTCAGGTGTAACTGAAGTCTTGGCTCATCCATTCAAGATTGTTGTTCCCTGCAAGATATTAATTGCTTCTCAAACCTTAGAACTACTCCAACTTCCAAAGGTTAATGAAGCAGATAGATTTAGGACATGTTCCTAACCACACAAGTTATCCTCCCTTCCAGAAATATGACACTCACTGGAGATGGGTCATTCATTTTTATTGTTTAAAATGTAATGAAGCATGGCATTTATAATCCACTGGCTGCATTATAAATCTTGTGGGGGAAAAAAGCAAAAAAGAAAAAAGGAGACACAATATACCCTGGGTTTATGGATGTTAGCACATCTCTCTTTGCTCTCAGGCTCTGGAAGCTGGCCACAGAGGTGCCTGGTTTAGGTAAAGCATCTGGTTACCCTTAAAGGGCAAACTTAGTGTGCTTCTCTGGAGTAGTAGTGCCCAAAGCCTTTCCTTCCAGGGTGGGTGGTTTGCAAATCCACTGAGAGCTGCAGAAGCCAGATTGATGTGAGGAGCTTGAAAAGGGACAGCAGGAGAACATGCCATCTAGTTGGCAGCAGTGAGAAGTAGCTGGTTCAGCTTTGCAGGCTGTGACTGTGGTGGGTTATGTGCTTTGGTTATGAGCAAAGCCTTCCAGTACTGATGTTTCAGAAGTTTCTGAGCTTCCTTGGAGTAGCTTCACACCAAAGAGTAGTGTATTCTGTCTTACGTTACACTTGGTTGACACAAGATTGCTTTTCTGAGGTGTAAAATATACTCAGCTGAAATTTGGAGTGAAATGTTAGTTTCTTCAAATATCAGTAGGCCAAGACCCTTGAACTCTGTGCCAGATGAGGCTCTTGAACAGCAACAGCAAATTCCTCATGCGAACTTCATTATCCACTCCTAATTTTCAGAAGTTACCTGAATTCTATCTATCATAAAACCTTGGCAAAACAACTGCTAAGTTTTGATAAATATTCAATAAGCCTCAGGATTTACTAAGAAGATTCATGAGGGTCCCCTGGTCCCTCCTACATGCACTATGGGCTCTGGAATTTTACAAATATTTGTGCAGGTTGTGTGTGAGCTTGGGGGGGGGGGGGGAGGAACATGGCTACCATAGCATGGATATCCTCCAGCTTCTTCTCTTTGTCTTACACAAGTGGATGCAGTAGTTTGGCTTACCAGTAAGTGTCAAAACTACAACTGAGGAGCTCTAAATCTGGTTTGTATCAGTTAATAGCCATGCCTCTTTAGTGAAAGTTTAGACTAACAAATATAAATAAATATTCTGTGCAAAAGACCAGGAATACTTCTGGCTTTCTGATGTGTGTCAGTGATAGGTTGAATAGGTTGAATCTGTGATACAAAAATGCCATACTCGTTGTTATAACAGGCTGTACCAAAAACAGTGAGGAAAGGTATTTTCAGGAGGATAAGGAGAACAAAAGAGAACTTCCATCTTGGTTGCAAGACATCATCTTGGTTGCAAGACATCCATGCAAGCACTGAACTTCAGTTGCAGTCCAAGGGAAGTCAGTCAAATTCTGTGCAAAGGCAGGTGCCATCCAGATGTGTTTTTTACCTTTAAAGATTAGGGCCCAAATAAATGCTGTCTTCAAATCTGTTGGTGATTTTCCATTGGGAGATAATGGTAAATGTTATTCTGTAAGTTTTGATCTTGTGGAAGAGTCTGCCCAGCATTTCTGACTGCAGTGTCATTGCAATCCAAGATGCTTCACATTGCTACTAGATTCTAATGATATTGAGATATGGCAGGAATTTTTCATGTAGTACTCATTAAATCTCAAAATATCCACTGTAGTCTTATTTTGCAAATCTGATTTTAAAACTTTTGCCTTTTTGTTTTGGTTTTGTTTGTTTAATTTATTTACATTTCTGAATTCTGAGTCTATTCACCCTTTCCTCTCAAAAATAGGAGGCTCCTGTTTCTTTTTTGCAGTTTCTCTATAGACTTCTTACAGATCACAGCAGTAGCTCAACAGCTTGTCAGGCAAGTATGAATGCATATGGCCTAGCACTCTGATGATAAAGTGTATTGGCTGGAGACTGGGTTTAAATTCTGTAGCAGTTTACCTTCTGCACTGTTGCCAAGTATCTTAAATGAGTTAAGGTCTCTTTAGGAGACAATCTCTGCTGTAATAAATACAGTATTTAAGGAAAGTCCTGAGGAACTGGGATTAGCACTGCAATTTCCATAGAGACCTACTGGAAGCACCTGCAGACTTTTTGCTGAGGGGTATCTCCCTTCACCAGCCAAAGACACTAGTGACAGGAAAGCCACAGTGATCTAGGTTGCCCACAGAGAGGGATGGTAAATGATGTGATGCTCCT
Organism: Pogoniulus pusillus; assembly: GCF_015220805.1. NCBI lineage: Eukaryota > Metazoa > Chordata > Aves > Piciformes > Lybiidae > Pogoniulus > Pogoniulus pusillus. The sequence goes on along the minus strand of NC_087292.1, from coordinate 9,384,649 downwards.
TATGGTCTCCTTCAGTGGAAACTTTATTTCATAAGCTTCAGAACTGAGACTTAATACTGCAAAATGCGGACGGGGAAATTTTACATCTTCATCACAAAGTAATAACAAGGATAAAATTATTCCAACACTTGGGACAAAACAGAAGTGAGAGGTCAGTAGATAGAGAAATTAAGAGCACCCAAAAGGTCAGCACGTCTTCCTGTGGAGCCAGGCAGAAGCCAGGCACACTGAGGAGCAAGATATTTGTGAGCTCCTGATACAGTATGGGCTGCCTCTGCAGCTGCTTAACACACAGTCCCATCAGGCTGTGGTGGGCTATATACATCACAAGAAGAGAGCAGTTGTTTAACAGAATTTCTTCACTGCTGCATTTGGATTAATTGAATCCTGTGTGAGGCCTTATCAGGAAGAGCTGTTAGCAAAGAATTCCAATAATCCAATCAGGAGGTCACAAGAGCAAGAATAAGTATCTACAAATCGGATTGAGAGAACCAAACTTGAGGCCAAGCAATATTCCAGAGATGACAGAACAGATGATTTCACCAACGTGCTGGTATAATTAATGGAGATTGATAAGTACATCACAACACCAGAGTTTTGTTTGTTGTACTGGAAAGGTGATAATCTAAAATCCTGATTAAAAAGGCAAGCGAACAAAACAAGAAATGTAAATCAGGTGATAATAGCAGCTAAACAATCATGTCTGTCATGCTAAAGTCTGTGCAATATTATGAATATCAAGTGTTTTTAAACAGGTGTCTGATGTTAACCAGCACGTTAAGTACAAAGCCAACTAATAACTAACACATGAGTTAGAGGTTGTTTAAATTTAAAAAACCATCGACTCTGTCCAAAAGTTATCTAAAAAAACAACTCTTCTGCAGTACAGGTACCCAGGGATATCATCTGCATCAAACTCTTCTTGGGGAGAAATATTTCAGCTTGATGACTCAAACATTATTCACTTCTTCTTGTGTGTTTCCCATTGTATTTATCAAAGAAGTCTCTTAACTTGAGCTATCTTAAAGAAAAGTAAAGCTGCCGATAACTAACAAAATACAGTAAGTCCAACATTCACCCTAGCTTCACTTATCAGTCTACTGATGTAATGTTTTCTTGTTTGTGTGCTTGGGTTTTTCCTTACAGGAAAGGATAGTCTCAAAATGAGAAATTCAGTGTGTGCTCAGGACTAGGTTATGACTAGGAAAAGAATTGTAAATGTGTGTGTAATTTTTAACATACTGGCCCAGCTGAAAGGTGGCATTTGACCAGGACAGACCACAGAAGTTTCAACTCTCTAAAGCAAAGGAGCCTATGACCTTTCTCATTCAGGACAAATTCAGATCTGTGAACCAGTGATGTAAAAGAAAATGCCAGGATGTGTGCCACAAATAGGTCATTCCCTCACTTTTGTCAAAGAAGTGTAATGTGCTGTGCTTTGGTTTGCTGCCTTGTGGTGCAAAGACAATATGCCTGCATACCTATATATTCTTTGGTTTATTTTTGTTTCAGTGTTCCAAGGCAGTAAAATCTGTATATGCCAATAATTTGAAAGGAACCCCAAATGAGAACAAATGACATGCTGTGTTCAACTTGCCTTACACAGCAATGACTGAGAGTAACTTTGTGATTTAAGCCAGTGTGACTGAGAGTTGATTTGGTGTGTTGCTGACTACGTAAAGGCTTTCCTGATCCAAGAGATGCCTCTATATTGTGAAACCTTGTATTTCTAACCTTTAACATCTTACCAAGAGTACTGTCCATTGCATTCACGTCATTATCTGAGTTTAAATACCTCTCATCTGAGCCTGTTCTTCCTTAATCTTTAAACCTCACTTAGTGCTACCTTCATACTTAATCATTCTCCTGCTCTGCAAAGCACTTGGGGATCATTCCGATGATAAATTTCAGCTTCATCAGCCACTGACCCACATACGCTCCACAGCCAGACTGCAACTGCTTGTCCCTATAGGTCCTGAGGTAATGTTATAATTAAAGAGCAGCTGCTGGCATATATAGGCTCCATGGACTCTTGTCATCAAAGGGCAACTGATGTCCCACATTAACTGAATGGATCTCTGAGGAGTTTCAGTGACAGACACCAACTTTCCTCCTCAGGAGTAAGTGCATCTTCCTTGCCTTAGTCACATACTGAACTTACGCTGATGATAGTGTTTCATCCAGTACTTGTGGCATGTCTATAGATATGACCACTGAGGTCTTGATAGTATATTGGGACCTCTTTCCATTTTGATAGGGCTCCCTGTGACTACAAGGAGTACCTCTGCACATGTCATACAATAATGTAGTGCAATCGATTATGCCTCTTTATGCATCTGATGATTAAAAATAGATGGCAATCAAATTGAAAAGGTCCTTTTATCTGTCAGCAGAAATGGATAATAGAAAATAGTCTTGTGTTTGGTGTATGATTAACCTGTGGAATTTACTGCAGTAGAATATTACTGAGGCAAATAGTTTAGTAGGATTTGGGGATTAGACACATGAATAAGAAGGGCATTCACTAGTTACCTTCTGTGGATTAAAGAAAGGTAGTTTCTTCCCAGTGCAGTTCAATACATAGCCAGCAAATGATTGCTAGCATAAAGACAATGTCTTCTCCAGTCCATGGCTTCCAGCAGGTCTCCAAGACAAGTCCCTTCCTTCCTGAAGAAGGATAAGTTATCAACCAGCTTGTCAATCAGGGCAGAATACTGTACTGAGGGTACAACTGCTCTCTTCTCTTGAGGGTTTGTTTTGTCCTTACAGGTCGGGTCAGGACTACCTCACACAATTTGGGATTTTGGCCTCCCACCATTTTTATTCCTTTCTTAATTTCAGAAAGCCTGACAGTGTGGCCAGTGCCCTTCTACAATGATCATTGCAACTAATGGACAAGCCTATTTATTATAAAGTCTGTTAAAGAGTAGTTAACAAGCCCTGACTTCTATTTAACTGTCACTCTGTAACCTGCTTGAGAGCAGATCTGCTCTCTAAACATAATCACCTCTTAATGCTTCTTATTTATTTATTTAGAGGCAGTATAAACACCACAGGCCAGAACCTCTGCTGATACATCAGTGTGCCCCCAGCAGCCTGGATCTGTTGAAATCAATGGGGCTTTACTGATTTACATCCCCTGAGAATATCCATGTAAAATAAATTCCAGCCAGGAGGTAGGGGATATATGGATATGCAGAAGTCTGATCAACTGCTGTGCTTGTATGACACACAGACATTTCAGGGTCAGTAGCATGTGCAGAAATCAGAGTTCTTGTAAGAGAAAATGACGAATCCAACTTATTAAGCCTGATTTATGTTTGTTACAAAGCAGTCAGGTGACAACTAACTGATGCATATCTTTATTTGCTTTGGTGTAATCCTGCATTTCTGTTTTGCACTCGTAGATACGCTGTTTCACTGCTTTAAGGTCAGAGTCTGATTTCAGATGTCACAAGCAAGGTAGTGTACGAAGAAGCACACTGCTGCTTTGTGTGCATGCAAAGAAAAAAACCCAGATCTTTTGCAACACCAAACTTCCCTGCAGTCACAGTAGCTATAAATGGCTCTGTCAACCTTAAAAACAACAAAATGCCTTCAAATCTAGGAGCCACAAAATGCTTTTCAAACTGTCCTCCCAGCCAGGAAAGTTTAAATATGTTGCACTAGTCCTAATTTTTAAATCTGTTTTTTCCTTGGTTGAGGTCAGTCTTCAGAAGACTAAGTGCCCTTTGTGCTCCAAGTGAAATGAATATGAATCCAACGTTCTGGGGGCTGCAGTCCATGGCATGTGCACAGTTGGAAGTTGAATGAAGCCAATATAGGGACGTTCGTTTTGTATAGTTTAAGTACATAATCGTAACAGGCTCACTTCTCTGCCACTTTTCCCCCTCATCCAGGATAAAACTTTTGACAAAATTATTTTTGCAGTTTTTGGTGTTATGGCCTTGCCTTTTAAGACATGACTACTGTACTATGACTTATTATAATGCTGTGCCATGAAACACCTCGTAAAAATAATGTTACTTCCTCTGCTTTCTTCTGAACCCTTGCAAGAAAATTGCTTTCAGTCTGCCTAAATCCTGTTACTTTTCATAACAACTTCTTACAAATGAAAGCAGTGTAATTAACTAGGCCAATATGAACAAAGCAGAAAAATAAAGTAGATGTTTAGGGGTTTTATCCTCTTGTTTTGTTTATTGCTTTGTCACTTACCAAAAGTTGGAAGAAAAAGAAGTAATTGGATGTTTTATAATTTGTGACCATTTAAAAGAATAAATGACCTGAATCAAAGGTCAAAGCCTTTGTGCTTTCTGCAGTTGAGAGGGTTTTGTTTTGTGTGTCTGTCCCCCCCCCGAATCTTTTTATACTGGAAAAAAAAAATAAGAAAAAAAGAAAATTGAAACACTGCAAAATAAGAATCTCTCTCGTGCATGTTCATGCACAAGGCAGCTCCTATAGGATCTTTACAGCTTCTGATTTAAATGCCTTTTCCCTTAAAGCTTGCAATTATCAACAACATTCCTGCACACTGTAATCAAATACTTTCCCAAAAAGGCATGGAATGTGCCATAATTTGTCAAAGATCCTCACTGACAAGTTTTTAGTAAAGTCCACTACAGCAAACCCTCCTCGGCCCCCTTGACCTACGTAGCAAGAGACCTTTGACCCTATTTGGGCCTCTTTTATGAGCTTCTTTCACTCTGACCAGATGGCTAAACTATCAAAGGTTTTTATGAGTAAAAACTGCTTTTCAAACTCACAAGTTGTATATTTCTTTCCATGTTAATGTGAACTATCAACCCAAAGGCTTTAAATTGAAAACACAAAAGGTGCTCTGCAGCTGCCAGCTCTGCAGCAGCACCTCGCATTGTGCTGGCTGGGTGGGGATGTTTGCAGAGTAAACAGCTGATGTCCAGATGAAGACAGTTAAGGCCAAATAGTTTTAAAAAAACCCACCCATCGAAACCCCAATAAATTATTTTTACCCAGAGTATTGTTCTGAGCCTCTAATGTGGCATTTGCATATCCATTCCCAGCTACATCCAGCACACCCTCTCTCTTCTGCATGGACACCACTACCCAGGGTGGCAAATTAGGACTAATTAGACCAAATTGTGTCAGAAACAAAAATAGAGAGATTACAGGCTTCTTAATCAGTTTGAATTTCAATGCAAACATCTCTGAATACCTGAGCGTCACTTTCTTAAAGCAAACTGAGCTGTCTTGTCCCTTGTTGTACACAAGTAGCACTGGGGAAGATTTCTGATCTAAAATCATTCATGGATATTCTTTTTACTGTACTGCCCATCTGGTCCTCATTTGTTTTTATTCACAGGAAAACTATTCTTTTTTTTTAATGTAATATACTTCTGTAGATAGATTTTATATAAACTGTTAAGGTACTACATGTATTTCACAGCATTTGTTCATCCTATTTTTAACAGATACTTAACAATTTTGAAATGAAGATACAATAAATCACAGAGATTGAAAAAAAAAAGACAAATCATAGCCTCATAGGCTTTCCCTAGAGAGCTAGGGAATATAATCTGTTCTTCCTCTCTCTCACAGGTTTCTGAGAGTTCTTTTTTTTTAACCCTTCACATTCTGTCATGCCACTCTTAACATAGCACATTTGTTTCATTAGCAGAAAATCATATATTGCCACATCTGGGAACAACTTTGACTTAATATTCTTAATCAAAGACTCTTATGCAAGGTGTTTTATTTCATTTGTTTTGAAATGAAGGTCTTAGTTGGTTATCTGCCTTCTTAAGTCAAATATCCTTTCCTCTCACTTAAAATCACAAAAAAGGTTTTGTTTGGAGGAAAACAATGGTGTCCAAGTAGGATAAAAGATAAATATTGGCAAGAAGTCTCTGCTTTAGTGAAACCAGGGTGTCCATTAACATCAGGCTCATAGATCATGTAGTCATCTGTGAATTCCAAAATCGCATAGGCCAGGACCGTGTCTTCTCTTCACTTGTTCAGACCTACTGTACTTACAGCTGTTAGTCATGCCAGCACATGTTACAAGTGAAGATAGTGTACAGAAAAAGAAATGTAAAAACGTATTAATTTTTCTTACCTCTGGAAAAAAAAAAGTCAGCTCTTCCTTACCTTTGGTCTAAAGCTTTTCACTTTCTCAGATTTCTTTACATGTGACTTGTTAATCCATCAGTCTTGTTTATCCAACCAGGTTTATTAATGACAAATGTTGCTGGCCTTGCTGAGTTATGACTGTAAACTGAAAGAATATGAGGGCCAAGGTGAAAAGGTGATTTCTTTATAACAGCTGTAATTTATCCTGGGCTTTGGCCAGGCCTTTGATTTTGTACTGGCCCTGGATATAGTATTCCTACTGATTGCATTAGAATAGCCCTCAGGGGTCATGCTGAATTCCAGGGCCCTGGAACCAGTTAGAAGAATGGAAGATGACCATATGTGCAGGGTTAGAGAATGATAATAAGGTGCAGCACAATACAAGCCCAAGTGTTGTGGAAATCCTCTGCAATGCCTTCTGCATGCTGTCATTCATATAAACGTTGCATAAGAAATGCATCCCAGCTTGGTCAGGAGGAGGAGAAAAGAAAGCAGGAATAAAGAAATTAAGTCTCTTAGTTAGTCCTTGGGTTCATTAAATGTCTCCTGCAATGAGAGAGTTTGAGTGTATCAAGTTACTTCTGTTTAGATTTTGAAAGGACAGGAGAGGCTAATGCCATCAAAAGCAGTTTCAGCAATTGTTGTTTCCACGTATCAGTTCTTGTGCAAAAGCCATCTGGTCCTTGTCCCACAAAGGATGAGATGGAGAATATGAGGGCCTCACCTCTTTTTTATCACTTAGTTCAGTAGCCCTGAAGCCAGCTCACACAGATAGGCCATGTCCTGTTCTACTGCCAGCATCTCTTTCAGAGACAGGGTCTCGAAGAGTCCAGAAGTGGTTCTCCCCTTCTGCCCATCTATGGGCATCTATGAGCAGTCACCCAGATGCAGAAAACCTCTCATCTGTTCCTTTTTCAGCCTCTGTGAATAGTGTTACCTTAATCAGCAGTGAGTTTCCAGTCTTTCCTGTTGGAAATGTTTCACTTTTCATGGAATAATGAGTTTAAAATGGAGTTGTAAGGAGAGAACAAGAGTGTGTACAATTCTCCTAAGCAGGGGCTAGGGCACTGTCTTGGGAGAGGTAAATGAGTATAAGGCTCTGCTCGAGCAAATATTTGCATTATTTTTATTGAGCAGTCACAGATAAGTTACCACAGGAACTTTCTTTATCTTTTGAGGTTCCCTTCTGAACCATAAAGTCATAAGAAACTACAGGAAACAGGAGGTCTGTGCTCACCTGCCCTCGAGTCAGCTGGATTGCAACTTTGTAGGTGCAAACAGATGATTATGCTGCAGTAACAGTTGTACAATTTGGTGATACATGCTGCTATAGACAAGTTTCCACAGGTGCAAGATTGCTTTTGAAAAGAGATCAATCCAACCTCTTAAAGCAGTTTTATTAACTGTTGACAATTCCCATTATTTTTCAGGCACGGCTGATTGCACTGTCACTTTGGCCAAACGCTACAATAGCTCAGTGATCTCTGCTGACTTCAGAGGCTTTGGAGGAGGGCAATACCCTACCTGAATTCTACTAAATAAATCTAGTATATCAATAAGAGCAAACATGTTAGCCATAGGAATCCAAGTCTGGCTGTCTGACTGCACATAAAACTGTACATGCTCCTGCTAATCCTTCTACCTGCCAACCTGTCATTAAGTGCTGAAGCTGTGATTTGCAGCCAGGCGTGCTCACCAGGGCTCAAGGGACCCTTTTCACACAAGATCAGCACCACAGTCAGTTTGTATCAAGACATGACACAGCATTAGCTCTTCCTTGTGTGTGCACTTTTTAGCCTCTGCAGTATTTTATACGTGAACTCATTAATGGTCCAGCTCTTGCCCCACGTCAGTGTGAACCTACTCCTTGAAAGTTCCCACTCTGTTCACCTTGTCAGGATGCATCTAAGCATCTTCCAGAACTGCAGTAAATAATGTGCCTACTCAATGTGGTACGTTTGTGCTCCATCAAAGGACAGCTAGAGGTGGTGGAATATCTTGCTCTCAGGAGGTGAGGATTTTTTGAGAGGTGGAAAGGGAGAGTAAACATTCATAAGCCACTTCCTGCAGTAGTTCAACATAGAAAAACTTTCAAGCCCCTGGACTGTTCTTGAAAGAAGTAAAACACAAACTACTGCCCACATACCACTCCAGCTGCTATTCTGGTCCTGTGATAGGTGCCAGTAAATGACAAGACAAGAGATAGGAGTGGGAGAGCTGTAGTCCCAGAGGCATGTGATTGCATGAGCAATTGCATACTGCATTTGCACAGGATGGCTCTGTCAGCTCCTGGCTAAACAATTGCTCTTGCAATGTGCCGGTGGAGCAATTAACAGCTGGGAGGATTGTTTGGGCCAAATGCTAGTGGTTATGTGTTCTTCATGGGTAATATTTCAGAGGATGCAGCCTTAAATTGCTTCATGTTCAGATGGCAAAATTAGCAGTCAGGCATCACTCTTCATTGGCAGAAACACTGTAAATTATCTGAAGTTTCATCACAAAAGGCACTTTCTAATGAAGGATACTAAAGAAAACAATAACCGTTATTACACATCCTTGTTTCTCTTCCCTGCTCCACATAATTTTCTGAAGTGCTCATAGCCTACAGGCAAGGATCTAAAGCGTGTCTGAGTATTTGAGCAGTGGACACTGAGTAGTCCTGCTAGAAATTCTAGACAGGAAACCTGTGTGGCTCATCCATATTTTATTGATAAAGAAGCATTACAATCGCAAGTCAGACATGATTTTAAATAATATGTGTGCATGTGTGTATGTGTGTGTGTGTATGACAACATTCTTTTCCTTTTCAATATTCTTTACCCATTTTTGAGCCCTCAGGTGATACATTTCAGTTTTTTCTTTCATCCAGACTTGCATAAACCATTTGTTTTTCTTGAAGGAAACTGAAATTTTTAAGTCACTTCACTTTTTCCACCAAATCTTAACGTGAAGTAGTGCTTTGGTATAATGCAGCTGTATCCCCAAACCACTGCACCACCATGGCATAAACAAAGAGTACCTGAACAAGAGCAAACCAGAGCAGGGATGTCAGAGCTGCAGTATGTCAGGACAAAGAGTGTTGACTGACAGATTCTTGCAAGTCTGGCTGGTGCAGTTCAAGAAGTTCCTGCCTGCCGCCGTTCATTAAGGACTCTGAGTTGGCGATAACTAGCCGAGAGGTGGGAGCAAACAAACAAGGGTGGCAACTTCTTACATTGTCACAGGTAGATCCATTTACAAAGTGTCAGCCTGGATCCTGGTGTGTGCTAGGTCTATTGAGACTGCTGCTTCTCTGGGTAAAATTCTGGCGCTACTAATGTAAGCGCAGACGTTAAAAGAGCAATAGTAAAATCACGTTTCTCAGGTTGGGTCTTAGGAGGGTTGGGCAAAGCACTGGAATGAATGAAATGAAATGAAACTCCTTCACAGGTAACTGCACCTTGGGCTCACATAATGCAAAGCTGTTGTTTTATCTTCCCATCTGACAGGCCACTGGCCTTATTTGCAGAAAGCTGACCTTGTGTCAAGCAAGATGATCTGACTGACATTTTCTATTTCTGGAAATGATTAATCTGTTTATAAAAAGTTCAGTTAAGAAAAGCCTTGAAGTTTCCTTCTACATTTTCATTGATTTCTTAAAGATTGAGTTACATTTTCCATTTGTTGGGAGACATGGAACTTGCTATTCAAAGAAATGCTGCTCCC